>NC_090392.1:40939671-41296065 GCF_036365525.1 Heterodontus francisci
GCATCCGCGATGCTGAGGATTTCATGGATACCAAGTTTAGTGAAATGGTCACACTGCAGGTAATGGCAGCACAGGCAGAAGAGGGATGGGTGACCACCAGGCGGAGTAGTAGGCACAGGCAGGTATTGCAGGAGTCCCCTGTGGCCATCCCTCTCTCAAACAGATATACCGCTTTGGATACTGTTGGGGGTGATGGCCTCCCAGGGGAATACAGCAACAGCCAGGTCCGTGGCACCAAAGATGGCTTGGCTGCACAGCAGGGGAGAAAAAGGAGTGGAAGAGCTATAGTGATAGGGGATTCTATTGTAAGGGTTGCAGATGGGTGTTTCTGTGACCGCAAATTTGACTCCAGGATGGTATGTTGCCTCCCTGGTCCTAGAGTCAAGGGTGTCATGGAGCGGCTGCAGGACATTCTGAAGGGGGAGGGTGAGCAGCCAGAGGTCGTGGTACACATTGGTTCCCATGACATAGGTAGAAAAAGGGATGAGGTCCTGCAACAAGAATTTAGGGAGCTAGGTAGCAGATTAAAAAGCAGGACCTCTAAGGCTGTAATCTCTGGATTACTCCCGGTGCCACATGCTAGTGAGTTTAGAAATAGGAGGATAGAGCAGATGAATGCGTGTCTGAGAAGGGAGGGCTTTAGTTTTCTGGATCACTGGGTCTGTTTCTGGCAAAGGTGGGACCTGTACAAGTTGGAGGGGTTGCACCTGAACCGGAATGGGACCAACATCCTTGCTGGGAGGTTTGCTAGTGCTGTGGGTGGGGGGGGGGGGATGGGTTACAGAGTGGAGTTACAGTAGGGGGTAATATAGAACAGAAAGTGAGTCTGTCTGGAAAGCAGAGCAAATATAGACCTGTTAAGGCACAAGTGAAAAATGCAAGGTTGGATTGCATCTATTTCAATGCAAGGAGTCTTACTAGTAAGGCAGATGAATTGAGGGCATTGATTAGCACGTGGGATTATGATATTATTGCTATCACAGAGACATGCTTGAGGGAGGGACAGGACTGGCAGCTAATATTCCAGGATATAGAATCTTCAGGCGTGACAGGGGAGGGGATAAGAGGTGGTATTGCACTGTTGATCAAGGAGTCAATTACTGCAGTAAGGAGGGATGATATCTTAGAAGGTTCCTCTAATGAGGCCATTTGGGTAGAACTTAAAAACAAAAAGGGGGCAATCACTTGGTTGGGTGTGTACTACAGGCCTCCAAACAGTCAGGAAGAGATAGAGGAGCAGATATGTAGACAAATCTCAGACAGGTGTAAAAATAGTAGGGTAATAATAGTAGGAGATTTCAACTTCCCCAATATTAACTGGGATAGTCTTAGTGCAAAAGGCTTAAAGGGGGCAGAATTCTTAAAATTCATACAGGAGAGCTTTTTGAGCCAATATGTAGAAAGTCCTACAAGAGAAGGGGCTGTACTGGACCTAATCCTAGGGAATGAAGCCAGTGGTAGAAGTGTCACTGGGGGAGCATTTCGGGGATAGTGACCATAACTCTGTAAGATTTAAGTTAGTTATGGAAAAAGACAAAGATGGACCAGAAATAAAGGTACTGAATTGGGGGAAGGCCGATTTCAATATGATAAAACAGGACCTGGCCAAAGTGAACTGGGTGCAGCTACTTGTAGGAAAGTCTGCATCACATCAGTAGGAGTCATTCAAAGAGTAAATTGTGAGAGTTCAGAGCCAACATGTTCCCATTAAGGTGAAGGGTAGGAATAACAGGCCCAGGGAACCCCTGGATGTCAAGGGATATAGAGGATTGGATCAGGAAAAAAAAGGAGGTTTACAGCAGATCCTAAGAGCTGAAAACAGTGGAGGCACTAGAGGAGTATAGAAAGTGTAGGGTGGCACTTAAAAATGTAATTAGGATAGCAAAGAGGGGACATGAAAAAAACACTGGCAGGCAAGATAAAGGAAAATTCTAAGGTGTTTTATAAGTATATTAAGGGCAAGAGGATAACCAGGGAAAGAGTAGGGCCCATTAGGGACCAACATGGCAATCTGTGTGTGGAGCCGGAGGACATAGGTGAGGTTTTAAAAGATTACTTTCCATCTATGTTCACTATGGAGAAGGACGATGTAGGTGTAGAGATCAGGGAGGGGGATTGTGATATACTTGAACATATTAGCATTGAAAGGGAGGAAGTATTAGCTGTTTTAGCGGGCTTAAAAGTGGATAAATCCCCAGGCCCAGATGAGATGTATCCCAGGCTGTTATGTGAGGCACGAGAGGAGATAGAAAGGACTTTGATACAAATTTTCAAATCCTCTCTGGACAGAGGAGAGGTACCAGAGGACTGGATGATAGCGAATGTGGTACTATTATTCAAGAAGGGTAGCAAGGATAAACCAGGTAATTACAGGCCGGTGAGTCTAAAATCAGTGGTTGGGAAACTATTGGAAAAAATTCTGAGGGACAGGATTAATCTCCACTTGGAGAGGTAGGGATCAATCAGGGATAGTCAGCATGGCTTTGTCAGGGGGAGATTGTGTCTAACTTGATTGAGTTTTTTGAGGCGGTGACTAGATGTGTAGATGAGGGTAAAGCAGTAGATGTAGTATACATGGACTTCAGTGAGGCTTTTGATAAGGTCCCGCATGGGAGATTGGTTAAGAAGGTAAGAGTCCATGGGATCCAGGGCAATTTGGCAAATTGGATCCAAAATTGGCTTAGTGGCAGGAAACAGAGGGTGATGGTCAAGGGGTTTTTTTGCAAGTGGAAGCCTGTGACCAGTGGTGTACCACAGGGATCGGTGCTGGGACCCTTGCTGTTTGTAGTGTACATTAATGATTTAGACATGAATATAGGAGCTATGATCAGTAAGTTCACAGATGACACGAAAATTGGTGGTGTCGTAAATAGTGAGGAGGAAATCCTTAGATTACAGGGAGATATAGATGGGCTGGTAAGATGGGCGGAACAGTGGCAAATGGAATTTAATCCTGAAAAGTGTGAGGTAATGCATTTTGGGAGGACTAACAAGGCAAGGGAATATACAATGGATGGTAGGACCCTAGGAAATACAGAAGGTCAGAGGAACTTTGATGTACTTGTCCATAGATCAGCAGCACAGGTAGATAAGGTGGTTCGGAAGGCATATCGGATTTTTGCCTTTATTAGCCGAGTCATAGAATATAAGAGCAGGGAGGTTATGATGGAGCTGTATCAAACACTAGTTAGGCCACAACTGGAGTACTGTGTGCATTTCTGGGTACCACACTATAGGAAGGATGTGATTGCACTGGAGAGGGTGCAGAGGAGATTCACCAGGATGTTGCCTGGGCTGGAGCATTTCAGCTATGAAGAGAGACTGAAAAGGCTAGGGTTGTTTTCCTTGGAGCAGAGAAGGCTGAGGGGGGATGTGATTGAGGTAGACAAGATTATGAGGGGCATAGATAGGTTAGATAGGAAGAAACTTTTCCCCTTAGCAGAGGGGTCAAGAACCAGGGGGCATAGATTTAGGGTAAGGAGCAGGAGGTTTAGAGGGGATTTCAGGAAAAAAATTTTCACCCAGCGTGTGGTTGGAATCTGGATCACACTGCCTGAAGAGGTGGTGTAACCCTCACAACATTTAAGAAGTATTTAGATGAGCACTTGAAATGCCATAGCATACAAGGCTACGGGCCAAGTGCAGGAATGTGGGATTAGAATAGTTGGGTGCTGGATGGCCGGCACAGACGCGATGGGCCGAAGGGCCTGTTTCTGTGCTGTATAACTCTATGACTCAATGTCTGACACTGTTTCTGGTTGTATTATGCTCTCTCTGGGTGTATTGCTCTGTCATTAGGTATATTTCACTGTCTTTGGCTGTATTACATAAGAAATAAGAAATAGGAGCAGGAGTAGGCCATTCAGTCCCTCGAGCCAGCTCTGCCATTCAATAAGATCATGGCTGATTTGATTGTGGCCTTATCTCCACTTTCTTTCCTGTCCCCCATAACCCTTGACTGCCTTGTCAATCAAAAATCTACTAACTCATCTTTGAATATATTCCATGACCCAGCCTCCACTGCTCGCTGGGGAAGGGAATTCCAAACACAAACGCCCCTCTGAGAGAAGAAATTCCTCCTCATCTCCATCTTAAATGGGAGATGCCCTAATTTGAAACTGTGCCCCCTAGTTCTAGATTCCCCAGGGAAGGAAATATACTCTCAGCATCTACCCTGTCAAGCCCCCTCAGAAACCTGTGTGTTTCAATAAGACCTCTCAATCTTCTAAACTCCAATGAGTATAGACCCAACCTGCTCAACTTTTCTTCATGACACAAACCCCTCATCCCAGGAATCAGCCTAGTGAACCTTCTCTGAACTGCTTCCAATGCAAATATATCCCTCCTTAAATATGGTGACCAAAACTGTACACAGTACTCTAGATGCGATCACAGCAATGCCCTGTACAATTGTAACAAGACTTCCCTACTTTTATACTCCTCTCCCTTGCAATAAAGGCCAACATTCCATTTGCCTTCCTAATTACTTGCTGCACCTGCATGCTGACTTTTTGTGATCCATGTACAATGCCACTCAAGTCCCTCTGTAAGGCAGCATTCTGCAGTCTCTCTCCATTTAAATAATATTCTGCTTTTCTATTCTTCCTGTCAAAGTGGCCAACCTCACATTTTCCCACATTATACTCCATCTGCCAAATTTTTGCCCACTCACTTAACACATCTATAACCCTTTGGAGACTCTTGTAACCTCCCTACAATTTGCTTTCCTACCGATCTTCGTATCATCTGTAAATTTGGCTACAATACACTCGGTCCTTTCATCCAAGTCATTAACATAGATCATGAATAGTTGAGGCCCCAGCACTGATCCCTGTGGCACTCCACCAGTTACAGTTTGCCATCCTGAAAATGACCCATTTATCCCAACTCTCTGTTTCCTGTTAGTTTTCCAATCCTCTATCCATGCTAATAGAGAAACCCCCAACACCATGAGCTCTTATCTTGTATGGTAACCTTTTCTGTGGCACCTGATCAAAGGTCTTTTGGAAATCCAAATACAATACATCTACTGGTTCCCCTTTATCCACCCTTCTTGTTACATATTCAAAGAACTCTTAACAAATTTGTCAAACATGATTTCCCTTTCACAAAACCATGTTGACTCTGCCTGATTGCATTATGATTTTCTAAATATCCTGCTACAACCTCTTTAATAATGGATTCTAGCATTTTCCCAATGGCAGACATTAGGCAAACTGGCTTACAGTTTCCTGCTTTCTGTCTCCCTCCTTTCTTGAATAGTTGTGTTACATCTGCAGCTTTCCAATGCAGTGGGACCTTTCCACAATCGAGAGAATTTTGGAAGATTACAACCAATGCATCCACTATCTCTTCAGCCACTTTCTTTAAGACCCTTGGATGCAGGCCACCAGGTCCAGGGGACTTGTCAACCTTTAATCCCATTAGTTTTCCCATTACCTTTTCTCTAGTGACAGTGATGATTTTAAGTTCCTCCCTCCCTTTGATCTCCTGATTTACTACTAATCTTGGGATGCTTTTTCTGTCTTCAATACTGTCTTTGGATGCATTGCTCTGTCTCCAGGTGTATTACACCATCTCCAGGTGTATTACCCAGTCTCCGGGTGTATTACACTGTCTCCGGGTGTATTACACTGTCTCTAGTTGTATTATTCTGTATCCGGGTATATTAATTATAGTATAAGGGCATGTAAGGGTTAATGCTGGAGACAGTGAGAGCAACTCATCCCACTGTAATGATGTAACAGACACCTGGTAATGGGCTTTGGGAAGAAGGGTGTAGCAGCATGAAGGATGTAGCTAAGGAAGCTTGAGGGGAGTGTAAATAGTAATGTGTATATCTAATAAAAAGTTATTAGTTGACCTAATCTAGACTCCGAGATTTATCTACAATGCCCTAGCTACACTATTACTACAAAAACAACACACAACATTACTCTCTCTGGGTGTATTACACTGTCTCTGGGTGTATTAAACTATCTATAGGAGTATTAATCTGTCTCTGGGTGCATTACTCTGTCTCCTGTTGTATTACACTCTGCATATATTACGCTTTTTCTGGTTGTATTACATCGTCTCTGGGAGTATTATTTGTCTCTGGGTCTATTACACTGTCTCTGGGTCAGTTACACTGTCTATGGCTGAATTACTCTCTCTCTCTGGACTAATTAACGTCTCTCTGTGTTTACTAATCTGTCTCTGGGTGTTAGACGGTCTCCGGGTGTATTATACTGTCTCTGTGTGTATTATTCTGTGGGTGTATTACACTTGTTCTGGGTGTATTTCTCTATCTTTGGGTGTATTACTCTCTGTCTCTGAGTGTATTACACTGTCTTCGGGTGTATTACAGTGCCTTTGGATGTATTTCTCTGTCTCTGGGTGTATTACTCTATTTCTAGGTGTCTTACAGTGTCTCTGAGTACATTGTACTGTCTTTGGGTGTCTTAGGGAAAATGTTAGAAGCTAATATTAAAGATGTTATAGCAGGGCACTTAGAAAATTCAAGGTAATCAGGCAGTCAACATGGTTTTGTGAAAGGGAATTCATGTTTAACCAATTTATTGGAGTTCTTTGAGGGAGTTACATGTGCTGTGGATAAAGGGGAACCGGTGGATGTATTGTACTTAGAATTCCAAAAGGTTTGATAAGGTGCCACATCAAAGATGATTGCAGAAAATAAAAGCTCATGGTGTAGGGGTAACATATTGGCATGGATCGAAGATTGGTTAGCTAACAGGAAACAGAGAGTAGGCATAAATGGGTCATTTTCAGGTTGGCAAGATGTAACGAGTGGTGTGCCACAGGGATCTGTGCGGGGCCTCAACTTTTTACAATTTACATAAATGACTTAGATGAAGGGACCTTTGGTTGCTAAATTTGCTGGTGACACGAAGATAGGTAGAAAAGTAAGTTATGAAGATGAAATAAGGGGGCTACAAGGGGATATAGATAGGTTAAGTGAGTGGGCAAAGATCTGGCAAATGGATATAATGAGGGAAAATGTGAAATTGTCCATTTTGGCAGGAAGAATAAAAAAGAAACATATTATCTAAATGCTGAGAGATTGCAGAGCTCTGAGATGCAGAGGGATCTGGGTGTCCTAGTGCATGAATCGCAAAAGGTTAGTATTCAGTTACAGCACGTAATTAGTAAAGCTAATAGAATGTTATCAGTTATTGCGAGGGGATTGGAATACAAAAGTAGGGAGGTTATGCTTCAGTTATACAGGGCATCGGTGAGGTCACATCTGGAGTACTGTGTACAGTATTGGTCTCCTTATTTAAGGAAGGATGTAAATACATTGGAAGCGGTTCAGAGAAGATTTACTAGGCTAATACCTGGATTGGGCGGGCTTTATTATGAGGAAACATTGGACAGGTTAGGTTTGTATCCGCTGGAATTTAGAAGAGTAAGAGGCAACTTGACTGAAACATATAAGATCCTGAGGGGTCTTGACAGGGCGGATGTGAAAAGGATGTTTCCCCTTGTGGGAGAATTTCAAACTAGGGGTCACTGTTTAAAAATAAGGGGTCACCCATTTAAGGCAGAGATGAGAATTCTTTTCTCACGGAGGGTCATGAGTCTTTGGAACACTCTTTCTCAAAAGGCAGTGGAATCAGAGTCTTTGAATATTTTTAAGGCAGAGGTAGATAGATTCTTGATAAGCAAGGGGGTGAAGGGTTATCGGGGGTTGGTGGGAATGTGGAATAAGCAGTTCAACCATGAACTTATTGAATAGCAGAGCAGGCTCAAGGGGCCGAGTGGCCTACTTCTGCTCCTAATTCATATGTTTGTATTACTTTGTGTCTGGGTGTACTACTTTGTGTCTGGGTGTATTACTCACTCTCCAGGTGTATTACAGTGTCTCTGGATGTGTTACACTCTCTCTGGGTGTATGGGCATATTACTCTATCTCTAGGGGCATTATTCTGTCTTTGGGTGTATTACTCCTTCAATCGGTGTATTACATGCTCTCTTGGTGTATTACTCTGTCTCTGGGTGTATTACACTTGCTGTAGGTGGATTACACTGCCTCTGCGTGAATTGCACTGTCTCTGTATTATTCTCTCTTTGTGTTTGTTACTCTATCTCTAGGTGTCTTACAGTGTCTGTCTGTGTATCACTCTGTCTCCAGGTGTATTACACTCTCGCTGGGTATATTTCACTCTCTCTAGATGCATTACTCTGTCTCTGGGACTATTACACCGTCTCTGGATCTATTACGCTGTCTCTGGTGTATTACTCTGTCTCTGGATCTATTACACTGTCTCTGGTGTATTACTCTGTCTCTGGATCTATTACACTGTCTCTGGGTGTATTACTCTGTCTCTGGTTGTATTATTCTGTCTCTGGGTGTATTACACTTATTCACTTATTTACTAATGGGGGTATCATCTCATTTCTGCTATCACTTTTATCAACATTTTTGTCACTTTCTCCAATGTCTTTATATCCTTTTCTCTCTCCTCTCCAGACATTGTTGACTCTCACTGGAGTACAGTTGTTTTTTCTCTCTCCTCTCCAGAAGGTGTTTACTCTCACTGGGTGTTAAGACCTGGTGACAAAGGTGCCTAGGGTTCCCTCTCAGCCTTCACCTGGTCTTACCGTAACAGGGTTTAATTTTAAACACACCGTGTTTTTAGCTCCCCCTTGGTGAATCCTTGTTCACCGCTTTCCAATTATAAGGTAAAGGAACCAGCACAAACAGGTTTTCTTAGGTTAAAAGAAGAAAGGTTGAAATTTATTAAACTTGAGCTTAAAATCTAATTTGGTTGATGCATATGGATACACGATGTGCCCACACTAGCATGCAGACGCGATACACACATGCAAATAGAGACAGAAAAGAGCAGAAGAAATAAAGTGGAAAAGTTTGAGGCAATATCTGAAGAGCTGTTGTTACGGTTCACGAGCTCACTGTAGAGTCCTTGATTTCTTTTCGTCGGGGCCCAGTATTCTTCTTAAACCTTGTTTGCTATTGGAGACTTTTCTCTCTTGGGGTTCATGTGTCTTCAATGGATTCAGAAGCTTGTGAGAAAGAGATGGGAGCAGACAGGAGAGAGATCTTCTCAGTCCAGGAGCAAACAGACACTCTGAGTTCAAACTGTTTGTACAATTCAGTAAAACCCAGGTTGCCAAGTAGATTAGTCATGTTATTAACTGATCTGACCACGTCTTGGATTGTATCACCTTAGCAGTCTCTGGAATGCCCCTCTTACACACAATACCTGGTGATCAAGGTCCACTGTGGGTTGAATGTGTCAGGGAATGGTCCTTTGTCCTTCCAAGCACTGTCTGTTAATATGCAAATATCTTTTCCAGCCATGGCTGATCTGTTTAACAAATCCTTTCTTCACTCCAGTAACAGGTTAAAATCAATGTTCATGACAAAATTAATGTGCCTCATTCTTGGCAGGTGGGGGCCTAGCATGACACTGGGCTACACAGCCCTTGTCCACACAGCTCTTGCACACACTCCATTAAACATAATGCTTATGTAGTGACTTACTGTGAGCAGTTTCGGGTTTGCTCACTTATTTGGATTCAGCTTTTCCAGGTAATAAGTTTTACTGGCAGTTCTGCAACAGCTTTAGCAACTCAATCTGACATGAGAGATAAAAGATGGAAGCAAAACCTTTGTGTCAATGACTGGCACATGTGCAGCTTCTGATGTCAATCTACCGTCAGAATTATTTTTAACATGCATCAGAGCTTGGCGGTAAGATGAGATGGTGGGGAGAGAGAGACTGGCGAACTTTACCAAAATAAATATTTGAAGCAGGGAGGAAGTATCTGTAATGTGGATTGCAGGTAGCAAGGCGAGGGAAGTTTTCAGTTGATACATACAGTAGATCAGACAGACTCCCTTAACATAATGAGCAGCCCTGCCCAGATCTCACTGTTAATGACTCATTAACTCACAGCTATAGGATTCACAGTGATACAAGTGAGAAATTTCAATTTCAGTCTTGCTGCTATAGCAGGTAGAAACTGGGTGGTCTGGCTCCATAACCACGAGAGACAACCCTCTGTCCTATCTCTCTATCCAAGTTTGGGATGCTGGGATAAACTAGGGGTGATATAATCTAAAATTTAAAAAAAAGAAAATGCTCAGCATGTCTGGCAGTATCCATAGGGAGAGAGAAAAACAGAGTTAACAACCGGGATTTTATGGGCCCCCCCGAGGCGAGATCGGAGGTAGCGGGGCACAGAGTATCGTGATGGGTAGAGGGGAGTGGCGGGTCCGTTGCCAAGCGATCTTCCAAGAGCGGGATAGGCTGATGACAGCCTTCCTGCCCAGAGGTCAATTGAGGCCCTTAACTGGCCATTAAAAGGCCACTTAAGGGCCTCTTCCTGCCTCTGCTGGGATCTTACCAGCAGCGGGGGCGGGAGGGGACTCCACCACACAGGGAGGTCGCCTTGTAACACGAGGCACCTTCCTTAATGGCTTGGGGGGGGGGGGGGGGGGGTCTCTCCTCTGTGGGTAATCTGTCACCCACAGATGAGCCCCACTCTGAACCACTTCACTCTCTGGAACCCCCTCCCCCTGGGCTGCACAACAACCCCCTAGCGCACCCTCACTAAGGCCTTCCAGACTGGCCCCAGCAACCCTGCCTCACCTACCTCTGGTCCGGGGTTCCAGCTGTGTCTGAGGCCCCTGCTGTACCATCAGTGGCCACCACTCCCAGTGACACTGTCGTTACTGCTGAGCTGCCAGCCCTCTGATTGGCTGGCAGCTCATGGAGGCGGGATCCCTGTCTTTAAAGGGACGAGGATCCTGGCTTGTGAAAATATGATGGAAAAAGACAGTGGGATTGCTCCAGGGCGAGGGGGAGGGGGGGTGGAGGGGCAGAGAAAGGCTGAGGAGTGGTGCCCCCTGCCTTTTCGGCCTGGCACCTGGTGCTCCGCCTCCGACACAAAATTTAACTTAACATTTCGGATCGATGACCCTTCATCAGAACACTGCCGGACCTGCTGAATATTTCCAGCGTTTTCTGTTTTTATTTCAGATTTCAAGCACCTGCAGTATTTTGCTTTTGTATTAGTGATGTAAACTAATGAATCACAACTGGTACCTGTGCTAAGTGTATTTCTCTCCAAATGGCTCAGTTGATAAATGCATAATGAACAGGAAAGTTCTGCACTTGATCTTTAATCTGCATTGTGTCAGTTGGCCTCAGTGCTGTTGACACAGGATAAACAGCTCCTGATCAGGAGCCAGTGACTGGTTCATTAACCTCCTCCAGGGAAGGGAACCTGCCAAACCTACCTGTCCTGGCCTACATGTAACTCCAGCCCCACCCCAATACCCAGTCTGGCCCACATGAAACCCAGTCCCAGTTCATGTGTGTGACTCTGAATGCCTGCAAGTCACTGGGGATATACAATAGATGTGGCTTTGCCAGCATCACCGACACTCTGAGAACAAATTTTAATAAAAGGTTTGGCCACCAAGGCCCAGCGGAAATATTGGAACCCTGGATTGGTGCAGGGGAGGGCCACATGTCTAAACTCTAGTGTCAATAGGCTAAATTATGAGGTGAGATTAAAAAGCCTAAGACTCTTTAGCCTTGAAAAGATGGGGAATGTAATCATACCTGCCAAGCAACGGTTTTTAAAACTGATACAGTATTACAAAGTGTTTACAATACAGAAAGAGGCGATTCGGCCCAACAGATCCATAGGGATGTTTATGCTCCACAAAAGCCTCCTCCCACCCTTCTTCGTCTAATCCCATCAACATATCCTATTCCTTTCTCCCTCATTTGCTTATCTAGCTTTCACTTTAATGCATCTGTGCTACTCACTTCAACTACTCCTTGTGATAGCAAGTTTCACCACTCTCTGGGTAAAGAAGTTTCTCCTGAATTCTCCATTGGTTTTATTAGTGATTATTTTATAGTAATGGCCCCTAGTTCTGGTCTTGCCCACAAGTGGAAACATCTCTATGCTTACCTTATTGAACCCCTTTATAATTTTGAAGACCTCTATCAGGTCACCCTTCAGTATTCTCTTTACTGGAGAAAAAAGCCCTGGACTGTTCAATCATTCCTGATAGGTTTATCCTCTCAGTTCTGGCATCATTCTAGTAAATCTTTTTTGCACTTTCTCCAGTGCCTCTAAAGCCTTTTTATAATGTGGAGACCAGAACTGTGCACAATACTCCAAGTGTAGTCTAACAAAATGCAATATAAGTTTCACATAATTTCTCTACTTCTCCAGTTCTATCTCTCTAGAAATGAACCCCAGTGCTTTGTTTGCTTTTTATGGTCTTATTAAACTACATCACTTCTTTATCATGATTTGAGTATCTGTACCCCCAGATTGCTCTGTTCTTCTGTCTCATATAAACACTTATTTTATAAGGAGTATATGGCTGCCTTATTTTTTCCTACCAAAGTGTATTATCTCAAACTGTTACAACCAGGTGAGAAAGGTGTCTAGGGGTCCCTCTCAGCCTTCACCTGGTCTTGCTGTAACAGGGTTTAATTTTAAACACACCGTGTTTTTAGCTCCCCCTTGGTGAATTATAAGGCAAAGAAACCAGCACAAACAGGCTTTCATAGGTTTAAAGAAGAAAGATTGAAATTTATTAAACTTGAACTTCAACTCTGATTCGGTTGATGTCTACGGATACACGACGTGCCCACGCTAGCATTCATACACAATACACACATGCAAATAGAGACAGAAAAGAGCAGAAGAAAAATAAAGTGAAAAGTTTGAGGCAATATCTGAAGAGTTTATGTTATAGTTCTTCGAGCTCACTGTAGAGTCCTTGATTGTAGGTAGATCTTGCTTTTCGTTGGGGTCCAGTATTCTTCTTAAACCTTGTTCACTGTAGGAGACTTTTCTCTCTTGGGGTTCATGTGGCTTCAGTGGGTTCAGAGGCTTATGAGAAAGAGATGGGAGCAGACAGGAGAGATCTTCTCAGTCCAGGAGCAAACAGTCTTTCTTCCCAAACTGTTTGTACAAATTCATAAAAACTCAGGTTGCCCAGCAGGTTAGTCATGTGACTAGCTGGTTTGATCATGTCCACTTGTGTATTCGGCCATCTTAGCAGTCAACCTGGAATGCGAGCTCCCCCACCTTCAACGTCCATTGTGGGTTGAATGTGTCAGGGAATGGTCCTTTGTCCTTCCAAACACTGTCTGTTAATATGCAAATGTCTTTTCCAGCCATGGTTGATCTGTTTAACAAGTCCTTTCTTCACTCCAGTAACAGTTTAAAATCAATGTTCCTGACAAAATTAATGTGCCTCATTCTTGGCAGGTGGGGGCCTAGCATGACACACACTCATCTATATTGAAGTTCATTTGCCAATTACATGCCCATTCTGCAAGTTTATTAATGTCTTTCTGTATTTTGTTGCTGTCCTCCTCTGAATTAACTGTACTCTCCAATTTGGTGTCATTCTTAAATTTTGAAATTGTGCTTCAGATTTCCTTGTGGAACATTGTTTGGCTGCTTTCATGTTCTATTTTGTTTCATTACTTTAAAAACAGACATCAGTTGTAACAAATGCAAAATCAAATCTTTGTTTTTAACGAGCTCATGTTACACAACCCAACATGAGTACTCAGTCAAATCACACAATAGGATTCTATTTGATTATATGCTTCTTTGTTATTGAGTTCATGATTCACTGTAAGAACTCAGGTACCATGCTTCCTAATTCTAGCCTGAATACAGCAAACATTGATTTATTCAAAAAACTTATAGCAATTTTGCCTTGCATACGAAAATAGGCAATAATACATTAAAAGACACATGATGCAGACTTCAGATATACAACATGGAGCCAAGAAGATACACTTATGTTTTCAATCTCTCCCAATGATTCAGTTACCATAGTTATAGTTTCACATAAGCTCTTCAATCACTTCATTCCTATAAGCAGTGACCAAACCAACATGTCGCAGATCCTTAACACATGGATGAATGACATTCCTTGGCTCCATGTTGTATATCTGAAGTCTGCATCGTGTGTCTTTTCATGTATTATTGCTGATTGTTTGTATGCTGTACACAAGGGTAATGTAGTAAATGTAAAATTGTTGGATTTCACCTTTTGTTAATTTTCAAGGGCTGTGTATGTATAATAGAAAAGGAGCATCTGCACCACTGTTTTAAGTCAAACTTTTACTGCAGGACACGAGGACATTGTTATAAACTGGTAAAAGGCAAATTCAGGTCAGTGACAAGAATAATTTCAGGACATTGAACTCTGAGTTATGGGTAGAAACTTGCAGAGCAATCAGGGTTATTTTGAAGAAAGGGTGAAACAGGCACTAAGTGGGTGCTGTGCTAACACGGCTGTTTGCAAGTCTGGTTTTAGCCTGCAAATTTTGGGGCTAATTGGTGATGGTCATGATGTAAACCTGCCTGGAGGTGTTAGAATGGTGACCTGCACATTTAGTACCCATGCAATGATTAGGAGCAATTTTCCAGAGGGGTTATAGGCAGCCTCCATGCAGCCACTTCCACTGAAGGTGTGGACATAATGGCACGTATCAAGATGGTTCAGAGACCGAGGGAGAGGATCACAGGCTCTCAGAAGCAGCACTGGAGACCCTAGTCGAGGAGGTACAGCAGAGGATGGATGTCCTATACCCATAGGAGGCAAGGAGACCACAGAGGTAATTAATGCAGCGGATGTGGAAGGAGATGGCCTGGGAGGTCACAGTGAAGAGCACTGCCTCCAGGACATGACTCCAGTGCCGGAAAAAAAATTAACGATTTGACACAAATGGTCAAGGTAAGATTTTCTCAAAAATTACACCATCATCAACATCAACACATTTCATCCATCACCTAACTATACACTGACCCCAAACTATCGCATCCTTTATAGGCACTACTCATACCTCTGACACATCTCACAGCTCTTCATCTGTGTGAAGCATCTCACATGTACTACACGCACACACACACCTGTCAATATACTTATTCACAATCACCACTCTTTCTCTTCCAGGACTGACCAGCCACTGAGAAGCACGACTCCATCAGGGGCAGTGCTGGCGATAATCAGGAGGGGAGTGGATACACCATGGCCTCAGAGCACAGCAGGGGGCATCTCACCTCAGCTTCCTTATCGATCCACTATTGCCAATCTCCCAAACCTATCCTCACTCACAAACTCCATATGGCCTCATTTCACACATCCTCCTATAGTGGCCACACACTCTGCATTTGAACGCTTCCAGCTTTATCACTGCAGGCTCCCAGGAGCAAGATCCACCTCACCCCATGGAGGTACTGGAAGAGGAGGAAGAGTCACCTCACCTCGCATCCACCAGAGGAGGAAGAGCAGGAGAAGGAAGAATGCATTATGTCAATTTACAATCTCTATTAATGACTTTGACAGAGAGACCTAGGGTAATATATTTAACTGAGGATACAAAGTCAGGTGAGAATATAAGCTGAGAGGAGTACACAAAGAGACAGGTTAAGTGAGTGGGCAACAAGGTGACTGATGTAGTATAATGTGGGGAAGTGTGAAGTTATTCACTATAGTAATAATAAAAAAGCAGAGTATTTTTTAAAAGGTTGATACTTTGAAATGTTGATGCTTAGACTTGGGTGAACATGTACAGGAACACAGAAAGTCAGCATGCAGGTACAGCAAGCGATTAGGAAGGCAAATGGCATGTTAGCCTTTATTGCAAGGGATTGGAGTACGGGCTTCAGATTCTTAGGGAACTGGGACCATTTCTGGGTCAGAAGGCACCTATTCAAAAGGGACAAGTTATATCTCAACAGGACTGGGACCAATGCCCTCATGGGGAGGCTCACTAGTGTGGTTAGGGAGGGTTTAAACTAAATTGGCAGGGTGATGGACTTCAGCATATAGTAGTAGAAAGGAGGAATAAGGTGCATAAAGGAATGAGAATGTTGAATAGTACTAGAGAAGGAAGTATAGTAACATATTAGATAGGAGCAGACTAAGAAAGACTACAAGATACAAATGCAGGTTTAGAATGCATATATGGAAAGACACAAAGAGTGCTGAATAAGGTTGATGGGCTACAAGCACAAATAACCGTGTGGGAACATGATGTAGTGGCAATAATGGAAAAGAGGCTTAAAAAATGGTGAAGACAGGGCGCTCAATATTCAAGGATACAATGTTTTCCGAAAAGACGGTGAAGGAAAAAAGGGAGGTGGGGTGGCAGTGCTGATTACAGAAGACAGTGCAGTGTTGGAAAGAGTGGATGTCCTTGAGGGGCAAAGACAGAATCTATTTGGTTACAGAGGAGAAGCAAAAATGGTATGATCAAACTAAAGGGGGCATTCTATAGGCCTCCAAATAGTGAGAGAGAGATGGAGGAGTGATTCTGCAGGGAAATCACAGAGATGTGCAAGAACTATAGAGTAGTGATATTGGCAGACTTTAATTACCCAGATATTGATTGTGATATTGTTAAACTAAAGGGTAAGGAGTGGGAGGAATTTCTGAAATGTTTTCAGGAGAACTTACTTGATCAATATGTTCGGACGTCCAACTAGGAAGGAGGCATTGCTGGATCTGAGGTGGGGAATAAGGTGGACCAAGTGTCTATGGGAGAACACTTGGGTAAGAGTGATCACTGTATCATAAGGTTTAGATTAGTAATGGAGAAGAGTAAGGAAAAATCTAAAGTAGAACTTCTAAATTTGAAGAGGGCTAATGTCAACGGGATGAGAGGGGATCTAGTCAGGGTAAAATGGAACCAAAGACTAACAGGAAAAACTGTAATGAAACAATGGGTTATTTTTAAGGATGAGATGTTTCAGGTACAGGCTAGGTACATTCCAACAACTGCAAAATGTAAGGGAACCAAAGCCAGGGCTCCTTGAATGACGAAGGAGATAGAGAATATGATGAAACAAAAAAGAAGGTATATGATGTATATCAGGTGAATTATTCAAGCAAAAACCAGGCCAAATACTTAAGAGGGGAAGTGACAAAGAAAGTAAAAATGGCAAAGAAAGAATATGAGAACAGAAAGGCAGTGAACATGAACGGGAACCCGAAAATCTTCTAACTGGCATATAAATAATAAGCAGGTAGTAAGAGGTGGGGTGGGTCCTATTAGGGACAAAAAGGGTGATATATACTTAAAGGTGCAGGGCAAGGCCAGAGTATTTAATGAGTACTTTATATTGGTGTTTGCTAAGGAAGAAGATGCTGACAAAAGTGGAGATGGTAGAGGCAGTGGATAGGGTGAAAAATGATAGGAAGGATGTGATCGAATGGCTGGCTGTGTTTGGGTGGAGAAGTTGCCTGGTCTTGTCAGGTGGCTAAAAGAAGTGGGAGTGGTGATAGCAGAAGGGCTTGCCATAATCTTCCAAATTCTCCACAGAGGAGATACCAGAGGATTGGAAAGTGGCAAATGTGACACCCTTATTTAAGAAAGGGGGAAAGGATATTCCTAGCAGCTACAACATCAGTGTTTAACATCAGCGATGGTTAAGTTTTAAGAAACAATAAACAGAAAAAGTCAACAGGCATTTAGAGAGGTTTGAGTTAATCAAGCACAGATTTGTTGTATTTATGGATTTTAAGAAAGTGTTTGACAAAGTACCGCATAAAAGGCTGGTTAACAAAATTGAGGCTCATCGAATAAGAGGGTCAGTGTCAGCTTGGATAAAAAATTGGCTTAAGGACAGAAAACAGCAAGTCATCATAAATGGCTGCTTTTCAGACTGGAGCATGGTAGACAATAGCATTCCCCAAGAGTCAGTGCTTGGATCACTGCTTTGTCTGATATATATAAATGTCTTGGATATTGGAATACAGAATATTGGAATACATAACAGATATTTGAATAAAGAGCCAAGATAGCTCCTGGGCAGTCAGCTCCCTAAGGAGCTCCTCAGTGTCCACGTCCATCTGTGGCCATCTCCTGCCATCCGTTGCTCCTTCTCCCCACTAAATCCTCTCTTTTGCTGTTTAAGTTCCCCTGATTCGAACAGTGGGTGCATTTTGAGCCCAAACTTCAAGTTAACTGTTAGTTTAAATGACCTCTGTCGGATGGTACAAACCCCAAACCCGAACTTAACTTGTGAGCTCTAGTAAAAAATCTGGATAAGACCTGGACGTGGTTTTTCTCTCAAATCTGACTTCGAATGCCTGGATTTGCTGGACATCAAGATCTTGTTTCTGTGCTGGACTACATTGGAAAAAAAGACTCTGCTTCCATCAATAATCTGCTGCCATTTCTTTTCTGATCTGTGAGCTGTAGAAAAGATCTGGGAAAATCCAGATCTAGATCGTCTTTCAAACTTGGCTTCAAATTCCTGGAATTCTCTCAACATCAAAAAGTAGCTTTTGCTCTGGACTACACTGGTTATAACGTACGACCCAACTTCTGTCTCTGATTTGCTGCTCTTTTGTGATATTTAAAGAAACTCTGATCAGTTTTACTGCTCTTCCCCCACCACTGCTATGATTGGGAGACTTCAATCTCCTGCTGAGCCTGTGACTGGCTACTGGTTATACTGGTTTTTCAGCTTCAACCTATTCCTGGCCAGAAAATCACTCCCACGCTGAGTTCACTCCCAAGCGACCTACTGTCATCTCAGATTGACCACCTGAGGGCGGAGCTGCTGGAGGTTTGGGGGATGGAGGTGGAAACCTAGAGGTGGGAGGCAGCGACCTGGAGCTGCTCCCTTCGCACACCTGGAGGACAAGATCACACCTACTTTTGTAGCAATCTGGGCGCTGCCAGTCGGTGCCTTCAACATTAACAACAAAACAACAAGAGCTAATGGATAAGGAAGTAAACCTGACAAAATCTGTCGTGGAGTCCCATTAGCTGGTTGGTATTTCCCTCAAGTTCGCACCTTCTGGCAACTCCGGCAACCAAATAGGCCCCAGACGTACAGGCTTTCGTCTTTCCTCTGGACATCAGCCTATGAGGTCGAGAGGGGGGAGCAGATGCTGGGCAGGTCTGCACCTCCTAAAACCATGCCCAAGCTACCCAATGGAATACAGAGTAAAATTTCAAACTTTGCTGATGATACCAAGCAGGCAAACAGTGAGGATGATACCACTTGACTGCAACAGGGCATAGATAGGCTAGCAGAATGGGCAGGCAAGTGGCAGATAGAATTTAATACAGAGAAGTGTGAGGTGATGCATTTTGGTAAAAGGGGTAGGGGGAGGCAATATTGACTTACTGGCACTTAAAGGGCTGGATTTGACAGGCCCAAGGTGAGATCGGAGTAGGGGTGGTCATGGAGTATCGCGATAGGTGGCAGGGGGATGCAGCGGGGCGAAGGGCTGAAGGCCTCCCCATCGCCCAGCAATCTTCCCAGGACGGGATGGGCCGATGGTCTATTAGCGGTCAATTAAGGGCCTCTTCCTGCCGCTGCTGGGAGGACACCTTGTAAAACAAAGCGCACTCCCTGCGGGCTTGCCGGGGCGGGCGGGGTCCCTCGTTCGTGGGCAATTTGTGGCCCAAGGAGGACCCCCATTAGGAACCAATTCACCCCCCGGGATCCCCTCCCCTGAACCACAAGACCAGCCCCCAGCACCCCCTCGCCGGGGCCTTCCGGACTGGCCAAGGTGACCCCACTTCAACTACCTCTTGTCCACTGGGCTTGGGTCTGAGGCCTCCTCCACGACTCTTCCTCCACTTCCTCTTCTGCCTTTTCTTCCTCTTCCTCCACCTCCTCTTCCTGTTCCTCCTCTTCCACCTCCACCTCCTCTTGTGGCTTCTGAGCTTGACCCTCCAGTATGATTCTTGGTGGTAATGGCTGATCTCTCATGATCACCAGATTATGGAACATGCTGCAAATCACCACGAATCTGGGCACTTTATTGGCCGACTACTGCAGGGCACCTCTTGATCAGTCTGGGCGTCGAAACGCCTGCTTGATGGTCTACTCCAATGATATTCCTGGTGCCTGAGTGGTTCTCATTATATGAACACTCAGCTGGTATCTGGGAGTTTTCTGAGGGGAATCATGAGCTGTGGCATCAGAATGAATCTCTTAATAGTGTCTGTTAATAGCCAGCCATGCACATTGCATTGATGCATCGCTGCTGGTTGCAGACAAACTGCGCATTGAGGGAATGGAATCACTTCCTGTTCCTGAACACTTCTGAATTTAAATGACGGGCTCACATGGCCACATCGCTGCAGTCAATGGATCACTGGTCCGTGTGGACTCCTGCAATCCCGTTGAATCCTACAGCTCTCTCTGCCTTTGGTCATCACTGGCAATAGGGAATGATACATCGTCATTCCTCAGGCTGCATAGAGCACCAGAGGCCTCCCTTATGCAGGAGAGCATAGGAGATTGTGATAGGTGACTGACAACAGCTGTAGCAACCTGGAAGGTTCCTGTGGCAAAGAAAAATGAATGCTGTGACCTTGACTGCCACAGGCGATGCAGTCCTGGGTGTACCGCAAGGGCTGAACCTTTGTTCGACAAGGCCACATATCTCTGTAGTAACCTCCTTGGTAAAGCGAAGCCTCCTCATGGCTCTTGGGTCATGTGAAAGGATGGGTAGTCCTCTCTGCAGAGCTTGGGTGCAAGAGTCTCATTACAGATAGGGTGCCCTGCTGAGAACCCTCCTCGTCTTCCTGTCCCTTCTCACCCTCCTCTCCCTCTTTCCTCCAGCAGCTGGTGCTGCTCACCTGTCCTCATTTCCTCCTCCTATTCCTCCTTCAGACCAAGGGGAACCCATAGCAAGATTCCCATGACCAAGCACTCTCTTTCTCTTGGTGACTCCAATAAGGTGCCCAACAAGGTGCAATAGCACATCACTTAGTCTTTGTAGGTAAAGTCCTCAGGGAATTTCCTGAAACTTGAGGGTTGCTGAAATCTTGCTGATGCATCCCAGAAAGTATCTCAATGTGTTCCAGAGGTCGTCTACAAGTGCAGTGTATTCAGTCGATCTCCAACAGCAAGTGAGCAGTGAAAGCCGAGCATAGCTTTAAATAATGCTCGCAAACCCCACCAACGACTTGTTTACTCCTGTTCAGCTGGCCACTGACTGGTTGTTAATTGCAGTGCGACCCACCAAAATGTGGTGTTAACATAGGAATGTAAGAAATAGGAGCAGGAGTAGGCCATTCGGCCCCTCGAGCCTGCTCTGCCATTCAACTAGATCATGGCTGAATTCTACCTCAATGCCATTTTCCTGCACTATCCCCATTTCCCTTGATATCTTTAATATCTAGAAATCTATCAATCTCTGTCTTGAATATACTCAGTGACTGAGCCTCAACAGCCCTCTGGAGTCAATAATTCCAGAGTTTCACCACCCTCTGTGTGAAGCAATTTCTCCTCATCTCAGTCCTAAATTGGCTACCTCTTATTCTGAGACTGTCCTCTGATTCTGGACACCCCCAGGAGAAACATCTTTCCTGCATTCACTCTGTTGAGCCCTGTAAGAATTTTGTGTGCTTCAATGAGATCACCTCTCATTCTTCTAAACTCTAGAGAATATAAGCCCAGTCTGCTCAATCTCTCCTCATAGGACAATCCCACTATCCCAGTAATCAGTCTAGTTGCATTCCCTCTATGGCAAGTGTATCCTTCTTTAGGTAAGGAGAGCAAAACTGTACACAATACTCAAGGTGCGGTCTCATCAAGGCTCTATACAAATGCAGCAAGACTTCTTTACTCCTGTACTCAAATCCTCTTGCAATAAAGGCCAACATACCATTTGCCTTCCTAATTGCTTGCTGCTCCTGCATGTTAGCTTTCAGTGATCTATGAACAAGACTCCCAGGTCCCTTTGGACATCAACACTTCCCAATCTCTCACCATTAAAGAAATGCTCAGCATTTCTGTTTTTCCTACCAAAGTGAATAACTTCACTATTTTACCACATTATATTCTATCTGCCATGTTCTTGCCCTCTCACTCAGTCTGTCCAAATCCCCTTGAAGCCTCTTTGCATCCTCCTCACAACTCACATTCCCACCAAGTTTTCCCACCTAGTTGTAAGGGGCCAATTGAATTGCAAATCAGAGCATTAATCATCTTCGGGGCAGGCATTCCTGACATGTGCCTGGCACCTTGCACTGAAGGCAGGCTGACCAGGCGTTGCAGCTCCCTATCTTGCCCACCTTGGTGCCTCTTTAGCATCTAAACTACCTTTGAGACTGTGGGGAAAACAGCTCCAGTTTGTTTTCATTGAAGAGAAGATTCAGGAGGATATGATCCAAGTTATTTAAAGTGTAGACAATTCTTTAAAACTTGGACTGTGAGTGCAAAACTATGGGACATGGAGATAATGTTATAAAGCATGGAGTTAAGTATCGATCAGCCATTTGTTTTCCCCATAGGGTAGTGAATGTCTTTTTTTATTTAGTTATTTATAGGATGTGGATGCAACGAGCAAGGCCAGTATTTATTGCCCATCCCTAATTGCCCTTGAGAAGGTGGTGGTGAGCTGCCTTCTTGAACCGCTAGAGTCCGTGGAGTGTAGGTACACCCACAGTGCTGTTAGGAAGGGAGTTCCAGGATTTTGACCCAGCGACAGTGAAGGAACGGTGATATAGTTCCAAGTCAGGATGGTGTGTGACTTGGAGGGGAACTTGCAGGTGGTGGTGTTCCCCTGCATCTGCTGCCCTTCTCCTTCTAGGTGGTAGAGGTTGCGGGTTTGGAAGGCGCTGTTGAAGGAGCCTTTGTGAATTGCTGCAATGCGTCTTGTAGATGGTACACACTAAAGGCCTGCTCAGGTTGGGAAAAAGTACCCGACCCAAACCCGCCCGATCCACAGCGGACCCGAGCACAACCTGGTCCGAGTCCCTCCAATTTTGCCCTGAGCCCAACCCAACCCAAGCTTGACCTGACCATCCCTTTACTGACCTCCCGACTGGGAAGCTCCACAAAGCTGCAGTGCATGCATGTTGACGTCACAGTGACATCACTCGTTCACTGAGCAGACTCAGTTTCATCCCAGACTCCCGGCTCAGTTAAATGTTTTATTTTTAACACTTACTGGCAGAGCACTTACCGTGTGTGTCCGGCCCGACCAAACCCGAGCCCGACCCGACCCGAGCCCGAAAGCCGGACCCGGAAGAGGGGCCCGACCCGACCCCAACCCAACACATGTCATCAGGTCCCGTCGGGTTCAGGTCGGGTAGCAGGCCTTTAGTATACACTGCTTCCACTGTGCGTCAGTGGTGGAGGAAGTGAATATTAAAGTGGTGGATGGGGTGCTGATCAAGCGAGCTGTTTTGTCCTGGATGGTTTTGAGCTTCTTGAGTGTTGTTTGAGCTGCACCCATCCAGACAAGTGGAGAGTATTCCATCACACTCCTGACTTGTGCCTTGTATAGAATGGACTTGCATAGAAATAATTAATACCATGCCAGTCAACTCCTCACAAAAGCAAGATCAAGTTAGGAGTGGGAATGACAGTGATAAAGATTACATGTAGCAGACCTGTGGAACAGAGCTGTTCAGGGTTGAATAATGCAGATTGTAATTTTAGCTGCTTGTTGCTCTTTGGTGGGATACAGTAAAGCAGCAAAGTTACCTTCAGGGAAAAGCGTGAGCTTTACGCAGACCCAGACATGGGTCCATTTCACCCAATGTCGGCACTACAAGTATCAGTTCACGGTTGTAGAAAACGCAGCAACACACAGGACGGAGGGAGTGCATCCACATAAATAATGCTGCTGAGTGAAGAACTCGTTCACACACACTGTATTCCTCGATCGAAGCACAGCCAGACACCAGACACCAGACATATGCCACACACGCAGACAACTCTCGCACACCCCTCTCACACACCCACATACACAACCACACACACTCACACATATCCACACACACTCACACATATCCACACACACTCACACACACACAACTATACACACACTCACACACACACAACCACACACAAACCCACACACCCAGACACCTTCAGACACAACCACACACACAGCCCCACCCGCCCACAAACACTCACACACATCAACACACGCTCCCCGCATCTACACCCGCCCACACACACATATACCCACACCCGCCCACACACCCACATGCTCACACGCACATAGGCACAGTGCTCACATACACTGTACCCACACACAAATAATGGTAATATACAGCTCCATCTCTTTCACAAACACACAAACAAACTGATACACACCTATAAACACAAGCTGACATGCACACACACACACTCTCAAAAAACTCCACTCAGACACACATTTGATGGGAATAGACAGCTCCTTCTCTTTCACATACAGACACAGAGAGACATACGCGAACAGGAACACAAACAGGCATGCACATTCAAATGCACATATATAGACACATACACACGCACAGACACAAAGCTTTTGCAGTGCTCTTGCACACAAATAATAATCCTGTGTAAGCATCCACTCTTATTTGCAGCTCTTGTACACACACGGTCCTCTCACATACACTTCTCAAAGAGCAGCCCTTGCATTTGTGAAGATACAGAAATAGATTTCCTTCACAATTCGCCTTTTTTTGATTTAATCAATCAGGAAACTTCCATTAAAACATAGCATCTTAAAGCACAGAAAGAGGCCATTTGTGCCTGTGTCGGGTCTTTCAATGAGCTCTCCGCTTATTCCCATTCTCCTTGCTTTTCCCTTAGCCCTACAATTCCTTCTTTTCAAGTATTTATCTAATTCCCTTTTGAAAGTTTCTGAGGGATCTGTTTCCACCACCCTTTCAGGCAACACATTTCAGATTATAACAACTCGCTGTGTTAAAAAAATTCTCCTCATCTTGTCTGTGGCTCTTTTGACATTTATCTTACATCCAAATCCTTTGGTTGCCACTTGAAACAGGATTATTGCTCAATCCACTTAGAAATCCCCACACCTGGTACAACAAGGAATTTGTATCAAACAGAATAAAAACACAAACTAAACCATCAAGAAGAGGGAAAGTAAATGAGCAAAGCTGCTCATCACAGTGTCATAGACTGACACAAGACAGTCTGAATCAAGCTGCACCAAACCCAGTCATTTATCAAGCACTGAGGGCAATAGAATGAGTAAAGTGTATGTTGAAACACAACACAGTGAGAACTGCAGGATTGCAACTTACCCAGTAACATAGCTGAGAGAGGTGAGGAGACACAGGGCGTTGGACACAGATCTCCAATTGTGAATGAGGCAGCACACACACAGGCTTTGCAAAAGCAACTGGAAAACAGAGAAGCTGGAATTCTATCGCACCTGAACTCCTTCATGGACGCCAGTAAATGGGAGCCACATCAAAGGTCAGTCTGACAGGTTGCACCCCTCGGGCACTGCATATGCCTCTGTGATTGGTTCAGCTCCCTGCAGGAAAAGCACAATGGCACGCTGTTAGCAGATCAGCAGCCAAGTCCTGCAGCGACCTCCAGCTACTTCGGTAGCTACACCTTGTCCCACTCCAGCGCACACACAACTACCCAGGTCAGGAGGTTCACCAGACTGAGGGGAGCTGGAGGAGGCTTTAGCTGCCCCATGTTGCAATAGAATGTTAACCTTCCCTGTTCCATATGAGTGAGAAAATGTGGGACAGAATGTGAAACACAATGATGGGATTCACCCTGCCAGCCCATCACTCACTCCAAGGAGCCAACAGCAAAAATGAAAAGTTCAATGTTTTCACTCAGAGAGCTGTCAGGATCTGGAATGCTGTATCTGAAAAGGCAATGGAAGCTGATGCATGTGAATCATTTTAAACAAGAATTGCACAGGTACTTGAGAATGAGACACTTACAGGGTTACGGACAAAATGCAGAGATGTGGGACTAAGCATGACTGCTCTTTCAAAGAGCCAGCTCAGGCACAATGGGCCGAATTACCTCCTTCTGTGCTGTAGGTTTGTATATTTCTGTGATTCTATGAAATGGTCCCATCACAGTCTACATTCAAAGATCACTGACAGCAGACGAAGAAACAATATTCTCCACCTTCCACCCATTACTTATTTATATTTCACAATGTTTCAATCTGAAATGTTCTCTCTGAAGGTACTGACTCTCACAGGGGTGTGATTGGCCTCTCACTCTCTCTCTCTCTCTCTCTCTCCTCTCCCGAAGGTACTGACTCGCACTGGGGTGGGGGAGTTGCATTACTGGTTAAGGAGAATATCACAGCTGTACTGCGGGAGGACACCTCGGAGGGATCATGCAGCGAGGCAATACGGGTAGAGCTCAGGAATAGGAAGGGTGCAGTCACGATGTTGGGGGTTTACTACAGGCCTCCCAACAGCCAGCGGGAGATAAAGGAGCAGATATGTAGACAGATTTTGGAAAGATTTAAAAGCAACAGGGTTGTTGTGGTGGGTGATTTTAACTTCCCCTATATTGACTGGGACTCACTTAGTGCTAGGGGCTTAGATGGGGCTTGGATTTGTAAGGAGCATCCAGGAGGGCTCCTTGAAACAATATGTAGATAGTCCAACTAGAGATGGGGCCGTACTGGACCTGGTATTGAGGAATGAGCCCGGCCAGGTGGTCAAAGTTTCAGTAGGGGAGCATTTCGGGAACAGTGACCATAATTCCATAAGTTTTAAGGTACTTGTGGACAAGGATAAGAGTAGTCCTCGGGTGAAGGTGCTAAATTGGGGGAAGGCTAATTATAACAATATTAGGCAGGAACTGAAGAATTTAGATTGGGGGTGGCTGTTTGAGGGGAAATCAACATCTGACATGTGGGAGTCTTTCAAACGTCAGTTGATTAGAATTCAAGACTGGCATGTTCCTGTGAGGATGAGGATAGGTTTGACAAGTTTCGGGAAGCTTGGATAACGCGGGATATTGTGAGCTGAGTCAAAAAGAAAAAGGAAGCAGTCATAAGGGCTAGAAGGCTGGGAACAGACAAAGCCCTTGAGGAATATAAAGAAAGTAGGAAGGAACTTAAGCAAGGAGTCAGAAGGGCTAAAAGGGGTCATGAATAGTCATTGGCAAACAGGATTAAGGAAAATCCCAAGGCTTTTTATACATATATAAAGAGCCAGGGAAAGGGTTGGCCCACTCAAGGACAGAGGAGGGAATCTATGTGTGGAGCCAGAGGAAATGGGCGAGGTAATAAATGAGTACTTTGCATCAGTATTCACCAAAGAGAAGGACTTGGTGGATGATGAGTCTAGGGAAGGGAGTGTAGATTGTCTGGGTCATGTCGATATCAAAAAGGAGGAGGTGTTGGGTGTCTTGAAAAACATTAAGGTAGATAAGTCCACAGGGCCTGATGGGATCTACCCCAGAATACTGAGGCAGGCAAGGGAAGAAATTGCTGGGGCCTTGACAGAAATCTTTGTATCCTCATTGGTTACAGGTGAAGTCCCAGAGGACTGGAGAATAGCCAATGTTGTTCCTTTGTTTAAGAAGGGTAGCAAGGATAATCCAGGAAATTATAGGCCGGTGAGCCTTACGTCAGTGGTAGGGAAATTATTAGAGAGGATTCTTCGGGACAGGATTTACTCCCATTTGGAAACAAATGAACTTATTAGCGAGAGGCAGCATGGTTTTGTGAAGGGGAGGTCGTGTTTCACTAATTTGATTGAGTTTTTTGAGGAAGTGACGAAGATGATTGATGAAGGAAGGGCAGTGGATGTTATCTATATGGACTTCAGTAAAGCCTTTGACAAGGTCCCTCATGGCAGACTGATACAAAAGGTGAAGTCACATGGGATCAGATGGCAAGATGGATACAGAACTGGCTCAGTCATAGAAGACAGAGGGTATCAGTAGAATGGTGCTTTTCTGAATGGAGGGATGTGACTAGTGTTCAGCAGGGCTCAGTGCTGGGACCTTTTCTGTTTGTAGTATGTATAAATGATTTGGAGGAAAATGTAGCTGGTCTGATTAGTAAGTTTGCGGACGACGCAAAGGTTGGTGGAGTTGCGGATAGTGATGAGGATTGTCAGAGGATGCAGCAGGATATAGATCGGTTGGAGACTTGGGCAGAGAAATGGCAGATGGAGCTTAATCTGGACAAATGTGAGGTAATGCATTTTGGAAGGTCTAATACAGGTGGGAAGTATACAGTAAATGGCAGAACCCTTAAAGTATTGACAGGCAGAGAGATCTGGGCGTACAGGTCCACAGATCACTGAAAGTGGCAACACAGGTGGATAAGGTAGTCAAGAAGGCATACAGCATGCTTGCCTTCATCGGTCGGGGCATAGAGTATAAACATTGGCAAGTCATGCTGCAGCTGTACAGAACCTTAGTTAGGCCACACTTGGAATATTGCGTACAATTCTGGTTGCCACACTACTGGAAGGATGTGGAAGCTTTAGAGAGGGTACAGAAGAGGTTTACCAGGATGTTGCCTGGTCTGGAGGGTGTTAGCTATGAGGAGAGTTGGATAAACTCGGATTGTTTTCACTGGAACGACGGAGGTGGAGGGGGCGACACGATAGAGGTTTACAAAGTTATGAGTGGCATGGATAGAGTGGATAGTCAGAAGCTTTTTCCCAGGGTGGAAGAGTCAGTTACTCGGGGACATAGGTTTAAGGTGCGAGGGGCAAAGTTTCGAGGGGATGTGCGAGGCAAGTTCTTTACACAGAGGGTGGTGAGTGCCTGGAACTTGCTGCCTGGGGAGGTGGTGGAAGCAGGTACGATAGCGACGTTTAAGAGGCATCTTGACAAATACATGAATAGGATGGGAATAGAGGGATACGGGCCCCGGAAGTGCAGAAGGTTTTAGTTTAGACGGGCATCAAGATCGGCACAGTCTTGGAGGGCCGAATGGCCTGTTCCTGTGCTGTACTGTTCTTTGTTCTTTGTTCTTTTGTTCTTTGATTCCACTCCCTCAATATCCAGCTAGGGTGGATCATGACGGTCAATGCCCGGTATTCTAGCAGCAGTCATGATGCCTTCATTCTGCGGCAGCCAGTTGTGCCATCTGCATTTGAACCATCACGAGAAACCAGAGGGCGGCTACTGGGTGACAAGGACAATCCGCTGAGCACCTGGATCATGACTCCGTGCGCAACCCATGCAACACGTGAGCAGCATGCGTATAACAAGAGCCATGCTGCCACACGAATTGTCATTGAGCAGACCATTGGGGTGCTTAAGCTTCACTTCTACTGCCTGGACCGCTCTGGAGGAACCCTACGGTCCTCGGAAAAGTGGGTGCCACAATTCGTAGTGGTCTGCTGCATGCTGCACAACCTGGCCATCATGAGGGATCAGGCCTTGCCGCCAGTGACCAACAGAGCAGGCGGAGGCGGAGGCAAGCAGCACATCCCCTTTCCAGACTATTCATCATTGGCTAATCTGACTGTAGCACCAGTGAACACAATCCCAATTCCCCATTCATCAACAGACCCACGCACCTACCCTGTTACTAACAAGCAAACTCTTAGCCATAAAGCTGGAAAAAAAAAGCCATCACGAAACAACAATTCCAAATCAACTTTCTAAATCAAACAATCCAAAACGCAATACAGAAGTCAATTATTGACCCTTGTGCATCCCCTTAGTGCCTGTCTTGTGGGATAGCCTTGCCTGTCCTAGTGCTCCTGTGCAGTCCTACCTCAGTGGCTCTAGCATGCCAGGTGGAAGGCCGCTGACAATCAGTGGGGGAGATTGCAGATAGCCTTTGAGCAGCTCTGCCTGAGAAGGCCTGGCTTCAGACTGCACCACCTGGGTGTGGGCAGCAGCAGTGTGGGCTGTATGGAAGGCAACAGCAAGGGCATTGGTGGGAGGAGGAGTGCTGTCATCCTGACAGAGGACATCAGATTCATGCTCCATGCAGCCTCTGTCAGTCCAATGGGCTGGCACCTCAGCAATCCTAGTATTGGAGAACAGACTGCTGGACTGCTGTGAGACCCCGCGAGCCCCTTTGAGCACAGGTATCCACAGCCATGATGGTATTAGTCTGAGCCTAACTGGCGGCATGATGTGCTTCCTTGGCAACAAGCTACATTTGTATGACTCCAAACTGAGCTACCACTGTAGCGCTCAGACATTGGGTGGCTTCTGCTTGTGCTACAATGGAAATTGAGACATTGGCAAACATGCTGCATTATGGTTGGGTTTGCAGGTTTTCTCCTGGGATTAGCCACTATTTCCACACTGGAAAGGATGGGTTCCAAGCTCCATGCAAAGTCATGTGCAAGACTGATGTTGGACTCCTCCATGTTTCTCGACAGCAGGCTTTCATCCAGACCTGAGCATACACCAGGCGTTTCATTGTGTATATCCATCAGGCTTTTTCTGTAGCCCACCTATCAATGTCCCCATCTGAGTCCCTTGCAGCAGAACAGAACGCATGTGCACCTTCACTCTCTAGGAAGCTGGTGCCTGCTCTACCCTTTCCCCCTGCCCTGGCTGCAGGACATTCATTCCAGGTGACTCACTGGGCAATATTTAATGTAGCCATTTAAAGTAGGAATGGTGGTTGTGGGGGTGGAGAATAACATTGGAACTGTCCGCCTGGAAATCAGGCACATGACTTCGTTTCTGGATTTTGTCAGTGGCGGGAAAACAGCCTCTGATTTGCTGAGCAGCTTTTTAAAAATGCATTCAACTCTAATTATTCTCGATTTAATGATTGGCCCCTATTCAGTGGGCAGCACTCACATGCCTTCGGGATCATGACCTTTAAAACCTGGTGGCACCAAGGTGAGAGGCTTTAGTGCCATGACGGGAAGGCAGCCCTGAGCTTTGCTGCACAGGGGGACAGGGGGTTTCGGACTGTCTTGCCGTGTGCTCTTCAAGGGGGTTACTGGTCGCTGGGACTCTATGGGGGGGATCAGAGTCTCAGGGCCTCCGCAAGGGCTTAGTGTGGGTTTGGGGTTGGGTGGCTACATTGGGTAACTAAACTGCTGTGTGATATGTTTGGTTGCTGTTACTGCTGGAAGAGAGGGTCAGCCATCAGCAAGGTTGAGCTCTGATGTCCATCAGGGATTCCGCCAGGAGAAGTGCCAAATGATCAGTTGCTAAGCAGGTCTGTCTCTGCATCAACAGTGATCTGCAGGCCCGCACATCACCTGGCATGGGTCTCATAAACTCTGTCTTTTTGGACCCCCAGGGCATGATGCAGCGTCTCCATTGGGGGGAGGACCAAGAGGCTGCTGTGCTGGTCCGTGAAGCTGCACAATGAGAGCAGCAGTAGCCAGCTATGCCAAGAAGGGCCCACCTGAACCAGAGTATACCGGACTCGTATCAGCTACCTCCTAATGTCTGAGCGGCAATGTCAATGAAGACTACACCTCTCCAGGGAGGCCGCCACCGACTTATGTGCCCTGCTGCAGGACGAGTTGTGACCTCTGGGATTTGGGGGGGTCACCCTATGCAGTGGCCATGAAGATCACAGTGGCACTGAACTTCTAAATATCTGGATCTTTCCCAGGATCCACCAGGGACATGTGTGGGGTCGCTCAGACAGCAGCTCCAGAGACCCGGGTTCAATTCTGGGTACTGCCTGTGCAGAGTTTGCAAGTTCTCCCTGTGACCGCGTGGGTTTTCGCCGGGTGCTCCGGTTTCTTCCCACAGCCAAAGACTTGCAGGTGATAGGTAAATTGGCCGTTGTAAATTGTCCCTAGTGTAGGTAGGTGGTAGGGAATATGGGATTAATGTAGGATTAGTATAAATGGGTGGTTGTTGGTCGGCACAGACTCGGTGGGCCGAAGGGCCTGTTTCAGTGCTGTATCTCTAAATAAATGTTAAAAAAATAAAGTGACCAATGCCCTGTTCAAGAGGACCAGCGACTATGTTCACTACTGGACCAATCCTGACAGTCAGGCTGAGAGGGACATCGGGTGTGGGGCCATCGCTGGATTCCCCCCCAGGTGCAAGGTGTCATCGACTGCATGCAGCTGCCTTCATCAACAGGCAGGGCTTCCATTCAATCAACGGACAACTGCTCTGTGACCAAGCATTTCCTGCAGATGTATGCCCGCTTCCCAGGAAGCAGCCACGACACCTACATACTTCGACAATCCCAGGTGCCACAGCTTTTCAGGCCCCCTGCTCGCCTACAGATGTGGATTCTCGGGGACAAGGGCTACCCACTGAAGACATGGCTATTGACGCCTGTGAGGAATCCTCACAATGCAGCGCAGGAGAGGTACCACACTTGTCACGGCTCCACTCCAGTGACCATTGAGCAGTAAAGGTGTGCAAAGGAAACCCGACTGAGCCCGAATGCCGGACCTGGAAGCCCGACATGACCCAGACCAAACCCGACACATGGTCGTTGGGACCCGTTGAGGTCAGGTCAGGTAGCAGGCCTTTACCCACGTACTGATGTACAGGCCTGCTACCTGACCTGACCCCGACGGGATCCGATGACACGTGTCAGCTTTGGGCCGGGTCATGTTGGGCTTCCGGCTCCGGCATTCAGACTGGGGTTGGGTTCCCTTTGCACACTTTTATCGAGCACCATTGGGCTGCTGAAGATGTGATTCTGCTGCCTAGATCAATCTGGTATGCCCCTGCTGTATGTCACAGGGACGGTCTCATGTATCGTGTTGGTCTGCTGTACTCTGCACAATGTAGCACTGCAGAGGGGAGAGATAGTGCATGATAATGAGATACCTGAGTGACACACCTCCACCGATGAATGGGACCTATAGGAGGGAGATGAGCAAGCAGCAATGGATGCAGCAGGCCAGGCAGATTGAGTGACATGCCAAGGAGGCAAGAGACAATCTCATAATCATTGACTTGCAGCCACCCTGATGTCCACTCACAGAGAATCCTAGATTCACCTCAATGCATGTCGTCTATCGTGTCCTTCCCATTTGTGTTCTGACATCCGACCAGCTGAAATGTGCGCTAGTGCCCTTGGTAATGAGGGCTGTGGTCACACTGTCATTGCACTGGGGTGGTGGGGGGAGGGAGGGGGAAGTAAGCAGCTCACAGCTGAGGCATAATGGAAAATGGCTTTCTGACAATAATCACTAATGAATGGCACAAAAGAGCTTTTAATGAATCAATACATTATTTCTTACATCCGTGGGTCCCCAAGTATAGCTAGGTGATCTTCATATGTTTGCGAGCGCTCCTATGCAGTGTGATCCCTATGACGGGAGCTGGGCTGGAGGCAGGCTGCTGATCAGGCTGCCCTTGGCCTGTGATGACTTTGACCTGAGGCCTGGAGGGCCCCAGCTGCCTGAGAGTGTCCTGCACTGGCGCTGGACTCTCCTCAGGCATCGCGGCTGCTGAAGCTGGCAGAGGGACTGAGGAACTGGTGTCCACACCCGGAGAGCCCTGAGGGGAGCCCCTAACTTTGGAGATCATCCTCTCCTCCTCCCTTTCAAGGCTCACTTGAACCTCCCTGCTCACTAGAGAAGGACGAGGAGCGGGAGATGTCTTCAGGCTCCTGCTCCTTCTCTCTCTTTACCACTGCTGCACAGCTCATGGAAAATGCAATGGTATGCAGGTCTGCGCACATCTCTGTCAACCACTGACTGGCCCGTTAGATCTGATTCTCCATGAGGGGTGCCAACCTCTCAATGGAGGAAACCATGCACTCAACATGACTGAGACATGGCAGTACTCATGGCATGGACGGACTCCTCCATCACCTGCTCATGACTGTGCATGGCCTCTGGCATCTCCGCCAGATGTTGCCTTACCTCTCGCTGCAGCTCCAGCATGCCCTGTGCTGTTGACCCCAGAGCCTGAGGCTCAGCTTGCGCTGGCCACCTACAGTCCTCGGCTGTCTCAGCCTCAGCCAGCTGCTCAGATGCGTGTGTGGTGCTCTCACCAGCTTGTGACCCTGATTCTACAACCGAGTGGTTACCCACTGTGGTGAAAGTATCTGCGCTGATGGAAGGTGAAGAGTTATGGGACATTGCATCCTCTGAATGGTCCGCCTCCTCAGAGGTTGATGGCTGTTCCCCTGTAGCTGCAGTCTCCTGTGCACGTCGACCTGTATGAGAGAAGACAAACGTGAGTGGGTTATGATGTGCAGATCTCGGTCATGCCAACCAGATGTGATGTGGGTCTCCAAAAGTGATGAATATGTCCATTGAAGCCAATCCTCACTCTCTTGTGCAGTGACTCCAGTCTCTCCATCTGAGATTGTGCGGCCACCCTGGGTCCCGGTCAGTTCCAAGGCCTCTTCCTCAGCAGCAGTGAGACGACTCAGATCTGGAACTCCTCCGCCAGTCCAAGCTGTCTCCCTCCTGTTGTGGGCCCTCTTGTCCTGCAAGGGGAAGGATGTAGATAGTAAAAATTGGCAGAGAGATCAACATGACAGTTCTGCTACTGATAGCCCCTTGTCTTGTACTGGGGGACCTGACGTATCTCATGCTGATACACACTGTCAGGGGAGTTAATGGGGGTGAGCTATGAAGGCAGGTGGCCTGTGGTTAGGATGTAGCCGTTCTTCTGTCAAAATAAGGTAATACCGTACATCTTCTGCCATCGCCGTGGTAGTGCCACCCTCACCATGTTGCACACCCTGCTGCATAGTCAAATACAATCCCTAAAAATAAGAGTGGTATGAACGCTGAATACTGGAGATCGTTGACCCTCTTTCAGCACTGCACCCAGTTCCGGCGGGCGACTCCATGGCTGCTGACCTCCTCTGTGATCTCCACCCTTGCAGCCAGGAGGAGAATCTGCAGGGAGGCATCACTGAACCATGGGGCCTTTCCGTGTCTTGCCTTGGCCATTTTGTGCTGTCCTCCTCGGGAGGATGGGGGCTCCAGGAACCAGTCCAACAATGTTTTCATCAGCATAAAGCTGAGAATGACTCTAAGGCAGGAGCGAATGCAGGGCTGGTCGGCTTTTAAATATGGCTCCGGAGTATCTGATTCCATAATCAGTGACACGCCTCCTGCCCTGCCACATGATTGGAGGAGGGTGAGGGGGTCCCATGTCTCCAATATGCAAAATGGCCGCCTGCCACATGATCGTGCTGGGGCTGCCACCCACGTGACAGACAGTAATGACTTCCATTTCCAGGCCTGTCACCGGTCCCATCGGCGGCTCATTAAATTCAACCCACCGTTTGCAGATTTTGCCTCGAAGTTCACACAGTGTCAGTATCTGGGCTGGTGGCTGTGAGTGTAGGAGTAAGTAACGGTGTTTCTGCACCTTCAGTCTCTTCTTCCTCTTCCACTTCTTGTTCCTGCATCACTGCCTGTTGCACTTCCTGGGTATCTGAAAGGGGTATGGTTCGTTCCTCTCTGCCGTCCTGAGGGTGTTGACTCTCACAGTTGGATGGTTATTTTCTCGACCCCTCTCCTGAAGGTGCTGAATCTCACTGGTGTGCACCGAGCCCTGGAATGCAGTGTTATACCATATTATATCCAATCCAAGAGTGTTAAAAAATTATTTCATATGCCACTGTACCGTGAGGAGTATGAAAGGACAGTCTGATAACCCACTGCACCCAGTCCCAGAGTGTGATAACCCACTGTACCCAGTCCCAGAGTGTAATAACCCACTGTACCCAGTCCCAGAGTGTGATAACCCAATGTACCCAGTCCCAGAGTGTGATAACCCACTGTACCCAGTCCCAGAGTGTGATAACCCACTGTACCCAGTCCCAGAGTGTAATAACCCACTGTACCCAGTCCCAGAGTGTGATAACCCAATGTACCCAGTCCCAGAGTGTGATAACCCACTGTACCCAGTCCCGGAGTGTGATAACCCACTGTACCCAGTCCCAGAGTGTGATAACCCACTGTAACCAGTCCCAGAGTGTGATAATCCACTGTACCCAGTCCCAGAGTGTGATAACCCACTGTACCCAGTCCCAGAGTGTGATAACCCACTGTACCCAGTCCCAGAGTGTGATAATCCACTGTACCCAGTCCCACAGTGTGATAACCCAATGTACCCAGTCCCGGAGTGTGATAACCCACTGTACCCAGTCCCGGAGTGTGATAATCCACTGTACCCAGTCCCAGAGTGTGATAACCCACTGTACCCAGTCCCACAGTGTGATAACCCAATGTACCCAGTCCCGGAGTGTGATAACCCACTGTACCCAGTCCCGGAGTGTGATAACCCACTGTACCCAGTCCCAGAGTGTGATAACCCACTGTACCCAGTCCCGGAGTGTGATAATCCACTGTACCCAGTCCCAGAGTGTAAATGGACAATGTGATAACCCAATGTACCCAGTCCCGAAGTGTGATAACCCACTGTACCCAGTCCCAGAGTGTAATAACCCACTGTACCCAGTCCCAGAGTGTGATAATCCACTGTACCCAGTCCCAGAGTGTAAATGGACAATGTGATAACCCAATGTACCCAGTCCCGGAGTGTAATAACCCACTGTACCCAGTCCCAGAGTGTGATAACCCAATGTACCCAGTCCCAGAGTGTGATAACCCACTGTACCCAGTCCCAGAGTGTGATAACCCAATGTACCCAGTCCCAGAGTGTGATAATCCACTGTACCCAGTCCCAGAGTGTGATAATCCACTGTACCCAGTCCCAGAGTGTAAATGGACAATGTGATAACCCACTGTACCCAGTCCCGGAGTGTGATAGCCCACTGTACCCAGTCCCAGAGTGTAAATGGACAATGTGATAACCCACTGTACCCAGTCCCAGAGTGTGATAACCCACTGTACCCAGTCCCAGAGTGTGATAACCCACTGTACCCAGTCCCAGAGTGTGATAACCCAATGTACCCAGTCCCGGAGTGTGATAATCCACTGTACCCAGTCCCAGAGTGTAATAACCCTCTATACCCAGTCCCAGAGTGTGATAACCCACTGTACCCAGTCCCAGAGTGTAATAACCCACTGGACCCAGTCCCAGAGTGTGATAACCCAATGTACCCAGTCCCAGAGTGTAAATGGACAGTCTGATAACCCACTGTACCCAGTCCCAGAGTGTGATAACCCACTGTACCCAGTCCCAGAGTGTAAATGGACAATGTGAAAACCCAATGTACCCAGTCCCGGAGTGTGATAACCCACTGTACCCAGTCCCAGAGTGTGATAACCCAATGTACCCAGTCCCAGAGTGTGATAACCCAATGTACCCAGTCCCAGAGTGTGATAACCCACTGTACCCAATCCCAGAGTATGATAACCCACTGTACCCAGTCCCAGAGTGTGATAACCCAATGTACCCAGTCCCAGAGTGTGATAACCCACTGTACCCAGTCCCAGAGTGTGATAACCCACTGTACCCAATCCCAGAGTATGATAACCCACTGTACCCAGTCCCAGAGAGTGATAACCCACTGTACCCAATCCCAGAGTATGATAACCCACTGTACCCAGTCCCAGAGTGTGATAACCCAATGTACCCAGTCCCAGAGTGTGATAACCCACTGTACCCAGTCCCAGAGTGTGATAACCCAATGTACCCAGTCCCAGAATGTGATAACCCACTGTACCCAGTCCCAGAGTGTGATAACCCACTATACCCAGTCCCAGAGTGTAAATGGACAATGTGATAACCCAATGTACCCAGTCCCAGAGTGTGATAACCCAATGTACCCAGTCCCAGAGTGTGATAATCCACTGTACCCAGTCCCAGAGTGTGATAACCCACTGTACCCAGTCCCAGAGTGTAAATGGACAATGTGATAACCCAATGTACCCAGTCCCAGAGTGTGATAACCCACTGTACCCAGTCCCAGAGTGTAAATGGACAATGTGATAACCCAATGTACCCAGTCCCAGAGTGTGATAATCCACTGTACCCAATTCCAGAGTATGATAACCCACTGTACCCAGTCCCAGAATGTGATAACCCACTGTACCCAGTCCCAGAGTGTGATAACCCACTATACCCAGTACCAGAGTGTAAATGGACAATGTGATAACCCAATGTACCCAGTCCCAGAGTGTGATAACCCACTGTACCCAGTCCCAGAGTGTAAATGGACAATGTGATAACCCAATGTACCCAGTCCCAGAGTGTGATAATCCACTGTACCCAGTCCCAGAGTGTAAATGGACAATGTGATAACCCAATGTACCCAGTCCCAGAGTGTGATAATCCACTGTACCCAATTCCAGAGTATGATAACCCACTGTACCCAGTCCCAGAGTGTGATAACCCAATGTACCCAGTCCCAGAGTGTGATAATCCAATGTACCCAGTCCCAGAGTGTGATAACCCACTGTACCCAATCCCAGAGTATGATAACCCACTGTACCCAGTCCCAGAGTGTGATAACCCACTGTACCCAGTCCCAGAGTGTGATAACTCACTGTACCCAGTTCCAGAGTGTGATAATCCACTGTACCCAGTCCCAGAGTGTGATAACCCACTGTACCCAGTCCCAGAGTGTGATAACCCACTGTACCCAGTCCCAGAGTGTGATAACCCACTGTACCCAGTTCCAGAGTGTGATAATCCACTATACCCAGTCCCAGAGTGTAAATGGACAATGTGATAACCCAATGTACCCAGTCCCAGAGTGTGATAACCCAATGTACCCAGTCCCGGAGTGTGATAACCCACCCAGTCCCAGAGTGTGATAACCCACTGTGCCCAGTCCCAGAGTGTAAATGGACAATGTGATAACCCAATGTACCCAGTCCCAGAGTGTGATAACCCACTTTACCCAGTCCCAGAGTGTGATAATCCACTGTACCCAGTCCCAGAGTGTGATAACCCACTGTACCCAATCCCAGAGTATGATAACCCACTGTACCCAGTCCCAGAGTGTGATAACCCAATGTACCCAGTCCCAGAGTGTGATAATCCACTGTACCCAGTCCCAGAGTGTAAATGGACTGTCTGATAACCCACTGTACCCAGTCCCGGAGTGTGATAATCCACTGTACCCAGTCCCAGAGTGTAAATGGACAATGTGATAACCCAATGTACCCAGTCCCAGAGTGTGATAACCCACTGTACCCAGTCCCGGAGTGTGATAATCCACTGTACCCAGTCCCGGAGTGTGATAACCCACTGTACCCAGTCCCAGAGTGTGATAACCCACTGTACCCAGTCCCGGAGTGTGATAATCCACTGTACCCAGTCCCGGAGTGTGATAACCCACTGTACCCAGTCCCAGAGTGTAATAACCCACTGTACCCAGTCCCAGAGTGTGATAACCCAATGTACCCAGTCCCAGAGTGTGATAACCCACTGTACCCAGTCCCAGAGTGTAATAACCCACTGTACCCAGTCCCAGAGTGTAAATGGACAATGTGATAACCCAATGTACCCAGTCCCAGAGTGTGATAACCCAATGTACCCAGTCCCAGAGTGTGATAACCCACTGTACCCAGTCCCAGAGTGTAATAACCCACTGTACCCAGTCCCAGAGTGTGATAACCCAATGTACCCAGTCCCAGAGTGTAAATGGACAATGTGATAACCCAATGTACCCAGTCCCGGAGTGTGATAACCCACTGTACCCAGTCCCAGAGTGTAATAACCCACTGTACCCAGTCCCAGAGTGTAATAACCCACTGTACCCAGTCCCAGACTGTGATAACCCAATGTACCCAGTCCCAGAGTGTGATAACCCAATGTACCGAGTCCCAGAGTGTAAATGGACAATGTGATAACCCAATGTACCCAGTCCCGGAGTGTGATAACCCACTGTACCCAGTCCCAGAGTGTAATAACCCACTGTACCCAGTCCCAGAGTGTGATAACCCACTGTACCCAGTCCCAGAGTGTAATAACCCACTGTACCCAGTCCCAGAGTGTAAATGGACAATGTGATAACCCAATGTACCCAGTCCCAGAGTGTGATAACCCAATGTACCCAGTCCCAGAGTGTGATAACCCACTGTACCCAGTCCCAGAGTGTAATAACCCACTGTACCCAATCCCAGAGTGTGATAACCCAATGTACCGAGTCCCAGAGTGTAAATGGACAATGTGATAACCCAATGTACCCAGTCCCAGAGTGTGATAACCCACTGTACCCAGTCCCAGAGTGTGATAATCCACTGTACCCAGTCCCAGAGTGTGATAACCCACTGTACCCAATCCCAGAGTATGATAACCCACTGGACCCAGTCCCAGAGTGTGATAACCCAATGTACCCAGTCCCAGAGTGTGATAATCCACTGTACCCAGTCCCAGAGTGTAAATGGACTGTCTGATAACCCACTGTACCCAGTCCCGGAGTGTGATAATCCACTGTACCCAGTCCCAGAGTGTAAATGGACAATGTGATAACCCAATGTACCCAGTCCCAGAGTGTGATAACCCACTGTACCCAGTCCTGGAGTGTGATAATCCACTGTACCCAGTCCCGGAGTGTGATAACCCACTGTACCCAGTCCCAGAGTGTGATAACCCACTGTACCCAGTCCCGGAGTGTGATAATCCACTGTACCCAGTCCCGGAGTGTGATAACCCACTGTACCCAGTCCCAGAGTGTGATAACCCACTGTACCCAGTCCCAGAGTGTAATAACCCACTGTACCCAGTCCCAGAGTGTGATAACCCAATGTACCCAGTCCCAGAGTGTGATAACCCACTGTACCCAGTCCCAGAGTGTAATAACCCACTGTACCCAGTCCCAGAGTGTAAATGGACAATGTGATAACCCAATGTACCCAGTCCCAGAGTGTGATAACCCAATGTACCCAGTCCCAGAGTGTGATAACCCACTGTACCCAGTCCCAGAGTGTAATAACCCACTGTACCCAGTCCCAGAGTGTGATAACCCAATGTACCCAGTCCCGGAGTGTGATAACCCACTGTACCCAGTCCCAGAGTGTAATAACCCACTGTACCCAGTCCCAGAGTGTAATAACCCACTGTACCCAGTCCCAGAGTGTGATAACCCAATGTACCCAGTCCCAGAGTGTAAATGGACAATGTGATAACCCAATGTACCCAGTCCCGGAGTGTGATAACCCACTGTACGCAGTCCCAGAGTGTAATAACCCACTGTACCCAGTCCCAGAGTGTGATAACCCACTGTACCCAGTCCCAGAGTGTAATAACCCACTGTACCCAGTCCCAGAGTGTAAATGGACAATGTGATAACCCAATGTACCCAGTCCCAGAGTGTGATAACCCAATGTACCCAGTCCCAGAGTGTGATAACCCACTGTACCCAGTCCCAGAGTGTAATAACCCACTGTACCCAATCCCAGAGTGTGATAACCCAATGTACCCAGGCCCAGAGTGTAAATGGACAATGTGATAACCCAATGTACCCAGTTCCGGAGTGTGATAACCCACTGTACCCAGTCCCAGAGTGTAATAACCCACTATACCCAGTCCCAGAGTGTGATAACCCAATGTACCCAGTCCCAGAGTGTGATAACCCACTGTACCCAGTCCCAGAGTGTAATAACCCACTGTACCCAGTCCCAGAGTGTGATAACCCACTGTACCCAGTCCCAGAGTGTAATAACCCACTGTACCCAGTCCCAGAGTGTGATAACCCAATGTACCCAGTCCCAGAGTGTGATAACCCACTGTACCCAGTCCCAGAGTGTGATAACCCACTGTACCCAGTCCCAGAGTGTGATAATCCACTGTACCCAGTCCCAGAGTGTAATAACCCACTGTACCCAGTCCCAGAGTGTAAATGGACAATGTGATAACCCACTGTACCCAGTCCCAGAGTGTGATAACCCAATGTACCCAGTCCCAGAGTGTGATAACCCACTGTACCCAGTCCCAGAGTGTAATAACCCACTGTACCCAGTCCCAGAGTGTGATAACCCAATGTATCCAGTCCCAGAGTGTGATAACCCAATGTACCCAGTCCCAGAGTGTGATAACCCACTGTACCCAGTCCCAGAGTATGATAACCCACTGTACCCAGTCCCAGAGTGTGATAACCCACTGTACCCAGTCCCAGAGTGTGATAAGTCACTGTACCCAGTCCCAGAGTATGATAACCCACTGTACCCAGTCCCAGAGTGTGATAAGTCACTGTACCGAGTCCCAGAGTATGATAATCCACTGTACCCAGTCCCAGAGTATGATAATCCACTGTACCACCATGATGGACCAGGATCATTCCAGGCTCAGTCCTTGCTCAGGATACAGTTTATTGACCCTTTCCTTGAGTCTGAGAGGAATGGTGTTTCAGCAATAACAGCGTCAGAATGAATTTCAGTGCTTTCATTGAGAGCGGCACAGTGGCGCAGTGGTTAGCACCGCAGCCTCACAGCTCCAGGGACCCGGGTTCGATTCTGGGTACTGCCTGTGTGGAGTTTGCAAGTTCTCCCTGTGTCTGCGTGGGTTTTCTCCGGGTGCTCCGGTTTCCTGCCAAAAGACTTGCAGGTTGATAGGTAAATTGGCCATTATAAATTGTCACTAGTATCGGTAGGTGGTAGGGAAATATAGGGACAGGTGGGGATGTTTGGTCGGAATATGGGATTAGTGTAGGATTAGTATAAATGGGTGGTTGATGTTTGGCACAGACTCGGTGGGCCGAAGGGCCTGTTTCAGTGCTGTATCTCTAATCTAATCTAAGGTGAGTATGTCTGAATGTCAGTGGAGGTTAACAATTGTTTTCGCTATGTTGCCCTTTCCTACCTTGAGTGAATCGGCTGCTGACCTCAGTTTAACGTCACTCATGGCGAGAAGGTACTGAGGTAAAACAGCAGAATCATTAATTGGTGTCGCAGAAAGAATCAGCACCATCAGAAAAGGAGGAATGGTGAAATTATCAAGTGGGGGAGAATATTTCTGTTTTAAAAAACACCACACTGGGGAACGCCTTTCTCTTCAGTAACTTTTTAAAAATTCTTTCATGGGATGTGAGCGTCGCTGGCCAGGCCAGCATTTATTGTCCATCCCTAATTGCCCTTGAGAAGGTGGTGGTGAGCTGCCTTCTTGAACCGCTGCAGTCCATCTGGGGTAGGTACACCCACAGTGCTGTTAAGAAGGAGTTCCAGGATTTTGACCCAGCGACAGTGAAGGAACAGTGATATAGTTCCCAGTCAGGATGGTGTGTAACTTGGAGGGGAATTGGCAGGTAGTGGCATTCCAATACATTTGCTGCCCTTGTCCTTCTAGTTGGTAGAGGTTGCGGGTTTGGAAGGTGCTGTCGAAGGAGCCTTGGTGCATTGCTGCAGTGCATCTTGTGGATGGTACACACTGCTGCCACTGTGCATCGGTGGTGAAGGGTGTGAATGTTTGTGGATGGGGTGCCAATCAAGCAGGCTGCTTTGATCTGGATGGTGTCGAGCTTCTTGAGTGTTGTTGGAGCTGCACCCATCCAGGCAAGTGGAGAGTATTCCACCACACTCCTGACTTGTGCCTTGTAGTTGGTGGACAGGCTTTGGGGAGCCAGGAGGTGAGTTACTGGCCACAGGATTCCTAGTCTCTGACCTGCTCTTGTAGCCACAGTATTTATATTGCTGCTCCAGTTCAGGTTCTGGTCAATGGTAGCCCCTAGGATGTTGCTAGTGGGGGATTCAGCAATGGTAATGCTATTGAATATCAAGGGGAGATGGTTAGATTCTCTCTTGTTGGAGATGGTCATTGCCTGGCACTTGTGTGGCGCGAATGTTACTTGCCACTTATCAGTCCAAGCCTGGATATTGTCCAGGTCTTGCTGCATTTCTACACAGACTGCTTCAGTATCTAAGGAGTCATGAATGGTGCTGAACATTGTGCAATCGTCAGCGAACATCCCCACTTCTGACCTTATGATTGAAGGAAGGTCCTTGATGAAGCAGCTGAAGATGGTTGGGCCTACGACACTACCCTGAGGAACTCCTGCAGTGATGTCCTGGAGCTGAGATGATTGACCTCCAACAACCATCTTCCTTTGCGTTTGGTATGACTCCAACCAGCGGAGAGTTTTCCACTGATTTCCATTGACTTCAGTTTTGCCAGGACTCCTTGATGCCATACTCGGTCAAATGCTACCTTGATGTCAAGGGCAGTCACTCTCACCTCTTGAGTTCAGCTCTTTTGTCCATGTTTGAACATGGCTGTAATGAGGTCAGGGGCTGAGTGACCCTGGTGGAACCCAAACTGAGCGTCACTGAGCAGGTTATTGCTAAGCAAGTGCCACTTGATGGCACTGTTGATGACACCTTCCATCACTGATGATTGAGCATAGACTGTTGGGATGGTAATTGGTCGGGTTGGACTTGTCCTGCTTTTTGTGTACAGGACATACCTGGGTAATTTTCCACATTGCCGGGGAGATGCCAGTGTTGTAGCTGTACTGGAACAGCTTGGCTAGTGGCACAACAAGTTCTGGAGCACAGGTCTTCAGTACTATTGCCGGAATATTGTCAGGGCCCATAGCTTTTGCAGTATCCAGTGCCTTCAGTTGTTTCTTGATATCACATGGAGTGAATCAAATTGGCTGAAGTCTGGCATCTGTGATGCTGGGGACTTCAGGAGGGGGCCGAGATGGATCATCAACTCGGCACTCCTGGCTGAAGATTGTTGCAAATGCTTCATCATTATCTTTTGCACTGATGTGTTGGGCTCCCCCATCATTGAGGATGGGGATATTTGTGGAGCCACCTCCTCCAGTTAGTTGTTTAATTGTTCACCACCGTGGCAGGACTGCAGAGCTTTGATCTGATCCGTTCATTATGGAATTACTTAGCTCTGTCTTATGCATGCTACTTACGCAGTTTGGCATTCAAGTAGCCCTGTGTTGTAGCTTCACCAGGTTAACACCTCATTTTGAGATATGCCTAGTGCTGCTCCTGGCATGCCCTCCTGCACTCTTCATTGAACCAGGGTTGGTCTCCTGGCTTGATGGTAATGGTAGAGTGGGAGATATGCCGGGCCATGAGGTTACAGATTGTGGTTGAGTACAATTCTGCTGCTGCTGATGGCCCACAGCGCCTCATGGATGCCCAGTTTTGCATTGCTAGATCTGTTCGAAATCTATCCCATTTAGCACGGTGATAGTGCCACACAATACGATGGAGGGTTTCCTCAATGTGAAGGCGGGACTGCTTAATAAAGGCCCAGCCTCCACAAGAAGCCAAGTTTACAGTCCAATAATGTTTTAGAAATAGTTTGAGTGTCACTTCAAAAGAGTCTGGAGAAAATGTCATTAAATGGATAGTTTTAAGCAGAAGGACTGTGCGGTGGTCACTTCTACCAATACTGTCATGGACAGAAGCATCTGCGGCAGGCAGATTGGTGAGGACGAGGTCAAGTATGTTTTGCCCTCTTGTTGGTTCCCTCACCACCTGCCACTACCCAGTCTAGCAGCTATGTCCGTTAGGACTTGGCCAACTCGGTCAGCAGTGGCGCTACTGAGCCACTCTTGTGCAGTGTACATTCTGCGCCCTTGCCACCCTCAGTGCTTCCTCCGAGTGGTGTTCAACATGGAGGAGTACTGACTCATTAGCTGAGGGAAGGCGGTAGGTGGTAATCAGCAGGAGTTTTTCTTGTCCATGTTTGATCTGATGCCATGAGACTTCATGGGGTCCAGAGTCGATGTTGAGGACTCCCAGGGCAACTCCCTCCCTACTGTATACCACTGTGCTACCACCTCTGCTGGGTCTGTCCTGCTGGTGGGATAGGACATACCCGGGGATGGTGATGGCAGTGTCTGGGACATTATCTGTAAGGTATGATTTCGTGAATATGACTATGTCAGGCTGTTGCTTGACTCGTCTGTGGGACAGCTCTCCCAACTTTGGCACAAGCCCCCAGATGTTAGTAAGGAGGACTTTGCAGGGTCGACAGGGCTGGGTTTACCATTGTTGTTTCCGGTGCGTAGGTCGATGCCGGGTGGTCCATCTGGTTTCCTTTTTATTGACTTCGTAGCGGTTAGATACAACTGAGTGGCTTGCTGGGCCATTTCAGAGGGTATGTAAAAGTCAACCACATTGCTGTGGGTCTGGAGTCACATGTCGGCCAGACCAGGTAAAAGGACAGTAGTGAACTAGTGGGGTTTTTACAACAATCAACAATGTTTTCAGTCATCATTAGGCTCACTTTTAATTCCAGATTTATTAATTGAATTTAAATTCCACCTATGGTTGTAGTGGGATTTGAACCCATGTCCCCAGAGCAATATCTTCAGTTTTTGGATTGCTAGTCCAGTGACAATGCCACTACGTCACCACCTCCCTGTCTACTTTCTTTGTATTAACTACTTGCTTCTCTGTATTAGTTGAATGTAAATGCACAAAGTGGAGTGAATAAGGTTGGTGAGTTACAAGCACAAATAGCCATGTGGAAATATGATTCAGTAGCAATATCAGAAACATGGCTTAAAAATGGTGAGAACTGGTCACTTAATATTCAAGGATACAAAGTGTTCAAAAAAAAGAGAGGTGGGGTGGCAGTATTGATTCGGGAAGACATTGGAAAGAGAGGATGTCATTGAGGGGGCATTTGGTTTGAGTTAAGAAGCAAAAAAGGTATGATCGCTCTACTGGGGGTATGCTATAGGTCTCCAAATAGTGAGAAAGAAAGAGGAGCAAATCTGCAGGGATATCACAGAGATGTGCAAGAACTATGAGTGGTGATATTAGGGGACTTTAATTTCCCAAAAATCAATTGTGATAATGTTAAAGTAAAGGGAAAGGGGGGGGAGGAATTTCTGAAATGTGTTCATGAGAATTTCCTTGACCAGCATGGATTTGTAAAAGGAAGATCGTGCTTGACTAATCTAATTGAATTATTTGATGAAGTAGCAAAGTAGGTAGATGAATGGAAAGCAATGGATGTTGTCTATGGATTTTAAGAGAGAGTTTGACAATTTTATTTATATTTGTTTTCATGGGATGTGTGCATTGCTCTTGAGAAGGTGAGCTATCTTCATGAACCGCAGCAGACCATATGGTACGGATACACCCACAGTGCTGTTAGGAAGGTAGTTCCAGGATTTTGATCCAGATACAGTGAGGGAACCGCGATATATTTCCAAGTCAGGATGGTGTGCGGTTTGGAGGGGAACTTGCAAGTGGTGATGTTCCCATGCATCTGCTGCCCTTGTCCTTGTAGGTGGTAGAGGTCGTGGGTTTGGAAGGTGCTGTCTAAGGAGCCTTGGTACGTTGCTGCAATGCATATTGTAGATGGTACACACTGCTGCCACTGTGCGTCGATGGTGGAGGGAGTGAATGTTGAAGGTGGTGGATGGGGTACCGATCAAGCGGGCTGCTCTGTCCTGGATGGCATTGAGCTTCCTGAGTGTTGTTGGAGCCGCACTCATCCAGCAAGTGGAGAGTATTCCATCACACTCCTGACTTGTGCCTTGTAGATAGTGGACAAGCTTTGAGGAGTCAGGGGTTGGGTTACTCGTCGCAGAATTCCCAGCCTCTGACCTGCTCCTGTAGCCACAGTATTTGTGTGGTTGCTCCAGTTCAGTTTCTGGTCAATGGTAACCCCACAGGATATTGACAGTGGGGGATTCAGCAATGGTAATGCCATTGAATGTCAAGGGGAGATGGTTACATTCTCTCTTGTTGGAGATTGTCATTGCCTGGCACTTGTGTGGCGTAAATGTTACTTGCCGCTTATCAATCCAAGCCTGAATGTTGTCCAGGTCTTGCTTCAGTATCTGAGGAGTTGTGAATGGTAATAAACATTGTACAAGTACCACATAAAAGGCTGGTTAACAAAATTAACGCTCATGGAATAGGAGGGTCAGTGTCAGCTTGGATAAAAAAAAATTGGCTTAAGGACAGAAAACAGCGTGTCATAGTAAATGGTTGTTTTTCAGACTGGAGGATGGTAGACAGAGGTGTTCCCCGAGGGTCAGTGTTAGGATCACTGTTTTTTGACATATATATATAATTTGAATATTGGAATACAGGATAAAATTTCAAAATTTGCCATTGATACCAAACTTGGAGGTGTGACTAATAGTGAGGATGATACCAATCAACTGCAACAGGGGACATAGAAAGGCTCGCAGAATGGTAGACAAATGGCAGATGGAATTTAATAGCGGGAATTGTGAGGTGATGCATTTTGGCAGAAGAGATAGGGAGAAGCAACATAGATGTAATGACACAGGTCTAAAAAGTGTGCAGGGACAGAGAGACCTGGGAATTCATATGCATAGATCTTTCAAGGTGGCAGGACATATTGAGAGAGTAGTTAGCAAAGCAGGAGGGATCTTGGGCTTCATAAATAGAGGTGTTGAGTACAAAAGCAGGGAAGTTATGCTGAACTTTATAAAGTTTGGTTAGGCCACAACTAGAGTATTGTGTCTAGTTCTGGTCACCATACTTTAGAAAGGTTATAAGGGTCCTTGAGAGAGTGCAGAGGAGATTTACCAGAATGATTCCAGGGATGAGGGATTTTAGCTGCAAGGTTAGGTTGGAGAAGCTAGAGTTGTTCTCCTTGGAGTAAAGGAGAATGAGGAGTGATTTGATAGAGGTGTACAAGATTCCTTCAAGTTTAGATAAAGTAGACAAAGAAAAGCTATTCCCATTAGCTGATGGTACAAGGATCGGAGACAGAGATTTAAGATTTTGGGCAAGAGAAACAGGGAGGGGATGTGAGGAAGACTCTTTTTCTGCTAAAAATGATAATGATCGGGAACTTGTTGCCTGCAAGAACAGTGGAAGTGGAGACAATCAATGATTTCAAAAGGAAATTAGATAGGCAATTGAGGGAAATAAGCTTGCTTGGCTAGAGAGATAGAGTAGTGATATGGGACTGACTGGATTGCTCTCAGAGAGCCAGCATGGACTTGATGGGTCGAGTGGCCTCCTTCTGTACTGCTATGGGTCTACAGCGCTGTGACTTTATATTCGCTGTGTGCTTTCTTTTCCTGATGATTACACAAGAGATTCTGGAATGTGACCTTTTGGATCCATTTGCCTTGCATATGTTGTATCAGATTGCACATTGGATTACACCAGTTATTACTAATTCAGCAGAGGCAGTGTTGTGTTCAATAGGTTTTCTACTAATTTGCTGTTCAGTCCTTTTGTAGACTTGGTTTTAATGGATGTAATGATGAAGGGAAGAAATTCGAGCCCACTCATCTCAGCAGCTGCACAGTTTTACTCCCAAATGGATCATGATTCAGGTTGCCGTCAAGTCCAACACTCTCCTCGTGAGCTGCCCATCACAACCGCTCGCCGGTACCAGACCAGCTACTGCTCATAACTGTTAAAGTGGGAGCAGCTTTGTGTCTGGGAGGCGCACTATGACTCCGGAATGCTCCCTGGTGTTCCATGTTGCTTGTGATCTGACAGAGGAGGGTATTCCCATTCGAGGGCTCTCCACATGGGAGTCCTTCCTACCATTGGAGATGTGCAGTAGAGTTGCACGGAGCAGTCATATGCTGCAGTTTTTTGAACACTTTCATTGTGTGAACAACAACTTGTCTTATAGAGCCCTTTAATGTAATAAAACGCCCCAAGGCACTTCACAGAGGCATTATGAAAGAAGAAATAACACCAAGCCACATGAGAGATTTGAAAACAAGGATGATAATTTTAAAACTGAGATGTTACTTAACTGGGAGTCAGTGTAGGTCAGTGAGCACAAGGGTGGTAGGGGAACTGGATTTGGTGCAAGTAAGGACATGGGCAGCAGAGTTTTGAATGACCACAAGTTCGCAGAGGGTAGAATGGGGGGAAACAGCCCGGAGTGCAATGGAATAGTCATGTCTGGAGGCAGTAAAGGCATGGCCGAAGGTTTCAGCAACAGATGAGCTGAGACAGGGCAAAGTCGGGCGATGATATGCAGGTGAAATAGGCGGTCTTACTGATGATGTTGATATGTGGTTGGAAGCTCATCTCAGGGTCAAATATGACACTAAGGTGGTGAACAGTCTGGTTCAGCCTTAAACAGTTGCCAGGGAGAGGGATGGAGTCGTTGGCTCAGGAGTGGAGTTTGTGGCAGGGACTGAAGACAATAGAAGCCTTCCCAATACTTAATTGGAGGAAATTTCTGCTCATTCAGTACTGGATGTCAGACAAGCAACCTGACAAATTTAGAGACAGTGGATGGATCGAGAGAGGTGGTGATGAGGTAGACATCAGTGTGCATGTGAAAACTGATGTGTTTTCAGATAAATTCACCAAGGAGCAGAATGGAAATGAGAAATAGGAGGGGCCAAGGATAGATCTTCGGGGGGACACCAGAGATAACAGTGTGGGAGCAGGGAGAGAAGCCATTGCAGGTAATAAACTGGCTACAATTAGATAGATGAGAATGGAACCAGATGAGAGCAGTCCCACCCAATCAGAGGTGTTGGAGGAGGACGGTGCGGTCAACCATGCCAAAGGCTGCAGATCAGTCGGGAAGGACGAGGAGGGATAGTTTACCTTTGTCATAGTTACATAGGATGTCATTTGTGACTTAGATAAGAGCTGTTTCGGTTCTGTGGCAGGGCAGAATCTGTTTGGAGGAATTCAAATATGGAGCTCTGTGAAAGATGAGCACGGATTTGGGAGACGACAAAATGTTCAAGGACTATGGAGAGGAAAGGGAGGTTGGAGATGAAAAGATTAGTTTGTAAAGATAGAGGGGTCAAGGGTTTTTTTTTTAGGAGGGGCTGATGTTGGCAGATTTAGAGGAGAGAGGGACAGCACTTGAAGAGAAAGAAGCCTTAACAATTTCAGTTAACACGTGAGCCAGAAAGGGAAGTTGAGCGGTTTAGTGGAAATAAGGTCAAGGGAGCAGGAGGTGAGTCTCATCGGCAAGATGAGCTCACCGGGGGCATGAGGGAGATAAGAGTGAAACTAAAGAAAATAAATTTTCAGGGTTAGGGCAGGGGGGAGCCTTAGAGGAGGTTTGACCCGGAGGGCGAGGGGGGAGGGAAGGAAATGACAGAGGCAGCTGATCAGATGGTCTGAATCTTAGTGTCAAAGAAATCCATGATGTCTTTGCACTTGTTGTTGGAGGGCAAGGGCGTAGGAGACAGGGCAAGGAGGTTTAAGAAGATGGTCTGCAGTAGAGAATAGAAGCCAGGGGTTACGTTTGCATTCCAAGATGATTCTGAAATAATGAGCAATTTTATCAGACAAGAACAGGTCCTGATAGTGTTTTATATGGTCAGCCAGCTCTGGCAGAATGACTAAACCAGTTGTCTACCACATACTTTCAAGTCTGCGTCCCTTGGACTTAAGGATGTGAGATAAGGGCCATTCCATGGAGAACAGTCAGGGTGAGAGACAATAATGGTTTTAATGAGAGAAAGGACATTGAAGGAGGAGATGACGTTTTGGTTGAGCAGAAATGCCTCCAGTCAGCACGAGATTTTTGCAGGCTAAAGAAGACAGTGGCCAAGGAATGGTCCGAGTGAGGGAGCAGGAGACAGCGAAACCTGGGAGCTGAAGGCTAGAGGCATTAAAGAGGTGAGCAGGGACATGTCTATCTATATAGTAGACTCACCGAGAGCAGCAGCGACAACGAACCTGTGCGGACAACCAAAGAGATAAAGCGCGGGAGAGAGCCTCCAGTGAAATCTCCGACAATACAAACACCTGCAAAACAGCTCCAGTGACATCCCAACCAGGAAAGCAGCCTATTGGTGAGTAGCTGGTAAGTGCATCCAGATAATATTCTAGAAAGTAAAGGCATGGCAGGGAACCTCAGCCCCGTAGAATGCATGTCCTGTGCCATGTGAGAAATTCTGGACGCTTCTCGTGGCCTGGACTATCACATGTGCAGGAAGTGTGGCCAGCTAGAGCAGCTCGAGCTCCAGACAATGGAGCTTGACCAGTGGCTGGAGGCAGTACGGGGCCTCACGAGGCTCAGAGCTTCATGGACAGCAAGTTTCTGGAGGCGGTCACCCTGCAGCTTAAAAGTGTGCAGGCAGAGGGAATGGGTGGCCGCCAGAAGTACAAGGAGAACCAGGCAGGCAGGGCAGGGATCTCCTGGGTGCATCTTGCCCTTTCACCAGTATTCAGTTCTGAAGAAGAGTGGAAAAGAATAGCGGCAGTGGATTCGATAGTGAGGGGAACAGGCAAGCACTTCTGCAACCACTGACATGACCCCAGGATCATGCGTTGCCTCCCTGGTGCCAAGGTCAAGGATGTCACTGAGTGGCTGCAGGACATTCTGAGGGTGGAGGCTGAACAACCAGGAGTTGTGGTCCATATCAGTGCCAGTCACATAGACAGAAAAAGGGATGAGGCCCTGAAGGCAGATTTTAGGGAACTAGGAGAGAGATTGAGATGAAAGACCTCAAAGGTGGTAATCTCCGGATTACTCCCGTTGCTATGTGCTAGTGAGTACAGAAACAGGAAGATATATCTGATGAATGCAAGGCTGGAGAAATGGTGCAAGAGGGAGGGTTTTAGATTTCTGAGGCATTGGGATCACCTCTGGGAGAGGTGGGACCTGTACGGGTTGCATCTCAGCAGGGGCAGGATGAATATCCTTGAAGGGGCTTTTGTTAGTGCTGTTGGAGAGGATTTAAACTAGCCTGTCAGGGGGATGGGAACCTGAGCGTAGATTCAGAAGGGAGAGAATAAAAGTTAGAAATGGAAGGCAGAAAATTAATAAGCGTGTTTGGAAGGCAGAGGTGACAAAGGCTAGAAAATAGACAAGAAAGGGATTTGGCAGTGCTAACTGGTTCTACTTCAATTCTAGAGAATAAGGCAGATGAGCTGAGAGCACAACTGACATGTGAGAGCTATTACTGAGACATGGCTGAAAGAAGGGCAGGAATGGCAGCTCAACATTCCTGGTTACAGGCTTTTCAGACGAGATAGAGAGGGAGATAAAAATAGGAGGGAGGTTCACAATATTTATTTTAAAAAAAACAATTGTAGCTGTGAGGAGGGATGATATGGTAGAAGGATCATCAAATGAGGCCCTATAGGTTGAACTGAAGAACAAAAGAGGGGTAATCACACTACTGGGAATATACTATAGTCCTGGAAATAGTCAGAGGGAGAGAGAAGAGCAAATATGTAGGCAAATCTCTGAGAAGTGCAAAAATGATAGGGCAGTAATAGTGGGGGATTTCAACTACCTTAATATTAACTGGGATAGAATTAGAGTGGAAGGCACAGAGGGAACCGAACTCTTAAAATTAATTCAGGAGAACTTTTTTAGCCAGTATGTAGCAAGCCCAATAAGAGAGAGGACAGTTCTAGACTTGGCTTTAGGGAATGAAGGTGGAAGGATTATCCACTTTGGTGGAATTGATCGTAATTCTGTTAGATTTATGGTTGTTATATAAAAGGACAAGGATAGACCAGGAATAAAAGTTCTCAATTGAGGAAAAGCTGATTTTACTAAGCTGAGATGTGATTTAGCTAAAGTGGACTGGGAACAGCTACTTGCAGGTAAATCACTGCCAGATCAGTGGGAGGCATTCAAGGAAGAGATCATGAGGGTTCAGAGCAAGTATGTTCCCTTCAAGAAAAAGGATGGGACAAACAAATGCAGAGCCCCCTTGGATGTCAAGGGGCTTAAAGGAGAGGATAAAGAAAAAAAGAGGAACTTATGTCAGGTACCGAGGGCTCAACACTGCAGAAAGCCTAGAGGAGTACAGAAGTGTAAGGGTGAAACTAAAAAGGAGATTAAGTAAGCAAAGAGAGGGCATGAAAAATATTGGCAAGTAAAATCAAGGAAAACCCAAAGTGTTTGAAAACTACATAAAGAGGATAACTAGGGCGGCACAGTGGTGCAGTGGTTAGCACCGCAGCCTCACAGCTTCAGGGACCTGGGTTTGATTCCGGGTACTGCCTGTGTGGAGTTTGCAAGTTCTCCCTGTGTCTGCGTGGGTTTTCTCCGGGTGCTCCGGTTTCCTCCCACAAGCCAAAAGACTTGCAGGTTGATAGGTAAATTGGCCATTATAAATTGTCACTAGTATAGGTAGGTGGTAGGGAAATATAAAAACAGGTGGGGATGTTTGGTAGGAATATGGGATTAGTGTAGGATTAGTATAAATGGGTGGTTGATGTTCGGCACAGACTCGGTGGGCCGAAGGGCCTGTTTCAGTGCTGTATCTCTAATCTAAACAAAGAGTAGGGCCTATCAGGGAAGACAGGGGTAACCTGTGTGTGGAAGCAAATGATGTAGGTATGTTTTTTTATGAATACTTTGCATCTGTTTTCACAAAAGTTCCCCTTTATCTGCACCACTAGTTACATCCTCAAAAAACTCTAATAAATTTGTCGAACAGGATTTTCCTTTAGTAAAACCATGTTGACTTGTTCTAATCGTATTCTGCATTTCAAAATGCATTGTTAAGACTTCTTTAATAATAGATTCCAGCATTTTCCCAATGACTGATGTTAGGCTAACTGGCCTGTAGTTCCCTGTTTCTCTCGCCATCCTTTCTTGAAAGGCAATTTCCAATCTGATGGGACCATTCCCGAATCATAGGAATTTTGGAAAATCATAGCCAGTGCATTCACTATCTCTACAGCTATCTCTTTTAGAACCTTAGGATGTAGGCCACCAGGTCCTGGGGATTTATTAGATTTTAGTCCCTTAAGTTGCTTCAATACTTTGTCTCTGCTGATAATGCCTCTGCCATTTCCTCATTCCCCATGTACCCTAGGCTGTTAAGGGAAGAAAGGCTCTGACCATTATTTTTCAATCTTGCTGCATGTGTGGTGGCAGAGGACTGGAGGAAAGCTAATGTTGTGCTGTTGTTTAAAAAAGAAGAAAGTGTTAGACTGAGTAATTACTGGCCAGTCAGCCTAAACTTGATGGTGGGAAAGTTATTGGAAAAAATTCTGAGGACCAGGAGAAATGTGCATTTAGAAAGATGCGAATTAATCAAAGACAGTCAGCAAAGATTTGTTAAGGAAAGGCAGTGTGTGACTAACATGAATTAATTTTTCGAGGAGGTAACAAGGAGGATCGATTAGGGTAGTGCATTTGATGTAGTCTATATGGATTTAGCAAGGCTTTTGATAAGGTCGCACATGGCAGATTGATCATGAAAGTAAAAGCCCAGGGGATCCAAGGCAAAGTGGCAAGTTGGATCCAAAATTAGCTCATGGGCAAGAAGAAAAGGGATAATGGGCAATGGGTGTTTTGTGACAGGAAGGCTGTTTCCAGTGAGGTTCCACAGGACTCAGCACTAGGCCTCTTGCTTTTTGTGGTCCATATCAATGATTTGGACTTGAACGTAGCGGATATGATTAAGAAATTTGCAAACGATACAAAAAATGTCTGTGTGGCTGATAATGAAGAAGATGGCTGAAGACTGCATGAAGATATATTTTTGTAGGAAGAACAAAGATAGGCAATATAAAATAAAGGATACAATTCTAAAGTGGGTGCAGATGCTGAGGAACCTGGGGGTATATGTACACAAATCATTGAAGATGACAGGGCAGGTTCAGAAAGCGGTTAATCCCACATGTGGGATCCTGGGATTTATCAACAGGACATATAGTACAAAAGCAAGGAAGTTATGATAAACTTGAATAAAACACAGGTTTGGCCTCAACTAGAGTGTCGTGCCCAATTCTAGGCACCACACTTTAGGAAGGATGTGAAGGCATTAGAGACGCTGCAGAAAAGATTCACAAGAATGGTTCCAGGAGTGAGGAACTTCAGTTACGTGGATAGATTGGAGAAGTTGGGGCTGTTCTCTTTGGAGAAGAGAAGATTAAGAGGCGATTTGACAGAGGTTCAAAATCATGAGGGGTCTGAACAAAGTAGATAGGGAGAAACTGTTGGCAGAAGGATCAAGACCCAGAGGACACCAACTTAACGTGATTGGGAAAAATAAGCAACGTCAACATGAAAAAAAACTTTTTTAACACAGGAAGTGGTTAGGATCTGGAATGCACTGCCTGAGTGTGTGGTGGAGGTAGATTCAATCAAGGCTTTCAAAAGGAAATTGGATAATTATCTGAAGAGAAACAATTTGCAGGGCTATGGGGAAAAAGCAGGGGAGTGGGACTAGGTGAGTTGCTCTTGCAGAGAGCTGGCACAGAGACGATGGGCAGAATGGCCTCCTTCTGTGTTGTAACCATTCGATGATTCTTTGATATCAACAGACTAGTCAGGTGGGTGGAACTGTGGCAAATGGAGTTCAATCCAGAGAAGTGTGAGGTGATGCATTTTGGGAAGGCTAACAAGGCAAGGGAATACACAATAAATGGTAGGATACTGAGAAGTGTAGAGGAACAGAGGTTACTTGGAATGCATGTCCACAGATCCCTGAAAGTAGCAGGACAGGTAGATAAGGTGGTTAAGAAGGAAAACGTGATGCTTTCCTTTATTAGTTAAGGCATAAAGTAGAAGAGCAGTGAGCTTATGCTAGAACGCTGTAAAACACTAGTTAGGTCACAGCTAGAGTACTGCACACTGCTCTGGTCACCACATTAGAGGAAGGATTTGATTGCACTGGAGAGCATATGGAGGAGTGTTACGAGGATGCTGTCACGAATGGAGAATTCTAGCTATGAGGTAAGACTGGATAGGCTGTGGTTGTTTTCTTTGGAATAGAGGAAACTAAAGGGAGATTGAATTGAGGTGTATAAAGCTATGAGGGGCCTTGATAAAGTGGATAAGAAAGACCTATTTCTCTTAGTAGAGGGGTCAATAACCAGATGGCATAGATTTAATTGGTAGGAGCAATAGAGGGGTGTTGAGGAGAAATCATTTCACCCAAAGGGTGGTGGGGATCTGGAAATTCTGCCTAAAAGGGTGGCAAAAACTGGTACAGACATGATGGGCTGAATGACCTCTTTCTGTGCCTTAAATTTTCTATGTTTCTAAGGGCGTTTTTTTGAGGAGAGAGATGATGATGGCAGATTTGAAGGGGAGGGGGACAATACTTGAGGGGAGGGCACCGTTAGCATCAGCTCACTTGGGAGCCAGGTAGGGAAGTTGGGTGATCAGCAGTTTGGTTGGAATAGGGTTGAAGGAGCAGGAGGTGGATTTTATGGACAAGTTGTGCTCAAAAAGGACATGAGGAAAGATAGGAGAGAAACTAGAGAAAGATATGAGTTCAGGGATAAGATGGGGGGATTCTTTGGAGAAGTTTGACCCAGTGAGTTAGGGGAAAGAGAGGGAAGTGGCAGAGACAGTTGAGTGGATGGTGTCAATCTTAGTGACAGAAGACCATGAGCTCCTCGTACATATTGTTGTAGGTGACGCTGACAAGACTTCCAAAATGTTTAAAGTTGGTCTAAAAAAAAAGTGTCGATTTGTCTGAGGTTTAGTAACCTTCAATTTTTGTAATGCCAAATGTGATCACATTCTCTGATCACTGCTACTTAAAGCTTCAGCCCACTTTGTGTTGGGGATCTGATTGTCTCTATTACTCTATCAAACCTACTACGTTTTCTTCACTCATTGGGTCTTTTACAAACTGACTGATAAAACAGTCTTCCGTCAGGTTTGATATTGTAACTGTAAACCATAATTAAGTATTAATTAGAAGCTGCTCACTAACCTGAAACATCCGAAGCATTGAACATCTGTAGATTTGCAACGGGCGATAGCACAAAGGCCCTGACAGCAGGTGAGTGAATGATTATCACAGTCTCAGGAGACTTTACAAGTACCCAGAAAAGGAGAATCACTTCAATGCAAATCTCATGTTCGATATTGTCAGAAGGTTGCCAGTATATAGGTTAGGGATCTACAAAGCCAAACTGACCAGGGCTGAGCTATCAGGTTTCACTGACGACAGTAAACAAACTAGAGATGAAGCTAAGACACTGAAACAAACCAGGCATGGGCAACTGAGTCATGTCCCTCGAATCAAATAGTCCAAGCATTTACTAGCATCTGCCCTGTAGTCAATGTTGCACCGAACGACTGCGCTACCCTTACGACCAGGTGAGAAGGAGGTCTAGGCTTCTCTTTCAGCCTTCACCTGGTCTTGCTGTAACAGGGTGTTTTTTTAAATACATTGTGTTTTTAGCTCCACCTTGGTGAATCCTTGTTCACCGCTTTCCAATTATAAGACAAAGAAACCAGCACAAGCAGGCTTTCTTAGGTTTAAAGAATAAAGGTGAAATTTTATTAAACTTAAACTTAAACTCTAATTCGGTTGACGGCTACAGATACAGGACGTGCCCATGCTAACATGCATATGCAATACACATATGCAAATAGAGACAAAAAACAGCAGAAGAACACTAAAGTAGAAAGGTTTGAGGCAATATCTGAAGAGTTGTTGTTACAGTTCTTCGAGCTCACTGTAGAGTCCTTGATTGTAGGTAGATCTTGCTTTTCTTTGGGGCCCAGTATTCTTCTTAAACCTTGTTCACTGTAGGAGACTTTTCTCTCTTGGGGTTCATGTGTCTTCAGTCGGTTTTTGGAGCGCTGTGAGAAAGAGATGGGAGCAGACAGGAGAGGCTGTGGCGAGCCAGCCAGGAGAAGTCTTTTCAATCCAGGAGCAAAGAGCTTTCTGCCAGTTCAAACACTGTTTCTACTATTTAAAACTCCCCAAGTTGGCCAGCAGGGTAGTCACGTGACCGACTTGTATAACCACTTCTGGCTTTGTATATTGTGTGGGTCAAGGAATAGTCCTTTGTCTAAAAACACTGTCTGCTAATATGCAAAAATGTCTTTCCAGCCAGGGGCCTGGCAACCCCTTGTAACCGGCCTTCTCTTCCCAGCAACAATTTGAAATTTAATGTCCATATGATGTAATTAATATGCTTCATTTTTGGCAGGTGGGGAGCCTGCATGACACTAGTTATAGATGATGTAGTGACCAGGGGTTGGCAATGTGTTCGTACACAGACACCAGTGGCTGTGTAAAAATTTCAAAGTCCATCACTGGTAATTTCAGGGATGAGAAATTTCCCATTAGCTTCTTCTTCCAGACCAGTCTGACTTTGAACAAAATCACAACCGTCAGTTTCACAGCTGACAGGTGCTTACAGCAGCGACAGCAGTTCTGAACTTCGGACAAGTTCGTGGTTTCTGGCAGGTTATGATTTTTTTAAAAGCCCGTCTAAAACCACAAACTTGTCCGAGGTTCGGAAGCGCTGTCGCTGATGTTAGCACCTGTCGGCTGCGAAACTGATGGCTGCGATTTTTTTAAAAACTGCCCAACGACGAAGCTGCTCTGGGGAGAGTTCCCACTCTCTGCAACTGTCAGAGAGAGAGGGGGAGAGAGAAGCAGAGAGAGAGGGAGAGAAGGGAACAGAGAAAGTGAGCGAGAGAGCGGGTCAAAAAGAGATAGAGGGAGGAAGAGAGAGGGAGGCAGAGAGAGTGAGAGAGAGAGGGTGGCAGAGAGAGAGAGGGAGAGAGGGAGGCAGAGAGAGAGGGACGGGGGGCAGAGAGAGAGAGAGAGGGGGGCAGGGAGGAGAGAGAGGGAGAAAGAGAGAGAGGGGGGACAGAGAGAGAGAGAGAGGGGGACGGGACAGAGAGAGAGGGGGAGAGCAAGAGAGAGGGACGGGAAGAGGGAAAGAGGGGGGAGAGGGAGAGAGAGGGGGATGATAGAGAAAGGTACAGGAGGGGCAGAGAGAGAGTGAGGGAAGCAGAGAGAGAGAGGGGGCAGAGGGAGAGAGGGGCAAAGAAAGAGGGGGCAGAGAGAGAGGGGGCAGAGAGAGGGTCAGAAATGGAGGGATGGGGAGCGAGAGAGAGAGGAAGGGAAGAGGAAGAGAGCGAAGGGAAGAGAGAGGAAAGGGGGACAGGGAGAGAGAGGGGGACAGGGAGAGAGAAGGGAGACAGAGAGAGAGGTGGGGGACAGAGAGAGAGGTGGGTGGACAGGGAGAGAGAGGTTGGGACAGGGAGAGAAAAGGGGGGTAGAGAGAGGGGGGGACAGGAGGATAAAGAGAGGGGGTAGAGAGAGAGCGAGGCAGAGAGAAAGGGGACAGAGAGAAAGCGGGGAAGGTCAGGTGGAGAAAGGGGGTAACAGGGAGAGAGAAGGGAAGAGAGAGAGGGGAGGGCCAGGGAGACACAGGGCGGGACAGGGAGAGAAAAGGGGGATAGAGAGGGAGAGAGGGGGACACGAGGATAAAGAGAGGGGGCAAAGAGAGAGAGAGGGGAGGGCAAGAGAGACAGAGAGGCAGAGAGGGGGGACAGAGAAAGGGAGAGGGATAGTGGGCAGTGGCAAGGATAGGAGGCAGTGAGAGAGAGGGGGGCAGAGAGACAGAGTGGGGCAGAGAGAGGTAGCAGAGAGAGAGAGGGAGCAGAGAGAGGTAGAGAGAAAGAGGGAGCAGAGAGAGGGAGAGAGGGGGCAGAAAGCAAGGGAGGCAGAGAGAGGGAGAGAGCGGGAAGAGAGAGATAGAGAGAGGGGGAGGGGGAGGGGGGAGAGGGAGAGAGGGAGAGAGGGAGGGGGGAAGGGAGAGTAAGAGAGGGGAACAGAGGGAGAGAGGGACAGGGGGACAGAGAGAGAGGGGGCAGAAAGAGAGAGGGGGCAGAGAGAAGAGGGCAGAAAGAGAGTGGGCAGAAAGGGAGAGGGGGGCAGAAAGAAGAGGGCAGAAAGAGAGGGGGCAGAAAGAGAGAAGGAGAAAAGAAAGAAGGAGCATAGAGGGAGGGGGCTGGGAGTGTGAGAGACGACAGGGAGAGAGAGAGAGGAGGCACAGGGAGAGAAACGGGGGGACAGGTAGATAGAAGAGGAACAGAGAGAGAGAGCAGAGGGACAGGGAGAGCGACGGCAGGACAGGGTGAGAAAAGTGGGGGCAGAGGGGACAGAGGGGGACAGGGTTAAAAAGAGGGGGCAGAGAGAGAATGGGACGAGGGAGAGAGGCAGAGAGAGGGGGACAGAGAGAGGGGGGGATGGGGGAGACACAGAGAGGGGGAACATAGATCAGGGCAACATAGAGAGGGAGTTGAGGGAGCGACAGTCACATACACACGCACGCAGAGAAAGAGAGGAAGAGGTGGGAGAAAGCACAATCAAGATCACTCCTGACAGATGGACATCTATCTGGAATACTCTGCATCACTACAAAATTGTGCAGGCAAACATTGACTACTTGCGGAAGCAAATACAATGCCAGGTATCTCACTAAATCAGTGTCCAACATAGTGATGAGAAAGTAAGTCAATAAATTAGGCTTCTCATTTAAAGCTTCTTCACCAAAATGCACCTTTGTTGTTGTTTTGATTCATAGTAAGATAACTTTTTAATGCCTTTATCATTCTGAAATTGTCTCACCAGCCCTATGTTAAGACAAAAATTGTAATATGGCCCCTAGGTTATTTTAAAACTCAGGTTTAAAGGCTTGCGTTATGTAAACTCATTTTAAAATGGCAAAAGTCACTTAGGGAATGTCTTGGTTTCTGCACTCAGGCACACGTTACTTTCACTTAGGATACAAGCTCAGTGACATGTTGAAAATTGTTAGACTTTTACTTCTACATAAATATCACAATTCCGCTGCTTTCCGTTTGGAATCATATTGTTCCAGAACTTGTATTGGGGGGGAAACAGGCAAGAAAATCCAAGGAATCTGCAGAAGTCAGTGCTGTAAGTTCCTCATGAATACAACAGTAATGGGTATTGGGGTTGAGTGATATTGGCAAAAACAGGATGCTGCTGACCCATATACAATAGTTGGTAAATACAATGTAATGGATAGTTTTAATAAACCTTAATCTATGATTAACTGTCTCCGATTTCTTAACAAAATCTATTCTGCATTTGCAATTTTAAAAACTGCTGGCTAAGACATAGTAAACATTTATTATGTTTCAATGACCATGTTAGAAACAGTCATTAACTTTTCTTTGCTGCGAATTGGATAAAGGAGAAGTTTTACAAGAATGTCAAGAATCAATAACATCAATGTGCATCTATTACTCTCCATTTTGAGGGCAGATAAACTGAGTGGCCAATGTCATTTGGAGGTTGTCTGTATCATACATTACATTAAAAGTGCACCTTTGCTAACAGGTATGAGATTTGGCTTGGACATAAATTGGTTAGTCAGGAATAAAGGCCTGCGACCCGACCTGAGCCCGACGGGATCCAATGACTTGCGTCGGGTCCGGGTCAGGCGCCTCTTCCGGGGCCGGCTTTCGGGCTCGGGTCGGGTCAGGCTGGGTCCGGGTCAAGCCAGTGAGTACTCTGCCGGTAAGTATTAAAAATAAAAAACTTACCTGGGAGTCCGGGACGAAACTGAGTCTGCGCAGTGAGTGAATTACATCACTATGACATGATCACATACACCTACATCTTCCTGGAGGTTCCAAGTCCGAAAGTAAGTCAAGGGATGGTCGGGTTGGGCTCAGGCTCAGGTCGGGTCGGGCGCGGGGCAAAATTGGAGGGACGTGGGCCAGGTCGGGCTCAGGTCCACTATGGATAGGTCGGAATCAGGTCGGGTTCTTTTTCCCAACCTGAGCAGGCCTTTAGTCTGGAGTATAATCCTACAAATAATGACTAAACATTTTGTAACTGAATAATACATGCAGTAGCAACCGCTCAACATTCTGCAGAAAAGCTTTTTTTAAATAATTATCTTGTCAGAGCTGAATCGGAATAGACAGTGATAGACTGAGATATAGACACAAGCGAATTTAAGAGAATCACTTTATTGGAGGAACTGAAGGGTGCTCTTTATTTGTAATTATGTTTATCTAATTTTGTCACTAGCTTTGGTGAGCAAATGACATGTTGTTCATGAGATATCCTGTTATTTTGGTATTTAGAATCCAGGACCTTGTTTAATAATCTGTCAAGATGAATAAACTAGTCTTGGCTACCTACTGTTAATCTCTCTGTCCCTACCTGTCCCACTTAGCTTTTCTGTTTTACATGACTCTTCTGAAGTACTATCTGTTTCATCCTATAAAATTGTCCTGATTTGGAGATCACTGCCCTTTTGTTGGCTGCCTGTCTTCAGACACATTTACAAGCAGGTGGAAAAGTTGCACAAATATTGACCACGGGTTAAATTGTCAACAGCAGTGTAAGAAATGGTCCATCTTCCTATTGCTGATTTTTCTACTGCCTCACCTCAATAACAAGAATTACAATCCTCTCCTTGAATTTCATGGTTTATTGGATGGATTTGCACTCCTGATACAGTGTGAATCCACAGAGATCATCCAATAACGTCCATCTACCACCCCGTGACATGGTGTAGCTAGCTCTATTCTGTCAACAAAAATAATTCAACACACCATTAACATAATGCTTTGTCTTTCAACATACCATTACCATATTGTTTGCCTTTGCTCCACGACCTTCTGGTCAGTTATTCTGTGACGTTGTCCTATTTACACCTTCTCCTTTGTTATCTCTTGCCCCACCCCCTGCTTTACTTGCTCATAACCTTTTACATTTCGAATATTTGCTAGTTCTGAAGAAGGGTCACTGACCTGAAACGTTAACTCTGCTTCGCTTTCCACAGATGCTGCCAGACCTGCTGAGTATTTCCAGCATTTCTTGTTTTTATTTCAGAGTTCCAGCATCCGCAGTATTTTGCTTTTATTATAACAAAAATAATTCGGTTTGGCATTGCATACTATTTTGCTTACTAGCTAGCTAATACAGTTCTGCTGCTGTCCATTGATGTTTGTATGCTTAGCTACTTTATTTATAGGGTAATTTTTTTTTTAATTGACTGTGTTTTGATGGCATTAGATAGCATTTATACACAAATTAATTGCCCCCATGACCATGGCTGAGTCAATAATTTTGTCAAATGTCCATGATGCAAATTGTTGGTGCCTATCCCTGGTGATGACCACAAGGGTTTAACTTCATATAAAGATTATACAAGGAGAAAACTACCTGAACAATTTAAGAGTAACTGTCATCTGCAGAAAACTGGTTGTGCCCTTAAGGAATAAAACAGGTTGCACAAATGGGAAAAAAATTATAACTATACAGAACTTATTCTTAATTTAAGAGGAACTGACTTTGTGTGCATTGCTATGGTAACAGCTATGAAAATAAGTTAATGGTAATTGTTATAGTTACTGAGAGTTGTGTAAGTTATGTATTACAGACTGCAAATGTGTGGCAATCATACAGATAGTCAATATGTAGCAGTAAGTACAGGTGGCCACTGAATGGCAGTCGGTACAGATGGTCATTGAGTGGCAGTAGTAAAGATGGCCATTAAGTGGAGGTAGGTACAGATGGTCAACAAATCGTAATACATGGCAGCCAGAGCCGGACCCTGACAAAGTGTGAGGGAAGGCAAAGCTCAATGCTGAGAATTGCAGTTTAACACATAACCCACACAACACCAGAGAACCTGGATTTTCCTCACCCACCAACCAATAAGAACGTACATTTACTTTCCTCCCACCACCCAGCAGAGATCTCAAGCTTCCTTGGAGTATTTCTTTGGAACATTTTGAGAGGATAAACAAGGCAAGGGAATATACAATGGGTGGTGGGACCCTAGGAAGTACAGAGGGTCAGAGGGACCTTGGTGTACTTGTCCATAGATCACTAAAGGTAGTAGCACAGATAGATAAGGTGGTTAGGAAGGCATATGGGATACTTACCTTTATTAGCTGAGGCATAGAATATAAGAGCAGGGAGGTTATGATGGAGCTGTATAAAACGTTAGTTAGGCCACAGCTGGAGTACTGTGTACAGTTCTGGTCGCCACACTATAGGAAGGATGGGATTGCACTGGAGAGGGTGCAGAGGAGATTCACCAGGATGTTGCCTGGGCTGGAGCATTTCAGCTATGACGAGAGACTGGATAGGCTAGGGTTGTTTTCCTTAGAACAGAGAAGGCTGAGGGGAGATCTGATAGAGGAATATGAAATTATGAGGGGCATAGATAGGGTAGATAGGAAGAAACTTTTTCCCTTAGCGGAGGTGTCAATAACCAGGGGGCATAGATTTACGATAAGGGGCAGGAGGTTTAGAGGAGATTTGAGGAAATAAATTTTACCTAGAGGGTGGTTGGAATCTGGAATACACTGTCTGAAGGGTGGTAGAGGCAGGAACCCTCATACAAGGCTATGGGCCAAATGCTGTAAAATAGGATTAGAATAGATAATCTTGATGGCCAGTGTGGACACGGTGGGCCGAAGGGCCTGTTTCTGTGCTGTATAACTCTATGACTCTGTGACTCTAGTGGACTGTGTCTGGGAACTTCCTCAAGCATCAGGGGATATGGATACATGACCAATGCCAGACTTCAAATTAGATTGCATAGAATTACATAAATTTACATCGATTTAACATCACAAAACAGGCCATTCAACCCAACAGGTCTATGCTGCCGTTTTTGCTCCACGTGAGCATCCTCCCAGTCCTATTCATCTCACCCTATCAGAATAGGCTTCTCTTCCTTTTTCCCCCATGTTCAATACATCTATGCCATTCACCTGAACTACTCCTGGTGGTAGTGTGTTCCATATTCTAGCCACTCTCTGTGCAAAGAGTTTTTCCTGAATTTCCCATTGGATTTATGGCCCTAGTTTCACTCTCCCCCACAAGTGGAAATATCTTCCCTATGTCTACCCTATCAAACCCTTTCATAATTTTAAGAACTTATAATTCAAAAGAGCCGCAGCCTGTTCAGCCTTTCCTGACAACTACATCTTCTCAGTTCTGTTATAATCTTTGTAAATGTTTGCTGCACCATCTCTATATCCTCTTTATAACCTGAACTGTCAGCAGTTCTCCAAGTACGATCTCACCAAGGTTCTACAAAATTAACATATTGGCCTGGATTTTGCTGTCAGTGGTGAAGCAATGGCATGATTGTGCTGTAAAATGTGGTGAATTCCCTGGGGTGAGATTTTACCTTCCTCCTGCAGCATGGCCTGCCGTTGTGAGCCACAGCGAGGCTCTCTGATGAAGCACAATCTTGGCAAAGCCACATCCACTGATAATGTCAAGAACTGAATACACGTCCGTTAAGATGAGTCTCCATCTTGTCTGGATGGGTGCAGCTCCAACAACCCTCAAGAAGCTCAACACCATCCTGGACAAAGCAGCCTGCTCGATTGGCACACCATCCACAGACATTCACTCCCTCCACCACCGACGCACAGTGGCAGCAGTGTGTACCATCTACAAGATGCACTGCAGCAACGCACCAAGGCTCCTTAGACAGCACCTTCCAAACCCACAACCTCTACCAATGAGAAGGACAAGGACAGCAAATGCATGGGAACACCACCACCTGCAAGTTCCCCTCCAAGTCACACACCATCCTGACTTGGAACTATATCGCCGTTCCTTCACTGTCGCTGGGTCAAAATCCTGGAACTCCCTTCCTAACAGCACTGTGGGTGTACCTACCCCATATGGACTACAGCGGTTCAAGAAGGCATCTCACCACCACCTTCTCAAGGGCAATTAGTGATGGGCAATAAATGCTGACTTAGCCAGCGACGCCCACATCCCATGAATGAATAAAAAAAATCTCTGCAGCTGAAAGGCAGGTGTGTGCTTTCTACTGATCTATTAAACCTTTAAAAACTTGTAAGTACTTGAATTGAATAAACCTTTGAAAATTTAAAAACTTTAGAATAAATGGGAAAGTGCATTGCTCAGTCTGTAAAGAGATGAGCTAAGTAAAGTTAACAGATTTTTTAAAAAGCACTTATGAACTTGCTTACAGAAAAGAAGATGGCAGTACAAAAGGCAGATGAGAGGAAGAAGTGTCATAATTTTACGGATGAATACCTCAACTCACTTCTCTATGAGGTGGAGGCGAAGTGTTACTGGCTTTTCGGTAGTGAAAAGTGCAGGGCACCTAGAATAGTTAGCATCTTGGTGTAGAAGGAGGTCGAAGATGCTCTGACCACGAGCAGCACAATTCAACAGATGACGGAGCAATGTAGCAAAAAATTGTATGATTTAACACAATCTGCCAGGGTTTGCAGAGTTCTTGGAAAACTTTTCATTTAAATTTTCATTTAAGATTTAAAAGTTATGGAGCGAGGATCTTGTTTGTGGGTGGATGGGGTGTTCAGAGTTAGATTAAATCAAGTGGTCCTAAAATTCTGTTGCCTTTGGAGATTGTAACGCTCTCTTACCTGTATCTGAGCTGAAGTTTGAAATTGCTTTTAGTGAATGATACCAGTCTCCAAACCTTCCAACATCTCTTACCCAAACCAAAAAAGAAGCACAAAGTAAAATGCTTATTTTACATGTTTGGAATAAGATGGTTCATAATGCCCGGGAGCGTTCATTGACCGGGGCTGCTGTGGCCTCACTGAAGGATCTTAACAAGCAAACAGAGGGCCAGGCAGCTGCTGGGCAGATGACACAAAGCTTGGAAATATCGTGAACTGTGAGGAGGATAGTGATAGACTTCAAGAGGACACAAATAGGCTGATAGAATGAGTGTGGACAAATAGCAGATGAAATTTAATCCAGAGAAATGTCAAGTGATTCATTTTAGTTGGACGAATGAGGAAAGGGAATATAAAATAAAGGGTACAATTCTAAAGGGGGTGTAGTAGCAGAGGGACCTGGGGGTATATGTGCACAAATCATTAAAAGATGCAGGACAGGTTGAGAAAGTGGTCAATAAAGCATACGGAATCCTGGGCTTTATAAATAGAGGAATAGAGTACAATAACAAGGAAATTATGGTGACCCTATATAAAACACTGGTTCAGCCACCATTGAAATCTTGTGTCCAAACTGGACACCACATTTTAGATAGGATGTGAAAGCATTAGAGTGCAGAAAAGATTTCTGAGAATGGTTCCAGGGGATGAGGGACTTTAGTTACAAGGATAGATTGGAGAAGCTGGGGTTGTGCTCCTTGGAAAAGAGAAGGTTGAGAGAAGATTTGATAGAGGCATTCAAAATCATGAGTGGTCTAGACAGAGTAAATAGGGAGAAACTGTTCCCATTGGTGGAAGGATCGAGAACTAGAGGACACCAATTTATGGCAAAAGAACAAACAGTGACGTGAGGTTTTTATGCAGTGAGTGGTTAGGATCTGGAATGCACTGCCTGAGAGTGTGGTGGAGGCAGGTTCAGTGAGTGGTTAGGATCTGGAATGCACTGCCTGATAGTGTGGTGGAGGCAGGTTCAGTGAGTGGTTAGGATCTGGAATGCACTGCCTGAGAGTGTGGTGGAGGCAGGTTCAATCATGGTTTTCAACAGGGAATGGGATAAACAGCTGAAGAGAAATGCAGGGCTACGGGGAAACGGCAAGAGAGTGGGACTCGCTGAGTTGCTCTTGCAGAGAGCCAGCACAGATACAATGGGCCGAACAGCCTCCTTCTATGCTGTAACCATCGTGTGATTCTATGATTCTAATGCTTCAGTGACTGATGCCAAAGCAGACACTGGAGTGCGGAAAAGTGAGTGTCACCAGCTGAATATTTAAATTATGTTTGGGCATATGAGCTTCTGTGATGTGACAAATAAACATTTGTTCTCCTGACAGATGCACAGTTGTCTTTGGACACACCGACTGGAGATAGCAGTGAGTCAGTGGCAGCAGCAGGGGTGTTCAAATGGGGCCTGGAGAAGGCAGTGAGCAGCAGGTCACAGAGGAAAGCAAGATGGTAATTGAGCCAGAGGAGGAGGAGTAGGAGGAAGAGGGGATTGCAACCGGGCGAGCAGGAGGGTGAACATCCTGGGTGGGAGGGCAGGTGAAATGGTGTTGTCAATCCTGTCCTTCAGGATGCTGATATGGGGGGAGGGGGGGGGGGGGGAAGATCCTGGGACAATACACAGATCTCCATCTCCTGGACGCCCTTGTTCTGAGCAAGGCGCAGACAGACACCCTAGGGCCAGCCATGGAGCTAATGCTGCAGGGTTCCTGGGAGGATATGTGATAGGCCAGTCCAACATGTCGGGTGGTGAGGGGCCTCACAAGTTCCAGTAACACAGGGAGGACATCAGCCCCAGATTCGGTCTCCAGTGGATGGGGTATTCATTGCAGGACTGAGGAATGTACTGGTGACTCACCATGACAGGCACCATGACTCTCTAGACTTGCTCAGACAGGAAATGAGGGAGTTTAAGGCCAGTCTTCAGGCGGAATCTGACCATCTTAGTTTTTAAACACGGGCCTGGACCATTTCCAGGCCCCAACCCCGACAATTTCTGAGGTCCACATGATCTTTCCAGAGGTGGCTTTGGGCCCCCTGTCCAATTAAGGACAGCAGGCGGACTGAGTGGGCAGGAGCACCAATCAGAGCACCCGAGGCTGTGGGCAGCCAGCAGCCCCAGTCCAGGAGAGGTGGGTGCTGCTGCTCTAGGGGGGAGACTGTGAGGGCATACCACGATGGAGGCCCCTCTGAAGAGTTTTGGATGTTTAAAAATGAAATGTGGTCACAGCTGCCAGGCCATCAGTATGGAGGAGGCAACTATAGCCCTCTGCCACGTACAATTCTAGTTGGGGGGGGGCGGTGAGTTAAAAGAGGCTTCACCGGCCCCTCGGCCTGCCACAGGGAGGCCACCTCCAGGCACCTGCAGGGCCTCGGCCTCAGCCGGGGGCTGTCCACCATTTCCCAGTCCTCCTGTCTCCAAAGGTGCATTGGCGTGGTTGATAAGGTTTTTCCCATTGTCAGCAGTTGGCCTTTTCTATTAAAAACCTTACTGATGCACTAACTGCTACCAATCAGATCCATCTCAATCATTATGCCCAAATGGAGGATGCTGCAAGACCCCTTAACCAGGCATTAAGACAAAACACATGTATCAGTGCCGGGGCTTCAACTATTTACAACCTTTATCAATGACTTGGATGAAGGGACAGAATGTATGGTTGCTAAATTTGCTGATAGGTCGGAGAATAAGTTGTGAAGAGGTCATAAGGAGGCTGCAAAGGGATATAGATAGGTTAAGTGAGTGGGCAAAAATATGGCAGATGGAGTATGATGCGGGAAAATGTGAACATGTCCACTTTGGAAGGAAGAATAGAAAAGCAGTATATTATTTAAACGGAGATTGCAGAACTCTGCGGGACAGAGGGATCTGGGTGTCCTGGTGCATGAATCACGAAACGTTAGTATGCAGGTACAGCAAGTGATTAGGAAGGCAAATGGAACATTGTTGTTTATTCCAAGGGGAATGGAATATAAAAGTCGGGAAGTTCTGTTACAGTTGCACTGGGCATTGGTGAGACCACATCTGGAGTACTGCATACAATTTTGGTCTCCTTACTTAAGAAAGGATATAATTGCATCGGAAGCAGTTCAGAGAAGGATCACTCGACTGATTCCTGGAATGGGAGGGTTACCTTTTGAGGAAAGGTTGGACAGGTTGGGCCTGTATCCATTGGAGTTTAGAAGAATGAGGGGTGATCTTATTGAAACATGAGATCCTGAGGGGACATGACAGGGTGGATGTTGAGAGAATGTTTTCCGTTATGGGAGAGACTAGAACAAGGGGACGTAGTTTAAAAATAAGGGGTGTCCCACTGAAGATGGAGTCAAGGAGAATTTTTTTTCTCTTAGAATTCTCAGTGGAATTCTCTTCCCCAGGGAGCAGTGGAGCTAGGTCATTGAATATTTTTAAGGCTGATTTAGACAGATTCTTGATAGACAAGGGAGTCAAAAATTATAGCAGGTAGACAGGAAAGTCGAGTTGAGGCCACAATCAGATCATCCATGATCTTATCAAATGGCAGAGCAGGCTTGAGGGGCTGAATGGCCTACTTCAGCTCCGAATTCATATGCTCATATGTAATTGTATGTAGCTGTAAGGCTGTAATAAACATGGCGCCAATAGAACTGCCCTTGATGGCTCCCACTGCGGAAGCCTTGCAGGCCCACAAGCCAGCAGCTGTGCCTCTAACAGATGTAGGTTCTGGGCAGATGCACCCTCGCGCTGAGTTACCTGCTGCTGGGCATGCCTTTGGCACAAAAGGGGTCAGGTCACAGGAACGGGGAAAGTGCAGGAGGCAGTACGGAAAGAACTTATTTTACTCACACCTTTTGCGATAGCAACCCTCAAGCACAGATGAGCTGGAGAAGGTTTTAGTGTTATGTTATTTGAGAGTTATATTTATGAATGATTGTGTTGTGTCTGATTCTGTTATATTCACGCTTTAGCCCGCTGTCATTCTAAACTGCTCAAAATAATTTTATTAACAGGAACTATTACAATGTTACAACAGTTTAGGAAGTAGCAAAATAACTATTTAACACAAATTATATAGCACGAAGTATCTCAAGTTTACAATGTTCAGCAATAACGACCTCAAAAGTCTAGCAATGAGTATTTGTTGCTAAAATAAAAATGTCACTTGTTTCACTTCCCATTTTGACTGCTCTTTTGGCTTTTTCATTAAATATCAAAGAAATTAGATAAATCTTGATTTAAAAAAATATGCTTTTAAAGATTATTTAAAAGTTGCTTCAATCTTGTAAAAATAAAGGTAATAAAATCCATTTAAAAAGTCTGATAAGCTGTGCTAAAAAGTTACATTCAATTCCCAAATTATATCCATTTCAACGTTTCGAATGTCTGCACTCATTTCTGACAGTTCCTTTCGGCTGGTGCCGATGCCTTCCTGAGACAGGAATATGAGAGACAGTTCTATGCCTGATAATAGCAGCCCTAAAGGCACATTGCTATTTGTGGCCAATTAGCCCAAGCTCACAAATGACAGATCCATGCCAATTTGAATGGCAGGTCAGTGACAGTATCTTTGAAGACTCCAGAGGAGTGTATTGCCTGTTACAGCAACTTCTGGATTTTGACACTAGTGTGAACATGTGCAGACACCAGAAACTGTCAATTTATTAACCTCTTCTATTTTCTCTCATTCGCCCTTTGTATTAATTATATCCAAGTTGGTGTCGTCCACAAATTTTAATTTTTTTCCCAATTCCTGAGTCAAAATCATTTAAATCAATTGTGAGCAGCAGTGGTTCCAGCACGGATCCCAATGGAATACCACTTCCCACCTTTTGCAAGTCGAAGTAACCACCCTTAGCCTGTACTCTCTGTTTTCTGTTTTGCAGCCAGCTTGCTATCCATTCAGTTACTTACTCACCTTTGCCATAAACCTCTCTGATGTCAGAACAAAAAGGTTACTTAATAAATGAATAAAATAGCCTTCAAATCACAACTTGCAACTGTAGTATAAATGTAATATAGGGTTGTTACTGGGCAGAATATGTAAATAGTGTATGAGTGTCATCACAGGAAGTGATGTAACATAACTTGTATAGAACCTGGTGTAGAGTGAAAGTGAAAGTCGTCAATGTCAGATGCATATAAATAAACTCCTGTTCCTGTAACCCTCAATCTCTCAGATAGTCTGTTATAAGACTTACTAGCTTCAGAACTACAGGTAAAAAATTGTATGCAGCTGGAGGCATCAACCTGAAGCTGATAGGAAAGTCGAAAACGATTCTGAGTTACTGGGGAAAAGAAATTCCTGGGATATTATATATTATCAAGAATCCGAATTGCTCACTGTTAAGCAGAAAACTTGCATAGATTTACAGTTAATATGCAGAGTTGAAGAGCTTAAAGGTAGAGAGGAATAGCCAAGGAATTTTAGAGCTGAATTCCCTAAATTATTCAAAGGACTGGAAAATCTAAAAACAGCTGACCACATCACATTAAGAAAGGATGCAGAACCCTTATGGTTATATTTAAAGCCTGGCTCGGGTATAAAATTGAAACGCAGCCTGGGCCCGACCCGACCACATCCAACCCGGGCCCGAGTTCTTTAATTTTTTTTAATTGCCCGACTCAACCGGAACCCCACACATTTTGAATAGAGATTCCTTTCCACTGTCGTTCAGTTTAACGATTATGAATTTGCACCTCTCCGACAATGACACCTATCGCTGCCTAATGCTGTCCTCTCAAACCATGCTGCTGGGAGATGGAAGTGTGGTGACTGTAGGTAAGGAGATCTCGAATTTGGATACTGTAAACTGTTTCATTACAAAAAAAAACTTTAAAAAGTAAAATAAGAAAAATCTAGAAACACTCAGTGGCTCAGGCAGTGGAGAGAAATAGAGTTAACATTTCAGGCTGATAACCTTTCATCAGGACCTGCAAAAAAATATAGTGGCAGATTCATTATAAAGACCTTCAGAAATCAGTACGGTTGTGATTTCAGATATTCCTGTTCCGTAAACGTTTGTTCTGCGAAATTACCATTTTCAAAATTATTAATTTAACTGTAGGAACTCCGCTGTATATTCCGATTATACCGGTTTTCCCTAAGGTTTTGTGATTGAGTTTTAGAATGGGTGCTCTTAGTTCATATTGTTCTACTTACTGGATGATTGATTTTTAGAGAGTTATTGTCATGACTTGTCATCATTCTCAAGTCTAACAAAGTCGGAATTGGATTTGTAGTAATTTGATAACATTAGATCTGATATAAATAACCCCCCCGGGTCCATGCGTTGCTAATTACGAGTTGTTCGCTTTTATTTGACACAAGGCGTTTGGATATAACACACACCTGACCTGGAAGAGGGTGTAGAAGGGTGGGTTAGTAAATTTGCGGATGACACTAAGGACGGTGGAGTTGTGGATAGTGCCGAAGGATGTTGTAGGGTACAGAGGGACATAGATAGGCTGCAGAGCTGGGCTGAGAGATGGCAAATGGAGTTTAATGCGGAAAAGTGCGAGGTGATTCACTTTGGAAGGAGTAACAGGAATGCAGAGTACTGGGCTAATGGGAAGATTCTTGGTAGTGTAGATGAACAGAGAGATCTTGGTGTTCAGGTGCATAAATCCCTGAAGGTTGCTACCCAGGTTAATAGGGCTGTTAAGAAGGCATATGGTGTGTTAGCTTTTATTAGTAGGGGGATCGAGTTTCGGAGCCACGAGGTCATGCTGCAGCTGTACAAAACTCTGGTGAGACCGCACCTGGAGTATTGCGTGCAGTTCTGGTCACCGCATTATAGGAAGGATGTGGAAGCTTTGGAAAGGGTGCAGAGGAGATTTACTAGGATGTTGCCTGGTATGGAGGGAAGGTCTTACGAGGAAAGGCTGAGGGACTTGAGGTTGTTTTCGTTGGAGAGAAGGAGGAGGAGAGGTGACTTAATAGAGACATATAAGATAATCAGAGGGTTAGATAGGGTGGATAGTGAGAGTCTTTTTCCTCGGATGGTGATGGCAAACACGAGGGGACATAGCTTTAAGTTGAGGGGTGATAGATATAGGACAGATGTCAGAGGTAGTTTCTTTACTCAGAGAGTAGTAGGGGCGTGGAACGCCCTCCCTGCAACAGTAGTAGACTCACCAACTTTAAGGGCATTTAAGTGGACATTGGATAGACATATGGATGAAAATGGAATAGTGTAGGTCAGATGGTTTCACAGGTCGGCGCAACATCGAGGGCCGAAGGGCCTGTACTGCACTGTAATGTTCTAATTCTAATTCTAACACTCGAACATAATGCTCACAAAACGCTGTTTCTTTCAGTTCCAGAGAGACTGAAACTGACTTTGCCGCCTCCGACTACAAAACGCCGCAAAATCCATCATTACAAGTACCCAATTACACATGACAAGAAGTAAATAATAATGATAATGATGCTAACCTGCATTGACTGTATCTGAGAGATAGACTGGGACTTTCTCCCCATTCAATATATCTGGGAGATAAATAAGGTTGGTTTTCATTTAATTTCTTACAGACCAATGGGTTACAAAAACTGTCTATACTGAGAGCCTGGCTTTGAATACTCCAAGTGTCCGCGTCCAGCCCGACCCAACCCGAGCCCGAATGCTGGACCCGGAAGAGAGACCCGACCCGAACCCGACACGTCGTCGGTTCTGGTTGGGTTTAGGTCGGGTAGCCACGCTTTATTTATATTCACCAAGAAAGGTTCCACACCCACTCCGAGAGAAAGTTAAGAAAGAATTAGAGCTAATGACCAAACAGGGAGTCATCTCACCAGTTATTAAGTCTACTGAATGGTGTTCAGGTATGGTTTCAGCGAAGAAACCAAATGGGTCCATTCGAGTTAGTGTGGACCTTATGCAATTAAACAAGGCAGCAGAGAGAGAAATATATCCAATAGCATCAGTAGATGAGAGTCTGGCAAAGCGAGGGAAAAGAAAAATTTTCACTAAATTAGATGCTAACATAATAACAGAATCATTACAGTGCAGAAGGAGGCCATTCAGCCCATCGTGTCCACATTGGCTCTCTGAAAGAGCAATTCCCTCAGTCCCATTCCCCTGCCTTCTCCCCATAACCCTGCACATTCTTCCTTTGTATCTCACTGTCTAATTCCCTTTTGAATGCTTCAATTGAACCTGCCTCCACCACGTTCTCAGGCAGCGAATTCCAGACCTTAACCACTTGCTGCGTGAAAAAAGTTTTTCCTCATGTCACTTTTGCTTCTCTTACCAAATACTTTAAATCTGTGTCCTCTCATTATCGATCCTTTCATGGGTGGGAACAGTTACTCTCTATCAACGCTGTCCAGACCCATGATTTTGAATAGCTCTATCAAATCACCTCTCAGCCTTCTCTTCTCCAAGGAAAACAGTCCTAACTTCTCCAATCTATCTTTATAACTGAAATTCCTCATTCCTGGAACCATTCTCATGAATCTTTTCTGTACTCTATCCAATGCCCTCACATCTTTCCCCAGAATTGGACGCAATACTCCAGCTGAGGCCAAACCAGTGTCTTATACAAGTTCAACATAACTTCCTTGCTCTTGTACTCTATGCCCCTATTAATAAAGCCCAGGATCCTGTATGCACTCTCAACCTGTCCTGCCACTTTTAATGACTTATGCACATGTGCACCTAAGTCCCTCTGCTCCTGAACCCCCTTTAGAATTGTACCCTTTATTCTATATTGTCTCTCCATGTTCTTCCTACCAAAATGAATCACCTCACATTTCTCTGCATTGAACTTCATCTGCAACCATCTGCCTATTCCACCAACTTGTCTATGTCCTTTTGAAGTTCTACACTATCCTCCTCACAGTTCACAATGCTTCCAAGTTTCGTATCATCTGCAAACTTTGAAATTGTGCTCTTTACACCAAAGTCTAGGTCATTAATATATATCAGGAAAAGCAAGGGTCCCAACACTGATCCCTGGGGATCCACTAGAAACCTTCCTCCGGTCTGAAAAACATCCATTAACCACTACTCTTTGTTTCCTGTCACTCAGCCAATTTTGTATCCATGTTGCCACCGTCCCTTTTATTCCATGAGCTACAGGTTTGCTCACAAGTCTGTTGTGTGACACTGTATCAAATGCCTTTTGAAAGTCCATGTACACCACATCAACAGCATTGCCCTCATCAATCCTCTCTGTTACCTCCTCAAAAAACTCCAGCAAGTTAGTTAAACATGATTTTCCCTTAAGAAATCCATGCTGGTTTTCCTTAATTAACTCGCATTTGTCCATGTGACAATTGATTTTGTCCCAAATTATCTTTTCTAGAAGTTTTCCCACCACCGAAGTTAAAATGACTGGCCTGTAGTTGCTGTGCTTATCTTTACACCAATTTTTAAACAAGGGTATAACGTTTGCAATTCTCCAGTCCTCCAGCACCACTCCTGAGTCTAAGGAAGACTGAAAAATTATGGCCAGCACCTCTGTGATTTCCACTCTCACTACCCTCAGTATCCTTGGATGCATCTCATCTGGCCCTGGTGTTTTATCTGCTTGAAGTTCAGACAGCATATATAATACTTCCTCCTTATCAATTTTAAACCCTAGTGCCTGACTTACCTCCTCTTTCAACATTGCCTGGGTTGTATCTTCTTCCTTGGTAAAGACAGATGCAAAGTATTCATTTAATACCTCAGCTATGCCCTCTGCCTCCATCTGTAAATCCCCTCTCTGGTCCCTAGTTAGCCCCACTCCTCCTTTTACCACCCTTTTACTATTTATATGCCTATAGAAAACTTTAGGATTTCCTTTAATGCTAGCTGCCAGTCACTTCTCATGCTCTCTCTTTGTTTCTCTTATTTGCTTTTTCACTTCCCCTCTGGACCTTCTATATTCAGCCTGGTTCTTAATGGTATTTTCTACCTGGCATCTGTCATAAGCACACTTTTTCTTCTTTATCTTAATCTCTACCTCTTTTGTTATCCAGGGACCTCTGGATTTGTTTGCCCTGCTTTTCTCCTTCGAGGGAACATACCTTGACTGTACCCGAACTATCTCTTCTTTGAAGGTAGCCCATTGTTCATCCACCTGTTTTCCTGCCAGCTTTGACTCTAATTTATTCACCCCAGCTCCATTCTTACCCCATTGAAGTTGGTTTTCCCCCAGTTAATTATTCTCACTCTGGATTGCTCCTTGTCCTTTTCCCATAATCAGCCTAAACCTTATGATACAATGATCACTGTCCCCTAAATGCTCTCCTACTGATACTTGATCCACTTGGCCCACCTCATTCCCAAGAACCAAGTCTAGCAGTGCCTCCTTTCTTGTTGGACTAGCAACATACTGTTGTAGAAAATGTTTTTGAACACACTCTAGGAACTCTTGCCCTTCACTGCCCTTTACAGTACTGTTATCCCAGTCTATGTATGGGTAATTAAAGTCCCCCATTATAACTACCCTATAATTTTTGCACCTCTCTATAATTTCCTTGCAATTTTGTTCCTGCATGTCCTTCCCACTAGCTGGTAGCCTATAGACAACACCGAGCAATGTAACTGCACCTTTTTGGTTCCTTAGCTCTAGCCAAATCGATTCTGTCCTCGACCCCTCAGGGACATCCTTTTTCTCCAGCACTGCAATGCTCTCGTTAATCAATACTGCCACCCCTTCCCCTTTTTTCCCTTTCTTACCTTTCCTGAACTCCTTGTATCCAGGGATATTTAACACCCAGTCCTGCCCTTCTTTGAGCCAGGTCTCTGTTATAGCCACAACATCATATTTCCACATGGCAATCTGCGCCTGTACCTCACCAGTCTTATTAACCACACTCCGTGTATTCACAGACATGCACATTAACCCTGATTGAGACTTTATTACTTTCTCCCTTACTTTGACCCCACCTAATAACGTACTATTCCCGACTCTCATGCTATCTATCTCCCCCAGTATTCTGTGCACCATGGTATTTCTCTCTAATACTTGCTCCTGGTTCCCACACCTCTGACTAGTTACCAGTTTTGCTTCCCTCCAATCTGAGCTCCCTCTCGGGGTCCCACCCCCCTGACAATTTAGTTTAAACCCTCCCCAACAGCACTAGCAAATCTCCCTGCGAGGATATTCGCCCCAGTCCTACTAAGATGCAATTCATCCAACTTGTACAGGTCCCACCTGCCCCAGAAGCGGTCCCAATGTCTTAGAAATCTGATGCCCTCCCTCCTACACCAGTTCTTCGGCCACATGTTCAATCATTCAATTCTCCTATTCCTATGCTCACTCGCATGTGGGACTGGGAGTAATCCTGAGATTACTGCTATTGAGGTCCTGCTTTTTAATCTCCTTCCTAACACCCTAAATTCTGCTTTCAGGACTTCATCCCCTTTCTGACCTATGTCATTGGCATCAATGTGAATCACAGCCTCTGGTTGTTCACCCTCCCCCAGAAGAATGTCCTGCAGCCTCTCCTTACATCCTTGACCCTGGCACCAGGGAGGCAACACACCATCCTGGAGTCAGGTTTGGTGCCGCATGAATGCCTGTCTGTTCCTCTAACTAATGAATCCCCTATCACTACTGCTCTTCCACTCCTCTTCCTCTCCTCCTGTGCAGCTGAGCCACCTATGGTCCCACAAACTTGGCTCTGCTTGCACTCCTCTGAGGAACCAACACCCTCACCAGTATCCAAAATGGAAAACCGATTAGCGAGTGAGATCATATCAGGGGACTCCTGCACTACCTGCTTGGTTCTCTTAGACAGTCACCCATTTCCTATCTGCCTGCATGCTCCCAATCCATGCTGTGACCACCTCCCTAAACATACTATCCACATAGTCCTACACCTCACGGATGCACAACAGTCACTCCAGCTGCCGCTCGAGTTCCGAAACCCGGAGCTCAAGCTTCTGCAGCCGGTGACACTTCCTGCAGATGTGTTTGTCTGGGACACGTGGTGCGTCCATGACTTCCCGGTTTAAAATAACTTTCCTTTCATTGCAGCAGCTTTTTCGGGAGCAGAGTGTGAGCGAGTGAGCAGCTGGGAAGGTCAGTTTGAAAGTAAATTTAATTTCCTTTTGTTTTTCGGCGGAGGCCAGGGGGCTGCTGGGTAAGTAAAAAACTATATATTTGGGCGGTTTAAAATAACTTTCCTTTCATTGCAGCAGCTTTTTCGGGAGCAGAGTGTGAGCGAGTGAGTAGCTGGGAAGGTCAGTTTGAAAGTAAATTTAATTTCCTTTTGTTTTTCGGCGGAGGCCAGGGGGCTGCTGGGTAAGTAAAACACTATATATTTGGGCGGTTTCTGAACCCGAGACACCACACTTGTCGTGTCTCCCACCCGCCCTCCTCCTCCAACCAAAAAAAAAGGACTCGGTGGGGTGTTTATAAGGTAAGGCTTTTTCGATTTCTCTGGTTTTATTGTGATTGGTAAAAACTTTTCGTTCCTTTTTCATTTAACTAAGTTAAGCTTAAGATTAAAAATGGCAGGAGATCTCAGACCCGTGTCATGCTCCTCTTGCTCAATGTGGGAGCTCAGGGACATGGCTGATGTCCCTGACTCCTTCACGTGCAGGAAGTGTGTCCAACTGCAGCTCTTGTTAGACCGCATGACGGCTCTCGAGCTGCGGATGGACTCACTTTGGAGCATGCGCGATGCTGAGGAGGTCGTGGATAGCACGTTTAGTGAATTGGTCACACCGCAGATTAGGATTGCTGAGGGAGAAAGGGAATGGGTGACCAAAAGGCAGAGAAAGAGCAGGAAGGCAGCGCAGGAGTCCCCTGCGGTCATCTCCCTCCAAAACAAGTATACCGTTTTGGATACTGTTGAGGGAGATGGCTCACCAGGGGAAGGCAGCAGTAGCCAGGTCCATGGTACCGTGGCTGGCTCTGCTGTTCAGAAGGGCGGGAAAAAGAGTGGAAGGGCTATAGTCGTAGGGGATTCGATTGTAAGGGGAGTAGATAGGCGGTTCTGTGGTCGAAAACGAGGCTCCCGAATGGTATGTTGCCTCCCAGGTGCACGGGTCAGGGATGTCTCAGATCGGCTGCAGAACATTCTAAAGGGGGAGGGTGAACAGCCAGTTGTCATTGTGCACATAGGCACTAATGATATAGGTAAAAAAACGGGATGAGGTCCTACAAGTAGAGTTTATGGAGTTAGGAGCCAAGTTAAAAAGTAGGACCTCAGAGGTAGTAATCTCAGGATTACTACCAGTGCCACGTGATAGTCAGAGTAGAAATGAAAGAATAGTCAGGATGAATGCGTGGTTTGAGAGATGGTGCAGGAAGGAGGGGTTCAGATTTTTGGGACATTGGGACCGGTTCTGGGGGAGGTGGGACTATTACAAATTGGACGGTCTACACCTGGGCCAGACTGGAACCAATGTCCTTGGAGGTGCTTTTGCTAACGCTGTTGGGGAGGGTTTAAACTAATGTGGCAGGGGGATGGGAACCAATTGAGGTCAGTTGACAGTAAGGAGGTAGTAACAAAAGCCTGCAAGGAACTAGATAATGAAGTCAGTGTGACTAAGGGGAAGAGCAGGCAGGGAGCAGATGATGAATATAAAGGGACTGGTGGTCTGAGGTGCATTTGTTTTAATGCAAGAAGTGTAGTAGGTAAGGCAGATGAACTTAGGGCTTGGATTAGTACCTGGGAGTATGATGTTATTGCTATTACTGAGACTTGGTTGAGGGAAGGGCATGATTGGCAACTAAATATCCCAGGATATCGATGCTTCAGGCGGGATAGAGAGGGAGGTAAAAGGGGTGGAGGAGTTGCATTACTGGTCAAAGAGGATATCACAGCTGTGCTGAAGGAGGGCACTATGGAGGACTCGAGCAGTGAGGCAATATGGACAGAACTCAGAAATAGGAAGGGTGCGGTAACAATGTTGGGGCTGTACTACAGGCCTCCCAACAGCGAGCGTGAGATAGAGGTACAAATATGTAAACAGATTATGGAAAGATGTAGGAGCAACAGGGTGGTGGTGATAGGAGATTTTAATTTTCCCAACATTGACTGGGATTCGCTTAGTGTTAGAGGTCCAGATGGAGCAGAATTTGTAAGGAGCATCCAGGAGGGTTTTCTAGAGCAGTATGTAAATAGTCCAACTCGGGAAGGGGCCATACTGGACCTGGTGTTGGGGAATGAGCCCGGCCAGGTTGTTGAAGTTTCAGTAGGGGACTACTTTGGGAATAGTGATCACAATTCCGTAAGTTTTAGAATACTCATGGACAAAGACGAGAGTGGTCCTAAAGGAAGAGTGCTAAATTGGGGGAAGGCCAACTATACCAAAATTCGGCAGGAGCTGGGAAATGTAGATTGGGAGCAGCTGTTTGAAGGTAAATCCACATGTGATATGTGGGAGGCTTTTAAAGAGAGGTTGATTAGCGTGCAGGAGAGACATGTTCCTGTGAAAATGAGGGATAGAAATGGCAAGATTAGGGAACCATGGATGACAGGTGAAATTGTGAGACTAGCTAAGAGGAAAAAGGAAGCATACATAAGGTCTAGGCGGCTGATGAAAGACGAAGCTTTGAAAGAATATCGGGAATGTAGGACCAATCTGAAACGAGGAATTAAGAGGGCTAAAAGGGGTCATGAAATATCTTTAGCAAACAGGGTTAAGGAAAATCCCAAAGCCTTTTATTCATATATAAGGAGAAAGAGGGTAACTAGAGAAAGGATTGGCCCACTAAAGGACAAAGGAGGAATGTTATGCTTGGACTCAGAGAAAATGGGTGAGATTCTAAACGAGTACTTTGCATCGATATTCACCGAGGAGAGGGACATGACGGATGTTGAGGTTAGGAACAGATGTTTGATTACTCTAGGTCAAGTCGGCATAAGGAGGGAGGAAGTGTTGGGTATTCTAAAGGGCATTAAGGTGGACAAGTCCCCAGGTCTGGATGGGATCTATCCCAGGTTACTGAGGGAAGCGAGAGAGGAAATAGCTGGGGCCTTAACAGATATCTTTGCAACATCCTTAAACACGGGTGAGGTCCCGGAGGACTGGAGAATTGCTAATGTTGTCCCCTTGTTTAAGAAGGGTAGCAGGGATAATCCAGGTAATTATAGACCGGTGAGCCTGACGTCAGTGGTAGGGAAGCTGCTGGAGAAGATAGTGAGGGATAGGATCTATTCCCATTTGGAAGAAAATGGGCTCATCAGTGATAGGCAACATGGTTTTGTGCAGGGAAGGTCATGTCTTACCAACTTAATAGAATTCTTTGAGGAAGTGACAAAGTTGATTGATGAGGGAAGGGCTGTCGATGTCATATACATGGACTTCAGTAAGGCGTTTGATAAGGTTCCCCATGGCAGGCTGATGGAGAAAGTGAAGGCGCTTGGGGTCCAAGGTGTACTAGCTAGATGGATAAAGAACTGGCTGGGCAACAGGAGACAGAGAGTAGCAGTAGAAGGGAGTTTCTCAAAATGGAGACGTGTGACCAGTGGTGTTCCACAGGGATCCGTGCTGGGACCACTGTTGTTTGTGATATACATTAATGATTTGGAGGAAAGTATAGGTGGACTGATTAGCAAGTTTGCAGACGACACTAAGATTGGTGGAGTAGCAGATAGTGAAGGGGACTGTCAGAGAATACAGCAGAATATAGATAGATTGGAGAGTTGGGCAGAGAAATGGCAGATGGAGTTCAATCAGGGCAAATGCGAGGTGATGCATTTTGGAAGATCCAATTCAAGAGTGAACTATACAGTAAATGGAAAAGTCCTGGGGAAAATTGATGTCCAGAGAGATTTGGGTGTTCAGGTCCACTGTTCCCTGAAGGTGGCAGCGCAGGTAAATAGAGTGGTCAAGAAGGCATACGGCATGCTTTCCTTCATCGGACGGGGCATTGAGTACAAGAGTTGGCAGGTCATGTTACAGTTGTATAGGACTTTGGTTCGGCCACATTTGGAATACTGCGTACAGTTCTGGTCGCCACATTATCAAAAGGATGTGGATGCTTTGGAGAGGGTGCAGAGGAGGTTCACCAGGATGTTGCCTGGTATGGAGGGCGCTAGCTATGAAGAGAGGTTGAGTAGATTAGGATTATTTTCATTAGAAAGACGGAGGTTGAGGGGGGACCTGATTGAGGTGTACAAAATCATGAGAGGTATAGACAGGGTGGATAGCAAGAGGCTTTTCCCAGAGTGGGGGTTTCAATTACTAGAGGACACGAGTTCAAAGTGAAAGGGGAAAAGTTTAGGGGGGATATGCGTGGAAAGTTCTTTACGCAGAGGGTGGTGGGCACCTGGAACGCATTGCCAGCGGAGGTGGTAGATGCGGGCACGATGGAGTCTTTTAAGATGTATCTAGACAGATACATGAATGGGCAGGAAGAAAAGAGATACAGAACCTTAGAAAATAGGCGACATGTTTAGAGAGAGGATCTGGATCGGCGCAGGCTTGGAGGGCCGAAGGGCCTGTTCCTGTGCTGTAATTATCTTTGTTCTTTGTTCCCACATACAGCAGGCTGTACATTCCACTCGGCAGAGCTGCCCTGCCATACCTTAACTTTATTACAAGTAGAATAGCTTACCAGGTACTCATCAAACAGCTCTTTTGACTGCACTGAAGCAAGAACCAAATACTGGAGGGTTAAAAAAGTAGAAAAAAAAAGAAAAATGGAGCACCTCTGCCCCCTTCACCAAACTCGCCACTCACCAAACTCGAATCTCCACACTCAGCTCGGAATCTGCACACTGTGAGTCTAATAGACCTTATCAATGATAATAAAGCTTTGCCAATACTAATAAACCTTACTACTATTAGTAAACCTTACAAATACTGATCAACCCAATAATACTAAATACAGCTTATGGATTAAGTTGTCCCAATTTGAACTAATATATTCCCTACTGGTCTTTCCCTCTCACTCAGTATTATAAACTATAAAATCGGCTTTAGTTTTTAATTTATATATTAATAAATCGATCAAGTCTTATTCTATATTTGATTTTAATTAAACTAAGATTAGAAGCTTACCTGTATTCTCACCCCAAGGGCTTTCTGCTGATTGTGACGTCACTCTGATGTCACTTTTTGAATTTTTCCCAGCTCCGTTCCCGCTGTGCTCTCTCTCTCTGTCTCTCTCTCTCTCTCTCTCTCTCTGTCTCTCTCTCTCTCGGTCTGTCTGTCTCTGGCCTCCGACTCTGTCCCTTTTGGCGCGCTTTTTAAACTTCCGCTCCCACTGTGGTCTCTGTCTCTGTCTCTGTCTCTGTCTCTGTCTCCGGCCTCCCCAGTATATTTTGGCAACTAAATTACCTTTGGATGAAGAATCTAAACTATTGGCGGTTTTTATAAAACCATTTTGAAGATTCTGTTTTAACAGATTACCTTTCAGAATTACATCAGCACTGGTAATTTTCCACAGAACAATGTCCAGAATCCTGGATGGACTGAAAAGGATCATCTGCCACATGGACGATGTGTTGTTCCACGGTGCAAATCAGCAGGAACATGATGAGAGATTGCTGGAAGCTGATCTAATGTTGAATGAGAAGTGTGTCTTTTCACAACAAAAGGTAACATTTCCAGGTCATCAGAGCAGACCCTCAAAAGACGAAAGTCATCAAAGACTTTCTTGAACCTAAAAACATCACAGAATGGCAGAGGGTCAGGGTCAGGGGTTAGGGTCAGGCTTAATCAGGTGGGAATGTTTCTGCTGAATCTGGATATGATAAACAAATCACTGCGACAGTTATTAAAGAATGCCAAGGCCTGGTGTTGGAGCAGAGACCACTTTCTTCAAAAGTACTAACAGATTATAACCCAAAGTTACCAACCATTAAAGCAGCGGTTGCATCAGCAACAGGGTTAAATGCAGTCTTTTTTCAGGTCTACTTATTTTGCATCTCGTTCTTTGACAGAAACAGAGCAAAGATACATAGTCATCAAGAAGGGTCAGTTAACAGTCGGTTTGGTGGCCTGGTATATTGAAAGAAATTGAAGAGATGATATCAAGGTGTATCACATGTGCTGCTGTCAATCATCATGAGGCGAAGGAGTCACTTACGTCATCATCTTTTGCGTCTAGACCATGGGAAGATCTAGGCATGAACCTTTCCGAGCATAGAAATACGATGTTCTGAATCGTTGTTGATTAATAGTCGAGGTGGGTTGGAGTGAAACAGCTACAAAGGTCAGAGCTCAGAAGCTGTAATTACATCCTTGAGAGAAACCTTTGCTATACACGCGATCCCAGACATGGTGATAGCGGACAATGGGCCACAATTCGTGAACGAATGCTTCAAAGATTTCACAGAGCGAATGGCTTTACTCACATCAGTAGTTCATCGAGATTTCCTCAGGCAAATGGCAAAACAGAGCGAGGTGTAAGGACTATGAAGTCTTTATTGAAGAAAAATGAAGATTTTCAGTTAGCACTTTTAAGCTATACAGCAACACCATTTCAGAATGATTTAGTCCTATGCGAATTGTTGATGGGACAAAGATTAAGAACACAAATTCCTATTCTCCCAAGAAAGCTTAAACCACAAGTGAGTGCAGAAGACTTGGAAAAAGTGAGGAAGAGAGAGGGTAGAGGAAAATCTATTCAATCTGAGAATTATGACAGACAATTACAGAACCAAAAACCTGACAGATATACAACCTGGAGAATCAGTTTGAGTTAGAGATCAGAGAAGGAGAAGTGACAGAACAATCACCATATCAACGACGGTACATTTATCAAACTGACCAAGGGGTGATAAGAAACAGAAGGTGGTGATACCAAAGAAGCAGCAAATACAAGAGGAACAATCATCTCAAGAAGTTGATGAACCTACACAGCTGCAATCAGACATCAACCCAGAGGACAACCTGAGTGAAGAACTTGAGTTATCAAATAGTTCTACTGAAGTATAAAAGAATGATAAGGAAGAACTAAAAGACTCGAAACCCCAGACATCTTCTAAAGAGAGAAGAACACATAATGGCAGACTTGTAAAAACACCAGAACAGTTAACATTCTAAAAAGTCAGAGACTTGAGGGGCGATGTAGTATTTAATGTAATATAGGGTTGTTACTGGGCAGAATCTGTAAATAATCTGTGTCATCACAGGGAGTGATGTAACAGAACTTGTACAGAACCTTGTGTAGAGTGAAAGTGGAAGCCATAGATCTCCGATGCCTATGAATAAACTCCTGTTCCTGTAACTGTCAATCTTTTAGATATTCTGTTATAAGTCTTAATAGCATCAGAATATTACAGCAACTGAACTCTGGCAGTCAACTGTCAAAGGACAAGCACAATGTTGAAAGTTGTCAAAATTACCAGAAATGCCCTAAATCAGATTGCTTCATATTTTGTTGCATTTTTCAGTTATTACTCCTTTTTAGTGACCTTTCCATCTACCAATTGGTGTAGACAGTGGTCAGGTTTAATCTCCATTGGCAGTAACAGCTCCAGAATGCAAATCCTGGTGACACCAATGTTAATAAAGTGGTCAGTGGAATGTATGAATGCTGTGAACACCTTGACACTGGACAGTACCTCAGAGACTTCAACAATCTCTGGCATAGCTTGACTGTAACTAGTTAGCTGTACAATAGCTCTGTAAAGCAAAACAAAAGGATTGAAAGGACTTCAGTTTTCACCAACTGGTGTAGATACCAAAGATCTAACAACTTCAACAAAGAGGACACAGATCATAGAACCCCTTCTTAATACCTGCGTATACAAAGAAATACTTAGAAAAATGCCCTAATCCCTAGGGACCTCAATCATATTGGAAACTGGGGAAGAGATGGAGGAAATAGAGCATTTCGAGCTATCCTATATTTATGTCCCCTAATTCTGGACTAGCTCACTAATTGGTGAAAATTGGTTATGACCTGTTGGAGCGCATTCCAACCGGGACTACCAAGGCTCACTTAAAATTGGGCCTCGAGTCTCATTTCACTAATTTGAATGAGCTGCTATCATCTGTCACACCCCCCGAGGCAGCTTGCCTGTTGCCAAATGATCAATGTTGGAACGTTTACCTCTTCGACAGTGGTCTTCAGGAAGGCCCTGGGAGCCTGAAAGGTCAATGTGAGAGGCCCTGGCCGTGTTGTGGAGCCGGGAGGAGCACTCGAGACCTTCCTAGCTCCACATCCACACCTGGGAAGCCTGAGCAGAGTAGGCCCAGTACCATCTGCACTCAAGGCAGCCCGATTTCTCAGACGGGTCTGAAAACAAGCTTTGGGACAGTCATTAGCATATGCAAGGAGCCTAACCCCTGTTTTAAGTGAGTGTCCCAGATGCTTGTAAATTATCCGTGACCAATACAGCATTGGGAGTTTTCAGGAATCTTTGGAGTGCAGGCAGAGCCCTGAAATTGGTCACTTGTGTCCATGTTTTTCCATCTGGAAAATGGGTGCAACTTTGGCCAATTGCTAGCCCTACTTTCTCCACATCCACCCAATCACAGAATTGTATAGCACAAAAGGAGTACCCTCAGCCCATTGTGCCTGTGCTGGCTCTCTGAAAGAGTTATCAATAGGTCCCACTCCCCTTGCTCTTTCTCCATAGATCTGCAAATTTTACCCCTTCAAGTATTTACTCAATTCTCTTTGGAAAGTTATTATTGAATCTGCTTCCACTGCCCTTTTGGACAGTGCATTCCAGATTATAACAACTCTACGTAAAAAGAATTCTCCCCATCTTGCCTCTGGTTAACATAACTTCCTTGCCTTTGTACTCTATTCCCCTATCCATAAATCCAAGCATCCTGTATGTTTTTTTTTAAGAGACTTCCAACTTGTCCTGCCACCTTCAAAGACTTGTGTACATAAATCCCATTGAGCTCCTTCATCATGTTCACAAACTCGATCTGGTCTCTTCTTAGTCTTTGCTTTTCCAGAGAAAATGGCCCCAGTCTCCTGCTAGTGGCATCAGAGTTTCAACAGTTTGGGTAAGTCTAAAGGAGCACTGCAGTATTGGCACAGCGTAGACCAGCAGCTTGTACTCAGCATTCGACAATACTTGGTGAGCCACACCTCCAGATGGCAGGTATCTGTTGGAAGATATGTGGTTAAATATGATCAGTTCACGCACCTGGCTGGTGGTCATGTAATATTCAGTGAGGGATCAGTGATATTTATCCAAGCTTAAACACAGACACAGGCTTTCTGCTGTTTTTCTTAATCAATCCCTCAAGGTGTTTCAGAATAACTTAACTAAATAAGGGTTTCCTGATTTTTTTTTTGGTGTCTAAATCACCTTTTTCAGGCGCCTCGCCACACTTAACAAAACCCAAAGAACATAGCTGCAGGTTGGCACAGCCATGGCACTAGTTACCTTCTTGCTGCTTTCACAGCCAGCGTCAGGGTGGGCCGAATGCCAGCTGTCACTGACAGCCGTACCTGCAGGCAGCCTCATCCATTATCAGCACTGCCCTGGAGTACTGCAGGTCTCAGATCACCACATCTCATCAAAGCTGTTTGAGACAACGCCGAGGCTGGTGTAATGTTACAGAACCAATTCAAAATATGCGCAACAGCAGGATCAATCCAAGCCAGGCAGTCTGTGGTAAACGGTATCCAGTATTGGCTCACAGCTTGAGAAACTAAGCATTTTACTTCAATGCTACATCACAAAATAAATGAACCTTTTACCATTAAAAAAGTTACATTTATCTTCGGTATTCTTAAGAAAGATTTGCCTTTATACAACACCTTATCAAACCTCAGGAACATTTGACAAAACTTCACATACAATGAACTACTCTGTAAATGCAGTCATTATTCCTTGAGCAAAAACGACAGCAAACAGTGAGTGAGCTGCTGAACTCTCGGGCTGGTGGGAGAATGTTATCTAAAGAATATGGAATTTTCACATCCATCTGAACAACCACAATAGGCAGGTGTGGACTGGATCAATGCCATATCTGAAAACATAGCAATCCCTTATTACTGCATTGGAGTAGCAAACCAGATTATCTTAAATTACTAAAGTAAAAGCAAAATACTGCAGACGCTGGAAATCTGAAATAAAATCAAGAAATGCTGGAAATACTCAGCAGGTCTGGCAGCATCTGTGGAGCGAGAAGCAGAGTTAATGTTTCAGGTCAGTGACCCTGGGAATCAATCGTACATCAAAGAGGTGAAAATATTTTATTTTAGAGATACAGCACTGAAACAGGCCCTTCGGCCCACCGAGTCTGTGCTGACCATCAACCACCCATTTATACTAATCCTACATTTCTACCACATCCCCACCCTCCCTAGGGGCAATTTATAATGGCCAAATTATCTATCAACCTGCAAGTCTTTGGCTGTGGGAGGAAACCAGAGCACCTGGCGGAAACCCACACAGTCATAGGGAGAACTTGCAAACTCCGCACAGGCAGTACCCAGAATCGAACCTGGGTTGCTGGAACTATAAGGCTACAGTGCTAGCCACTGCGCCACTGTGCCTATGCTAAATGCTGCTCATCAGTATGGAGAAGACTGTCTCGATAACAAACTGCAAGGAGGTAGAAGCAGCAAGGTTGAAGGAAGGAGCTGATTTTAGCAGTCTGACCATGACCATTTCTCACCGTGACCACCGCCCACTCCCCCCGCCCCTCCGTTTATCACCGTGACCCCTGTAAGAAATGGGACCTTTAATAAATGATACTTCTTATCACAGTATAGAATTTTAATGGAATAAGTAGGCATAGTATGAGGCCACCCACAGAAAAGCTGTTTTTCTCTGTCTCTCTCTCTCTGGAAAAACATATGAACAATCCTGAGCAGTTAGGGACCAATACAGAGATAAAAGGCCACAAAGATAAACATTCCTGAATTGATACGGGGGGGGAAATTTTATTCCGGCGGCAGGGGTCTGGACGTCCAGAAAAAGCGACGCTGAGATTCCTGCGTCGTCTCTTCTCCGGAAGGCCCGCCGAATTTAGTATCAACAGGCACTTAAGCAGACAGCAGCGGGCCTTCTACAGGATCAAGGACCCCCGTCTTCGAAGGTCCTGCCCTTGGACAGCTGCCATCCAATCAGAGGCCAGCAGCTGCAGCACCACCGCGAAGGCGGTGGCTGCTGATGGAAGATCACCTACAGGAGGCCGAGGAGCGTTGCTGGACCCAGGCCTCACGTAGGTCAGGACGGGTCAGATCTCTCGGGGTGGGGGTCGGCAGCAAGAGTGGGGGGGTCTCTCTCAGCGGGCCACCACCCTTCCTGATGCCAGGTCCCTCACTAAGGCACTAAGTGCCTTTTAACCTATTAACAAAGGAACGCACTCCTGAGCCAGGACGCAGTTTGCACAGCTTTTCAAACCTTGCCTCCCGTGCGGTGACGGTGCCACCCGCCACATAGCTAATTGCGGCTGTGATGGGAAGAGGCCCTTAATTGGGGGTTAATTGCCCAGTGAAAGGCCTCAATTGGCGACTGTGCAGGATGGCCGTGCACAAGCCTTCCCACCCTGGACTAAATTTTGGCGGAAGTGGGAAGACGGCAGGAACTCCCTCCGCCACCATCCCACCCAATTTTATGCTCTCCCCGAATCCAAACCCGCATTGGGGGAAGAGCATAAAATTCCTCTGCTCACTTGGGAGTTTTGTGGCGCCTTGTGTACCCTCTTATCTGTACAAGCGAAGGCTAACAAACTGAAAGGTGACCCCGAGCTGGAGTGATGGACAAGTGGGAGGTGGACACCCTGACGCTTTGTGTGCCTATCCAGTATTCAATGGTTAGAAGGGTTCGAACAACACAGGATGAACTATCAATCCCTATAAATAAATACAGGTGCTTAGGAGGGAAATAGTCTTTGAAGGACAAAAAGGGGAGCTTCCCAAAGCTCGGCTTCAGCTTTGGTTAGCTCGACAAGACTGAGGACCACGGGGACCAAAGAGACCACCTACACCTTGCCCGCCACGTCCATCAGGGAGACGACCAACCATATGATCTGGGATCGGTAATTCACTCAATCTGTTACAGGTCGTATGTCTTTTTTGTCTATTTAGTTTATGTATCCTCATATTTGAACTTTTACTTCTTAATATACATTATATTAAACTGTCGCTTTTTAAAAAACTATTTGAAAAATCACATTATGAGCTCAACTCCCTTCTTTGGGTGTCTGTGACTCCTGAACCTAAATCTACACCCCGTCTCTGTAATGCAGGTTGGTGCAGGTGCTCTTGTAGCCCTTGGCACCATGCTCCTAACCTTCAACTGATAGAGCTAATTGCCCACTGCCATTGCCAGGTCGAAATGCCATGCACATATATTTGTTTGCATAATGCTCTTGGAGAGCAGCCCAGCCCCTGGTCCCAGCTGATCATCTTTCTCTCATCATGTACAACATCATTCCAAGCACCAGGTATTCAGAACCAAATGCCATCATCAACTTTAACCAGCACAGGCCTCTTCAATCCATGTCTGAGCTTTGTGTTTAAATGACAGTATGACACTTTAGGTCAGAAAATGGTGCTTGGAGCTGGAGTGGTGCAGATCTGAGCCAACTGTTTTTCCACTAGCCTAAGCAACCGAAACATCTACCCTCATGGCACCAAGTGTTGGTACCAGGTTGAACATGTGGTCTGAATTTAATGAGCCCGCTGCAGGGACTGGCGGCAGCTCTGGGAATGGGCGCCATTCCCATGAGTCACCTGTGCGACCGCACTGCTGCAATTACATGGCAGGCCTCCATTTAGCATAATGGAGGTGTCAATCACATGGTGTGGGGGGGTTTCAGGAAGAGAGATGCGGATTATGGCTTCAGCTGACAGCGGATCAGGTGCTGGCACCATCTTTAAAAGCCTTCCAGCCCTGCAATCACTCCTGCCTTGCAGTCAATAGAAGCTCTATGTACTGTGAGGTATAAAGATTTCCAACACTGTTTCCTACACCACCCAATTTCCCCGAGGAAGAATGGACAGGAAGGCCGAGGATAGACAAAGGGTGGCCCCGGGCTTCAGTGATGCCTCCCTGCAGATTCTCCTCCAGGCTGAAAGGGAAAGGCAGGAGGTTCTCTTGAAGAGGTCCTCGCGTGTGACTAAGCAAGCCTGGGTGGAGATCGCAGAGGAGGCCAGCAGCTGAGGGACTCACCCAACGCAACTGAGTCCAGTGCAGGAAGAGGGTCAATGACCTCCTCCATTCAGCCAAGGTGAGTGCTGCATTCCAAGGCTCGGTGTGTGACATAGTGAGGGTGCCACTGCCAGCGCGATGGCAGAGAGGTTATAACCTCATCATGACAGATGCATGACTGCATTGGAGCCATAGGCCACTTTCGTTCATAGCTCACCCCCAGTAAATCCCATGACAGCGGCGTCAGCTCAGATCCCCCGGTTGGGAGCAAGGGTCCCATAGTAGCAGAACTGTCATGATGACACTTCTGCCAATTTATAATTTCTCCATCCCCCTCTTGCAGGTGAAGAGGTCCCATAACAGCAGGGAGGCAGCCAGGACTGGTGAAAGGGTCTCTGACATTTGTCCTCTAAGCCAGGCCGAGGAAGAGGCTTTAGAACTGGAGGGGAGCAAGTGCTATATCTGACAGGGAAACTGGAGTCTCTGTGCAAGAGAGTGTGATTATTGCCATTCAGTGAAATATTCATGAATGATGGAGAAGCACATCAGGCATGTTTGGCGTTAGAGAATATGTGCAGCCTAACCCACATATGTTTGTGTTCGTTTATGTAGGTTGGCGTTCACAAGGGAACTGTAGCCACAGAGGACCAGCCATCAACCTTCAAGGAGGGGGACCACTCACAGGATGCACCATCCCAAGATTCTCTTGCACCTTCCACCAGTGCACATTATGTGGTTGTCTCTTATCTCCTTTGCTCATCATTCAACATATCTGGCCTCCATCACCTTGTTCTCATCCATTGCAGCTTGCCCAGTCTCACCTCTGCATCCTCCTCAACAGATGAATGTCGCTCATGCATATTTTCATGTATGGCCTCCCCCCTCTGTAGTGCTAGATTGTGCAGAGCACAGCAGATCACCACGATACATGAGACCCTCAACAGGGCATACTGCAGGGCTCCACCAGATCAGTCAAGGCAGCAGAATCTCATCTTCAGCAGCCCAATGGCCTGCTCAATGGCCACTCGGGTGGAGCCGTGGCAAATGTCGTACCTCTTCTCCGCTGCATTGCGAGGGTTCCTCACAGACGTCGGAAGCCATGTTTTCACTGGGTAGTCCTTGTCCCCGAGAAGCCAGCCCTGAAGGTGAGTAGGGAGAATTGAAAAGCTGAGAAACATGGTACTGTCAAAGTATGTAGACATTGTGTATGGGCGGCACAGTGGCGCAGTGGTTAGCACCGCAGCCGCACAGCTCCAGCGACCCGGGTTCAATTCTGGGTACTGCCTGTGTGGAGTTTGCAAGTTCTCCCTGTGTCTGCGTGGGTTTTCTCCGGGTGCTCCGGTTTCCTCCCACATGCCAAAGACTTGCAGGTTAGCAATTCCCCCTAGTGTAGGTAGGTGGTAGGGAAATATAGGGACAGGTAGGGATGCAGTAGGAATATGGAATTAGTGTAGGATTAGTATAAATGGGTGGTTGATGGTCGGCACAGACTCGGTGGGCCGAAGGGCCTGTTTCAGTGCTGTATCTCTAAAACTAAAATTAAATTGTAGCTGCTTCCCGGGAAGCAGGCACACACCTGCTGGAAACACTTTCAGTGGTCACAGACCAGTTCAACCGGTTGATGAAGGGGGCTGGCTGATCTGTGGGAGCCTTGATGGCCACATGCGTTCAATCTACCAAACCTTACTCCTGTGGAAATCCAGCAATGGCCCCGAAACCAATGGCCGTCTCAGCCTGACTGTCAGGGTCAATCTGGTAGTGCACATAGTCACTGGCCCTCTTGAACAGGACATTGGTCATCTCCTTGATGCAATGGTAGGCTGTGGCCTGGGAGACCCCACTCATGTCCCTGTTGGATTCCTGGAAAGATCCAGATGCATAAAAGTTTAGCCACAGTAATCTTTAAAGCCATTGGCATGGGGTTACCCCCAAATCGCGCAAGTCGTCCTGCAGAAGACTGCATAAGTCCGTGACGGCCTCCCTGGAGAGCCATGGTCTTCGCGGACTGTGTCGTTCAGACATTTGGAGGTAGCTGATGTGAGTCTCGTAGACTCTCTGGTGTACGTGGGTCTTTCTTGGCTTTGTCGTAGAGCTTAAGGGGTAGGTACACCCACAGTGCTGTTGGGAAGGGAGTTCCAGGATTTTGACCCAGCGACAGTGAAGGAACGGCGTTTAGTTCCCAGTCAGGATGGTGTGTGACTTGGAGGGGAACTTGCAGGTGGTGGTGTTCCCATGCATTTGCTGCCCTTGTCCTTCTAGTTGGTAGAGGTTGTGAGTTTGGAAGCTGCTGTCTAAGGAGCTTTGGTGCATTGCTGCAGTGCATCTTGTAGATGGTACACACTGCTGCCACTGTGCGTCGGTGGTGGAGAGAGTGAATGTTTGTAGATGGGGTGCCAATCAAGCGGGCTGCTTTGTCCTGGATGGTGTCGAGCTTCTTGAGTGTTGTTGGAGCTGCACCCATCCAGGCAAGTGGAGAGTATTCCATCACACTCCTGACTTGTGCCTTGTAGATGGTGGACAGGCTTTGAGGAGTCAAGAGGTGAGTTACTCGCCTCAGAATTCCTAGCCTCTGACCTGCTCTTGTCACCATGGTATTTATATGGCTACTCCAGTTCAGTTTCTGGTCAATGGTAGCCCCTAGGATGTTGATAGTGGGGGATTCAGCGATGGTAATGCCATTGAATGACAAGGGGAGATGGTTAGATTCTCTCTTGTTGGAGATGGTCATTCCCTGGCACTTGTGTGGCATGAATGTTACTTGCCACTTATCCGCCCAAGCCTGGATATTGTCCAGGTCTTGCTGCATTTTGACATGGACTGCTTCAGTATCAGAGGAGTCACGAATGGTGCTGAACATTGTGCAATCATCACTTCTGACCTTATGATTGAAGGAAGGTCATTGATGAAGCAGCTGAAGATGGTTGGGCCGAGGACACTACCCTGAGGAACTCCTGCAGTGATGTCCTGGAGCTGAGATGAGTGACCTCCAAAAATCACAACCATCTTCCTTTGTGCTAGGTATGACTCCAGCCAGCACAGAGTTTTCCCCCTGATTCCCATTGACCTCAGTTTTGCTATTGCTCCTTGATGCCATACTCGGTCAAATGCTGCCTTGATGTCAAGGGCAGTCACTCTCACCTCACCTCTTGAGTTCAGCTCTTTTGTCCATGTTTGAACCAAGGCTGTAATGAGGTCAGGAGCTGAGTGGCCCTGGCGGAACCCAAACTGAGCATCACTGAGCAGGTTATTTCTAAGTAAGTGCCGCTTGATGGCACTGTTGATGACACCTTCCATCACTTCACTGATGATTGAGAGTAGACTGATGGGGCAGTAGTTGGCCGGGTTGGACTTGTCCTGCTTTTTGTATACAGGACATACCTGGGCAATTTTCCACATTGCCGGGTAGATGCCAGTGTTGTAGCTGTACTGGAACAGCTTGGCTGGGGGTGAGGCAAGTTCTGAAGCACAGGTCTTCAGTACTATTGCCGGAATATTGTCAGGGCCCATAGCTTTTGCAGTATCCATTGCCTTCAGTCGTTTCTTGATATCACGTGGAGTGAATCGAATTGGCTGAAGTCTGGCATCTGTGATGCTGGGGACTTCAGAAGGAGGCTGAGATGGATCATCAACTTGGCACTTCTGGCTGAAGATTGTTGCAAATGCTTCAGCCTTATCTTTCGCACTGATGTGCTGGGCTCCCCCATCATTGAGGATGGGGATATTTGTGGAGCCACCTCCTCCAATTAGTTGTTTAATTGTCCACCACCATTCGCGGCTGGATGTGGCAGGACTGCAGAGTTTAGATCTGATCTGTTGGTTATGTGATCGCTTAGCTCTGTCTATCGCATGCTGCTTACGCAGTTTGGCATGCAAGTAGTCCTGGGTTGTAGCTTCACCAGGTTGACACCTTTTTGAAGTATGCCTGGTGCTGTTCCTGGCATGCCCTCCTGCACTCTTCTTTGAACCAGGGTTGGTCTCCTGGCTTGATGGTAATGGTAGAGTGGGGGATATGCCGGGCCATGAAGTTACAGATTGTGGTTGAGTACAATTCTGCTGCTGCTGATGGCCCACAGTGCCTCATGGATGCCCAGTTTTGTATTGCTAGATCTGTTTGAAATCTATCCCATTCAGCACGGTGGCAGTGCCACACAACACAATGGACGATATCCTCAATGTGAAGGCAGGACTTCGTCTCCACAAGGACTGTGCGGTGGTCACTCCTACCAATACTGTCATGGACAGAAGCATCTGTGGCAGGCAGATTGGTGAGGACGCGGTCAAGTATGTTTTTCCCTTGTGTTGGTTCCCCCACCACCTGTCGCAGACCCAGTCGAGCAACTATGTCATTTAGGACTCGGCCAGCTCAGTCAGTAGCGGTGCTACCGAGCCACTCTTGGTGATGGACATTGAAATCCCCCACCCAGTGTACATTTTGTGCCCTTGCCACCCTCAGTGCTTCCTCCAAGTACTGATTCATCAGCTGAGGGAGGGCGGTCGGTGGTAATCTGCAGGAGGTTTCCTTGTCCATGTTTGATCTGATGCCATGAGACTTCATGGGGTCCAGAGTCGATGTTGAGGACTCCCAGGACAACTCCCTCTCTACTGTATATCACTGTGCCACCACCTCTGGTGGGTCTGTCCTGCCAGTGGGACAGGACATACCCGGCGATGGTGATGGCAGTGTCTGGGACGTTGTCTGTAAGGTATGATTCCGTGAGTGTGACTATGTCATACTTTGGGTGGCACAGTGGCGCAGTGGTTAGCACCGCTGCCTCACAGCTCCAGCGACCCGGGTTCAATTCTGGGTACTGCCTGTGTGGAGTTTGCAAGTTCTCCCTGTGTTTGCGTGGGTTTCCTCCGGGTGCTCCGGTTTCCTCCCACAGCCAAAAGACTTGCAGGTTGATCGGTAAATTGGCCATTGTAAATTGCCCCTAGTGTAGGTAGGTGGTAGGGGAATATAGGGACAGGTGAGGATGTGGTAGGAATATGGGATTAGTGTAGGATTAGTATAAATGGATGGTTAATGGTCGGCACAGACTTGGTGGGCCGAAGGGCCTGTTTCAGTGCTGTATCTCTAAATCTAAAAAATCTAAATGTCAGGCTGTTGCTTGACTAGTCTGTGGGACAGTTCTCCCAACTTTGGCATAAGCCCCCAGATGTTAGTAAGGAGGACTTTGCAGGGTCGACAGGGCTGGGATTGCCTTTGTCGTTTCCGGTACCTAGGTCGGTGCCGGGTGATCCGTCCGGTTTCATTCCTTTTTATTGACTTTTTAGCGGTTAGGTCCAACTGAGTGGCTTGCTAGGCCATTTCAGAGGGCATGTAAGAGTTAACCACATTGCTGTGGGTCTAGAGTCACATGTAGGCCAGACCAGGTAAGGACAGCAGATTTCCTTCCCTAAAGGACATTAGTGAACCAGATGGGTTTTTACAACAATCGACAATGGTTTCATGGCCATCATTAGACTAGCTTTTTAATTCCAGATTTATTAATTAAATTCAAATTCCACCTTTGAACCCATGTCCCCAGAGAAATACCCTGGGTCTCTGGGTTACTAGTCCAGTGATAATACCACTACGCCATCGCCTACCCATCAACTCGGCACTCTGGCTGAAGATTGTTGCAAATGCTTCAGCCTTCTTTCGCACTGATGTGCTGGGCTCCCCCATCATTGAGGATGGGGATATTTGTGGAGCCACAAATCTGGCAGAGTGACTCTGGCTTCGAGGCACATGACTGCATCCTTGTACTTAGTTCCTAAGAGTTCTAAGAACTTAAAGGAACATCACTCTTAAAGGCAATCATACAACAGATCCAAAAGCACAGTGTAAATGGAGACCCATGGCAGGTGACCTGGGGCCTTTGGATCGCTTCACATGCTGAGACAAGCCTGCCTAGGCAACTATGCTTATCAACATTTGCTCGGCAGAATGCCTGATGTCAGGACTCAAACTTACTGATAGCCCACCATCTTTTCCATCAGTGAGAGCCACCACACACAGTAACACAGCTGTTATGAAACTCTATAATGCCCATTCATACCCAACCTAAACACTTGCAGAGCCCCCGACGCACACAACCCCCTTGCAGAACCCCCATCAACAGAGCAATAGTGTCAGAACCACCGCTTCTCCTATGCAGCAATGATCAGGATACCTCCCCGTCGTGGTACTGAGGCCTTTCACCTCAGGGCCGCTAGCTTTTAACATCATCCCTTTGCTGGGTCAGAAAGCAACAAGGTGGCTAAACCCTTGCAACATTACAGAAATATGACACCAGCAACGTGGGAGATTCTGTGGGCCGACAGCAGATGCCAACTGTGGCATAGGGCACCCTCCTGTGGTTACACAGTTACACTGCAGACATTAGTGCAATTAAATGGGATCTGTGAAGGTGCATTTAGCTCCCACTTACACTGCTATGTAGAAAGTTCTACCAGAGAGAGACATCCATCTCGGAGCCAGTTGTTGTATAGGTTTGTGGCTGTGGTCAGCCATTCCATGGGCTGCAGGAACAGATTTGGCCCCTTCATTCTACCTGCTAGATTGACAGAAGCCACGCTGATTAAAGTAAATGTGATAGGTGCTGACAGCATAAGTAGGGAAGTGAAGGTCTTCAGTGACTCACCTCCTCAGGATATATGTTGTGGACACAGTTTGAGAAGTGGCAGTAAACCATTGTTTTTCCAATCAGGTACTGCAATTGTGTTGTGTGGGGTCATCTGCATTTTGTGAAACAAATGTGTACAGGAACTGCCACAAAACGAGGTACATGTGTCAGAGTGTGAAAGTGCTACAGACCCGAGAAGTAATTGGACAAGTCCACAAAGTGGGCCCCTTGCCATGAGATGAATGACAAGTCACTCTCAGAAGGCCAAGTCAATTCTTGATTCTTTAGTCACTTCAGTCAGCAAGGATTATGCTCTGCCTGACCCTTCACGCACAGTGAGATATTCTCAATGTCCTTCACGTTGTGGACACCAAACAAGAGAGAGAAAATGAAAGCTGGAGAAGGTTAGGATAGGGAGGACTGTTGTTTTTGAAGAGCGGGTTTCGATCAGGCTTTTGAAAACAGGATGGGACAAGATAGAGGAATTAGGTGGGTGGGTGATTTGGGGTGTTTAAGAGGATAGGAGGAAAGTGCTGGGGGAATTTAAATTCAACTAATAAATATATCTGGGGTAAAATACTAGTCTCATTAATAATGGTCATGCAACTACTGGACTGTTGTAAAAACACATCTGGTTCATTAATATTGTTCAAGGGAGGAAATCTGCTGTCCTTACCCAATCTGGCCTACATGTGACCCTAGGCCCACGGCAATGTGGCTGACTTTTAACTGTCCACTGAAACAGCCAAGCAAGGCACTCAGTTGTATCAAATCACCACAGAAAAAAAGCACTGTGGGTTCACCTACAGCACATGGACTGCAGTGGTTCAAGAAGGTGGATCACCACTACTTTCAAGGGTAATTAGGGATGGGCAATAAATGCTGGCCTGGCCAGTGACGCCCACATCGCCATAAATGAATTTTAAAAATCCTGTAACACTTCATCATATCCTGCACGTCCCATCATACTCCATCTAATTCTAACATATTACATCACATCGCAGCATATCCCATTCAACTCCATGACATCCCATCACATCCCATCACACTCCATCATATGCCATCACACTTCATTGTATTCTATCACACTCTAGCTTATCCCATCACAGTCCAATCATGTTCCATCATTTCGCATCACATCCCATAACACTCCATCATGTCCACATCCCATCATATTCCATCACACTGTCTCCATTCAGACTCCATCATATCCCAGCACATCCCATCAGAATCCATGATATCCCATGAAACCCAAATATTCCATGAGAACTAGCATGACCCATCACACACACAAACATATCCCAGCATACCCATTATATCCCATCAGTCTCGGCCATATCCCATCAGACCCAACACACAGAATCACATCCCATCATATCCAATTAACTTCCATTCTGCACATCATATCCCATCACACTACATCACAACCCACCATATCCCAGTACACCCTATCACAATTCCATCATATCCCATCATGCTCCATGATATCCCATCACATCCCTCACACTCCACCGCAACCCATATCACATCTCAACTCAGCACACCCCAGCATATTCAGCAAATCCCATCACACTCCAACATATCCGTCTCACCCAATCACATCCCCTGACATTCACAAGACATCTCTTGATATCCCATTACATTCCATCACATGCCATCACACCATATCCTATCAAACTCCATCATATCCATCTCACCCAATCACTTCCAATCACACTCCACCACATCCCATTATACCCCAGTTCACTTCATCATATCATGTCACACTGCACCAACAAAAGCAACAACTTGCATTTATATAGCACTTTTACGTAATAAAATATCCCAAGGTGCTTTACAGGAGTGTTATCAAACAAAATTTGACATCAATCCACGTAAGGTGACATTAGAGCAGATGGCCAAAAGCTTGGTCAAAGAGGTAGGTTTTAAGAAGCATCTTAAAGGAGGAAAGCGACATGGAGAGGTAGAAAGGTTTAGGGAGGGAATTCCAGAGCTTAGGGCCTTGACAGCTGAAGCCACGGTCTCCAATGTTAGTGTGATTAAAATTGGTAATGCTCAACGTGCCAGAATTAGATGAGCACAGAGATCGCGGAGGACTGTCGGGCTGAAAGGGATTATAAAGATAGGGGAGGGGTGAGGCCATGGAGGCATTTAAAAAAAATTAGAACTATAAAATTGAGCTGCTGCTTGACTGGGAGCCAATGTAGGTCAGCAAGCACAGGGATGATGGGTGAAGGGGACTGGTGCAAGTTAGGACATAGGCAGCAGAATTTTGGATGATCTTAAGTTTAAGGAGGGTAAAACTAGAGAGACTGGCCAGGAGTGCATTAAATAGTCGAGTCTAGAGGTAACCAAAGATATGGATGAGGGATAGATTCCACAATATCATGGCCTACCACACTCAATCTTATCATCATATCCCATCACACCTTTATATCCCCTTACACCAGTATATCCCATTGCACACAATCACGTCATCATAGGATCATTGAATAGCACAACACGGAAGGAGGCCATTTGGCTGATTGAGTGGGTGTCAGCTCTTTCAAAGAGCAAACCAGGTTAGTCCCACGCTCCTGCTCTTTTCCTGTATCCCTGCAATGGTTTCCCCTTCAAGTATTTATCCAATTCCCTTTTGTAAGTTATCATTGAATCTGCTTCCACCATCCTTTCAGGCAGCACATTCTAGATCACAACAACTTGCTACATAAACAATGTTTCCTCACATCGCTTCTGGTCTTTTTTATTGCCAATTCCCTTAAATCTATTCCTCTAGTTACCTACACTTCTGCTTCTGGAAACAGTTTCTCGATTGTTATGGCCACGTGGTGAGGGGTTTGATTGATTCCCACTGCAACACCCAACTGACCACAGCAAGTGTTTTTTTAAAATTAGGGTTTAACCTCTTTGTGTTTTATTTGTCAAATAAAGAGACAGTGGCAGGTTTTCTTTTAGGTTTAAAACAGAAAATCAATTATTTATTGATTATTACGCTTTAACCCGAAATTGTCGTGACCACATCCACTCATTCATTCGCGCGCGCACACACATACACACACGCTGATAGAGAGGAAAGGTAGTAAGTGGGTATAGATTTCGGGGGGGGGTGGTGGTCACAGTAAATCTGTTGAATTCTCTTGGAAGTCAAGCTCTCATTGGTGGCAGGCTATAGTTGGTTGTAGATTTCTCTCTTGTTTGAAAGTTCAGTTGAAGAAGTGGATCACTGCTGTATAAGTGTAGATGTAGAATTCTACAGCAAGGCTGGATCTTTCTCAGCCGCTTAGCTTGAAACAAACTTCTCGGATGCTTTTCTGTCTCTCTTTCTCTCTTTTCAAGGACTGCCCTTTTAAGGTAAAACTTTTGTCACATCATCTTCTGGTAGGAGACGCTTTGGCCTCTCCCCCATGGTGATCACACAATGGCCCAGGATGAGAATAATCTGGTTATGATGTTTCGACTTCAACCCTTCTTTGTTTCAGAAGAACCCAGTCAATTCAGGAATATTTCAGGATGCATGTAAGATGGATGCAAATGACACCTCTTAGCTTTGAAGATATTCCTTTGTCCCTATCAGACAGTTTGAATATACACAGGCCAAGTCTTTTATTCTTTGATGGCCATTTTGGAGCACAATTTTTACTTTTTAAAAGAAAGGTCACTATTTGAAAGACAAAGTCAATCTTTCTAATTCTTCAGCTTTAGTCCATGATTTTTCATCATCATGCTTCTTATATGCATGACACTATGAAAATATTTCATGATCTTGAACACTTCTATCAAATCTCCTCTTAAATCTCTCTGCTCCAAGCAGAACAAACCCAGTTTCTCCAGTCTCCCATATAACTGTAGTCCCTCATCCCTGGTGCCATTCTAATAAATCTCCTCTGTAACCTCTCTAAGGCTTTGACATCCTTCCTAAAGTGTGGTGCCTAGAATTGGACACCATCTTCCAGCCTAACCAGTGTTTTAAATGGGATAGAATAACTTCCTTGCACTTATATTCTATACCTCTATTTACAAAGCAAAGGGTCCTGTATGCTTATCCTGTGACCTTCAAAGATTTGTACACATGCACCCGCAGCTCTCTCGGTTCATGCATCCCCTTAAATATTGTAACATTTAATTTGTTTTGCCACTCCTCATTCTTCTTGCCAAAATATATCACTACACATTGTGTTAAATTTCATTTGCCCATTTCACCAGTCTGTGTTTGTCCTCCTGAATATTGTTACTATTTTCCTCATTATTTGTTACATTGCTGAGTTTCATATCATCTGCCAGCTTTGAAATTAGGCCCTGTATACTTAAGTACAGATCATTAACATAAATCAAAAAAGAGCGATGGTCCTAGTACTGACCCCTGGGGAACACCTCTGTATACTCCCTCCGGTCTGAAAAACAACCATTCACCACTACTCCATGCTGCCACTATCCCTTTAATCCCATGGGCTTTAATTTTGTCAGACTTTTGAAAGTCTACATACAGAACATTAGCTGTATTAACCTCATCAACTCTCCATTATTTCATGAAAGAATTAAGTCAAGTTAATCAAACACCATTTGCCTTTAACGAATCCATGCTGGCTTTCATTTATTAACCCACCATTTTTCAAATGCTAATTCATCTTTTTGTGCATTTTGGCTTTAAAATTTGCTCCACCACTGGTATTAGACTGGCAAGACTATATTTGCTGCATTTATACCTCTCTCCTCATTTTAAACAGGGGTGCAACTTGTGCAATGTGCCAGTCCTGTGGCTCCACCCCCATACTGAAGGAGGATTGGAAAACTGTGGCCAGAACCTCTACCCTTGCTTCCCTCAGCAACCACGGAGGCATCCCAATTGAACCAGATGACTTTTCTACTTTTGTGGACTGCCATCCTGTAGTTACCTCCTCCTTATCTATTTTATCCTATCCAATACCATTGCTATATTGACTGCATCCTCTTCTCTAGTGAAGACGGATGCAAGGTATACATTTAGTACCTCAGCCATACTGTGTTTCCACAAGTTCTCCTTTTGGTCCCTATCGGCCCCACCACTCTTTCACTTACACTTTTATGTTTTAAAAATACTTTTGAGTTCCCTTTTCTGTCAGCTGCTAATCTATTCTTATACTCTTTTTCCCTCCCCTTTTCTAGATGATCTCTGTGCCTTCTATGTTAAAATTGGTTCTCCACTGTATTATCAACTTACATGTGCCATAAGCCTCTTTTTTCTGTTTCATTTTAATCTCTATTTTCAGCCATCCAGGGAACGCTAGCTTTGGATGCCCTTCCTCTGCCTCACGTGGGAGTGTATTCATTCTGTACCTGAACCACTTTTTTGAAGGTCTCCCATTGTTTAATTACTATTTCACCCACTAGTTTTTGATTTGGATTTTTCAACTAATATGAATGCAAAATACTACAGTTGCTGGAAATCTGAAGTTAACAAAATATTTATATTTAGATCAGCTTGGTCTGCTGAGCAGTGAGCATTTTCTCTTTATATTATCCCTTTTCAACTCTCTGAAGCTTTCCTCCTCCAGTTAAGTGCTTTTATGCTTGATTGTTCCTTGTCATTTTCCATAACTATTCTAAAATGAATAATATTGTGATCAGTGTTCCCCAAATGCTTCCCCACTGAAACTTGCACCACTCGCCTCACTTCATTCGCCACTGCTTCTTTTCTCGTTGGGCTGGACACATTGATCAAGAAAGTTCTCGGGTATACATTTTAGGAATTCCTCCTCCTCTCTGTCCTTTATACTGTTACCATTCCAGTTTGTAGTTGGATAATTGACGTCTTCCATTATCACCACTCGATGCTTCTTGCATGTTATTGCAATTTGCTCCTCTATCTCCCTCCCACTATTCAGTGTCGTTTCGTATACACCCAGATTTTGTTTAAATTCATTCATGAGATCTGGCAAGCGGGAGCAGAGATTTAGAGGTCTTAATCTAGAAATCACTGAAGATAAATAGCTAACAAGGCTAATCGAATATTGGCCCTTATCTCAAGGGGACACAAAACCAAAGGGGTCAAAGTTATGTTAGTTATCAAAAGCTCTGCTTAAATTCCATTTAGAGTACTGCCTGGGCACCACACCTCAGAGAGGATATATTAGCCTTGTGGAATGGGTGCTGCACAGATTCACTAGATTAATATCAGGGCTAGAAAGGGTTAAGTTATGAGGACAGTATGTAGACTTGACTTGTATTTGCTTGAGTATAGAAGATTAAGGGGTGATCTAGTTGAGGTGTTTATGATTAAAGGAGTCGATAGGTTAGATAGAGAGAAACTATTTCCTTTGGTTGGGTGGGCAGGGAATCCAGAACAAGGGAGCATAACCTTAAAATTAAAGATAGGCCTTTGAGGAGTAATGTCAGGAAGGACTTCTTCACGCAACGGGTAGTGGAAATCTGGATCCTCTGTCCCCAGAAAGCTGTTGAAGTTGGGGACCAACTGAATACTTGAAAACTGAGATTGATAGATGTTACGCGCTCAAAGGACAACAGTCTTGCTTGCACTGTGTCTTTATTGAACTGCCTTCTGATGGATGCCTGCAGTGAGTGCCTCATGGTGGAGGTCACTGACTACAGTAAGCCAGGAGGCACATTAGTACAGTTTTGCATTTCTCTCCCAAACGACAGATGCTTGTTAGGGAAGGGTATTAAAAGTTATGAGACCAATGTGGATAGATGAAGTTAATACACAGATCAATTGTCATCTAATTGAATGCCATAATAGGCTCAAGGGGCTGAATGGCCTGCTCCTGTTCCTATGTTCCAATGTTCCTAAGTTTATCAAGTGACTTGGATCAAAGGCAGATAAAGCGAGTTGAGGTACACATCAGCCATCATGTAACTAAATGGAGGAACAGACTCGAGGAGTTGAATGGCTTACTCCTGTTCCTATTACTGTAAATGCATCCAATTAATTATCATTGATAGGGGGCAAACAATCACTTCCCTGCCCATCGCCCACACATGTTGTTCCCCAGAGTCATAGGAACAGGAGTAGACCATTCAGCCCATCGAGCCTGCTCTGCCATTCAGTACGATCATGGCTGACACTTCAATGTCTTTTTGCCTACACTATCCCCATATCCCTTTATGTCATTGGTATTCAGACACCTGTCAATCTCTACTTTAAACATACTCAATGACTGAGCTTCCACAGCCCTCTGGGGTAGAGAATTCCAAACCCTCTGAGTAAAGAAATTTCTCCTCATCTCTGTCCTAAGTGGCTTCCCCCTTATTTTGAAATTATGACCCCTGCTTCTAGACTCCCCAACCAGGGGAAACATTCACCTGCATCTACCCTGTCTATCCCTTGAAGGATTTTCAATGAGATCACCTTTCATTCTTCAAAACACCAGAGAATACAGGCCCGGTTTCCCCAATCTGTCTTCATAGGACAGTCCCACCATCCTAGGAACAAGTCTGGTGAACCTTCGTTGCACTCCCTCTATGGCAATAATATCCTGCCTAAGATAAGGAGACCAAAACTGCACACAGTACTCCAGGTGCAGTCTAACCAAGGTTCTATACAATTGAAGCAAGACTTCACTACTCCTGTACTCAAATCCTCTTGCAATAAAGGCTAATATACCATTAGCCTTAATTGCTTGCTGCACCTGCATGTTAGCTGTCAATGGCTTATTGACGAGGACATCCAGGTCCCTTTGTACATATACACTTACTAATCTCTTACCATTTAAGAAATACTCTGCACATCTATTCCTCCTACCAAAATGAATAACCTCACATTTTTCTACATTATATTCCATCTGCCACGTTCTTGCCCACTCACTAAGTCTGTCCAAATCCCCTTGAAGCCGCTTTGCATCTTCCTCAAAACACACATTCCCACCTAGTTTTGTGTCATCCGTGAACTTGGAAATATTACATTTGTTCCCCACATCCAAATCATTGATCTATATCTTCTTCTTTGGCCTCCTTATCTAGAGAGACAATGGGTAAGCGCCTGGAGGTGGTCAGTGGTGTGTGGAGCAGTGCCTGGAGTGGATATAAAGGCCAATTCTAGAGTGACAGGTTCTTCCATAGGTGCTGCAGAAAAATTTGTTTGTCGGGGCTGTTACACAGTTGGCTCTCCCCTTGCGCTTTTGTCTTTTTTCCTGCCAACTGCTAAGTCTCTTCGACTCGCCACACTTTAGCCCCGCCTTTATGGCTGCCCGCCAGCTCTGGCGAACGCTGGCAACTGACTCCCACGACTTGTGATCAATGTCACAGGACTTCATGTCACGTTTGCAGACGTCTTTAAAGCGGAGACATGAATGGCCAGTGGGTGTGATACCAGTGGCGAGCTCGCTGTACAATGTGTCTTTGGGGATCCTGCCATCTTCCATGCGGCTCACATTGCCAAGCCATCTCAAGCGCCGCTGACTCAGTCATGTGTATAAGCTGGGGATGTTGGCCGCCTCGAGGACTTCTGTGTTGGAGATGCGGTCCTGCCACCTGATGCCAAGTATTCTCCGGAGGCAGCGAAGATGGAATGAATTGAGACGTCGCTCTTGGCTGACATACGTTGTCCAGGCCTCGCTGCCATAGAGCAAGGTACTGAGGACACAGGCTTGATACACTCGGACTTTTGTGTTCCGTGTCAGTGCGCCATTTTCCCACATTCTCTTGGCCAGTCTGGACATAGCAGTGGAAGCCTTTCCCATGTGCTTGTTGATTTCTGCATCGAGAGACAGGTTACTGGTGATAGTTGAGCCCAGGTAGGTGAACTCTTGAACCACTTCCAGAGCGTGGTCGCCAATATTGATGGATGGAACATTTCTGACGTCCTGCCCCATGATGTTCATTTTCTTGAGGCTGATGGTGAGGCCAAATTCATTGCAGGCAGCCACAAACCTGTTGATGAGACTCTGCAGGCACTCTTTAGTGTGAGATGTTAAAGCAGCATCGTCAGCAAAGAGGAGTTCCCTGATGAGGACTTTCCGTACTTTGGACTTGAACGCATGTGAAAGCAGCAGGGAGAAGAAAATCCCAAAAAGTGTGGGTGCGAGAACACAGCCCTGTTTCACGCCACTCAGGATAGGAAAGGGGTCTGATGAGGTGCCGCCATGTTGAATTGTGTCTTTCATATTGTCATGGAATGAGGTGATGATACTTAGTAGCTTTGGTGGACATCCAATCTTATCCAGTAGTCTGAAGAGACCACGTCTGCTGACGAGGTCAAAGGCTTTGGTGAGATCAATGAAAGCAATGTAGAGGGGCATCTGTTGTTCGCGACATTTCTCCTGTATCTGGCGAAGGGAGAACAGCATGTCAATGGTCGATCTCTCTGCACGAAAGCCACACTGTGCCTCAGGGTAGACGCGCTCGGCCAGCTTCTGGAGCCTGTTTAGAGTGACTCGAGCAAAGACTTTCCCCACTATGCTGAGCAGGGAGATTCCACGGTAGTTGTTGCAGTCATCGCGGTCACCTTTGTTTTTATAGAGGGTGATGATATTGGCATCGTGCATGTCCTGAGGTACTGCTCCCTCGTCCCAGCACAGGCATAGCAGTTCATGTAGTGCTGAGAGTATAGCAGGCTTGGCACTCTTGATTATTTCATGGGTAATGCTGTCCTTCCCAGGGGCTTTTCCGCTGGCTAGAGAATCAATGGCATCACTGAGTTCTGATTTTATTGGCTGTATGTCCAGCTCATCCATGACTGGTAGAGGCTGGGCTGCATTGAGGGCAGTCTCAGTGACAACATTCTCCCTGGAGTACAGTTCTAGGTAGTGCTCAACCCAGCAGTACATTTGTTTGCGTTGGTCAGTGATCATGTCCCCTGATTTAGATTTGAGGGGGGCGATCTTCTTGATGGTTGGCCCAAGAGCTCTCTTAATGCCATCATACATTCCTCTGATGTTTCCGGTGTCGGAGGCCAGCTGAATATGACTGCATAGGTGTTGCCAGTAGTCATTTGCGCAGCGCCTGGCTGTTCTTTGTGCAGTGCTTCTGGCTGCTTTAAGTGCTACGGATGTTAACTCGCTGGGGGCTTTCTTGTAGTTCAACAGTGCAATGCGCTTAGCGGCTATGACAGGTTCCAGCTCTTCATTATGAGAGTGAAACCAGTCTGCATTTCTCTTCGCACTTTTGCCGTAGGTGGTCAAAGCTGACTCATAGATGGCATCTCTGATGTGGGCCCACCTGGTTTCAGCAACCCCTGTGGGAGTGTTTTGAAGGGCTGTTACAAGTGAATTTAGAAATTTTTGAAACAGCTGTGAATGAGAAATTCTGCTCGTGTTGATGCACGGGTGGCCCTTCTGCTTGGAATGATGCAACTTCTTTGCTCTGAGTCTAATCTTGCTGCACACCAGGGAGTGGTCGGTGTTGCAGTCCGCATTGTGGAAGCTGCGTGTGATTTGAACACTGTTTAAGGAGGCTCGCCTTGTGACGATGAGGACTAGCTGGTGCCAACGACGCGATCTTGGGTGCCTCCATGAAACCTGGTGACAGGGTTCAGTGTGAAAGAACGAGTTGGTGATGCAGAGGTTATGATAGGTACACAACTCAAGCAGTCTCTGCCCATTCTCATTCATCCTTCCAATGCCATAGCGCCCAAGGCAGGAGGGCCATGAGTCATGATCGGCCCCAACCCTGGCATTAAAGTCCCCCAGCAGGAATAGGTGTTCGGTGTTGGGGATGCTGCTAATGATGTTATGGAGTTCCTCGTAGAACTGGTCTTTCGCTTCAGGTGGGGAGCAGAGTGTTGGAGCATAGATGCTGAGTAGGTGTACTGGACCAGAGGTGGTGAGCAGTCGGATGGACAGTATGCATTCCGAGCCATTTGAGGGAGGCTCTATCATGCTGAGCAAGGAGTTTCTGATGGCGAAGACCACTCCATGCTGTCTTGGTTCTTCAGGATCCCTGCCCTGCTAGAAGAAGGTGTAGTCTTGCTCTGCTAGAGATCCAATCGCAGGGAGGCATGTCTCCTGAAGTGCTGCAATGTCTACATTGAGTCTACTGAGCTCGTTGTTAATGATGGCGGTCTTCCGAGAATCGTTGATTTGTGTAAGGTCTTCCGACAGGCCAGGACACATAGTTCTGACGTTCCAGCTTGCAAAGCGAAGGGCTGGTACCTTCTTTCCTTTTTTCATGTTGTTTGGTGCTGTGTTGCAGTCCACCTTTCGGGCAATGACCCTGAGCTCCAAGCACCCATTGAAGCAGGTGGACTGTGGCGGGACAGAACCTTATTGACCGGGGGCTGCCCGGTTTGAGGCGGGAGGTAGCTGTCCAGTGAGGTGCGATGACCTCTCCCACCGACAAAGGCAACCCATGGCGCCCAATCTCTACGCCAATTTAACTGCTGCCTTCCATGTTGATTTGATCGCTGTGAGGCAACTATGGAGTGACCTCTCCATGGCGCATGCCTGGGCGAATGTATGGAGGTTGAGAGTTGCCCAATCGTCAAATCCCCCCTCTCGGCCTTTCTGGTGGGGTCCAAAGGAGTGCAGAGCACGACGTTTGGCACTGGTATGGCTGCAGGAACTGCCGGAAACATGCCAAAGGTGACACATGACCGCCTATGGGGTTCCGCTCCAGATTTTCTGTTAGGGTTTACTCCCTTAGCCTTGGTCTCTCCCGAGACGCCCACAAGGCAGTGGGGTTGTTAGGGCCCTGACACAGGTGTGGGATGATGCCGGTGGGAGGAGGGGGTGCGAGAGGGAGAGGTGGAGGGAAGGGGGTGCGAGGGGGAGCTGGGAAGGGGGCTGTAAGGGGGTGGGGGAGGTGCAGGGGAAGGGGGTGCAGGGGGAAGATTGTGCGAGGGGGGTGCTGGGACGGGGTTGTGAGGGGGACGGGGGTGCGGGGGGGTTGGTGAGGTGAGAGAGTGGAGCTGGGAAGGGAAAGGGGGGGTGGAAGGGGGGAAGGGGAAGAGGAAGGGGGGGGAAAGGGGGTGCAGGTAATAAGCCATTTCCTCAGTTCCCACCATTGATGCCTGGAAATCTCGTCCGCGTCCTTCGGGAGGTGAACGACATCCTCAGGCGCCGGTACCAGCATTGCCGACAGTGCGCTGCAGATGCTCTCCGAGCCATCTCCCGCGGGCACTTTGAAGTTGTGGCCGAGGAGCCGTTCGTGGCTTTTTGGGTGTTTTTGGGTATATATATATATATATATATATATATATCTATTGTGAACAACTGGGGCCCACGTCTTGATCCTTGCGTATCCCACTAGTCACAGCCTGCCAACACGAGAATGTGCCGTTTATTCCTGCTCTCTGTTTTCTGCCTGTCAATCAATCCTTAATCCATGCCAGTATATTACCTCCTATCCCATGTGCTTTCATTTTGCTAACTAACCTCCTGTGGGGGACTTTATCAAAAGCCTTCTGAAAATCCAAGTATACCACATCCACCGACCCCCCCTTTATCAATTCTGTTAGTAACATCTCCAAAAAACTCCAAAACAGGTTCGTCAAACATGATTTCCCATTCATAATCCATGTTGTCTATGCCCAATCAGATCATTATTATCCAAGATCCTTTAGAACAGATTCTAACATTTTCCCTATTACTGATGCATGGCTACCAGGTCTGTAGTTCTAGTGTCACACTCTAGTGCATCAAGTCACTGTAACCTATATGAAGTTCAAAGCTTTGACGGACATTGTTTTATCAAAGTGAGATCCCCTTTGGACAGAGCAAACCTCACCGTCACACTGTGCATCATAGTGAGATCAGACATCACAATAGGTTTGTAAACTGGGTCAGTTTGAGGCAGGAGGCTGCACAACCAGTTTCAGAGAAGGAAAGGGAGCTGCACTGACCGAGACTAAGTGGCCGATCTAGCTCAGCGTGAATGTGGTCGGGTAGAAGATTTTATTTTTATTTTATTTAGAGATACAGCACTGAAACAGGCCCTTCGGCCAACCGAGTCTGTGCAGACCAACAACCACCCATTTATACTAACCCTACAGTAATCCCACATTCCCCACCACCTACCTACACTGGGGGCAATTTATAATGGCCAATTTACCTATTACCTGCAAGTCCTTGGCTGTGGGAGGAAACCGGAGCACCCGACAAAAACCCACACAGTCACAGGGAGAACTTGCAAACTCTACACAGGCAGTACCCAGAATCAAACCCAGGTCCCTGGAGCTGTGAGGCTGCGGTGCTAACCACTGCACCACTGTGCCACCCTATTTGAATAAGTTTATTTTGTGAACAGAGCATGAACAATGGAAATAGTGCAGCCAGTGGACACTCGGAATATTGTTGCTGTAGGCTTGTTTTGACCTGTAGTTCCAGTTCATATCATTCCTTGTGGAAGTCAGAGTGAGTAACAGTAAAATCAGCAGTGATCATGCAGATATTAAAACTCAAATCCTAGAAACTGTATCCAGTCTGTATAGAATGACCAGGTTTTCCTGGTATGTACATGTTGGTTGTTCTAATCAACTTGTCTGGGATCCTGGGATGGTCTGTGGGACAGGTCAACCCGCACACAATTTCAACAGTGGAGTCAGCCCGCACCCATGATTTAAACAACAATCAGCCCACACCCACGATTTTAACAGTCCTCTGGTTATCAACCTTTCTGCCATTGGAAGCAATTTCTCTTTATTTATTCTATTAAAATCCCTTCGTGATTTTGAACACCACTAGCAAATGTGCTCTTAGCCTTCTCTGCTCCAAGAAGAACAAGCCCTACTTCTCCAGTCTCACGTAACTGCAGTCCCTCATCAGAATTGTAAACAGAGGCCATGCAGCCCATCACGCCTGTGCCAGCTCTTTATAAAAACAGTCATGTTTAGTTTCACAGCCCTTTGTCCATAATCCTGCAAGTTCCTCATCCTCCCTGTACCTGTCCAGAAAGCTTGTTGTTGAAGGATTATGCTGGAGCCAATCTATACTCAGCCTTGCATTTATTTTACAAAGTAAAAAGATTACAAACACACACCTCCTTACTCAAACCTTCCCCCAGTTTCAGTAACTGTTTCCTTATATTTACTCAAGTAAGACCCTAATTAACACCCTGCACCTGCACTTGATCAAACACAATTTACAGATTCCCTTATTTTCCTTGAAATAAAACTTAAGAGTTTAACAGGCACAAAAATGTCAAAACAAATCAAAATAAATTCCATATTCTGTGCAAAGCATTACGTTGTGAACCCCCTTCCTCGAGAACGCCTAAATTTATTTGTACAAGCGTTTCTTATCATAAGAGATAATCGATGACCCATTTAATTTTGGAGATTTACTTTCTCTCCAGCATTTGTCTCAATCCAGCAAGGTCAAGTCGTAACCTTTTATCACTCACACTTGTTGCCATGGGGCATAGATTTAAGGAAAGGCTCAGGAGGTTTAGGGGGTATTTGAGGAAAAAACATTTTCACCCAGAGGGTGGTTGGAATCTGGAAAACACTGCCTGAAGGAGTGGTAGAGGCAGGAACATTTAAGAAGTATTTAGATGAGCATTTGAAACGCCATAGCATACAAGGCTACGGGACAAGTGCTGGAAAATGGGATTAGAATAGATAGGTGCTTGATGGCCGGCACAGACATGATGGACTGAAGGGCCTGTTTCTTTGCTGTATAACTCTATGACTATCCCACAAGGAATGATTATCTACATCACATTCAATGGGTATCTTCAGTATGTCCCATGTACAGAATCTCACCTAAAATATTTGACAAATATAATCACAAGAGCCAGTGTTTCCACAGCTAAAGTACTTTCAAATGTTTCCCCTGTCTGGGGAATCTAGAACCAGGGGACACAGACTCAGAATAAGGGACAGGCCATTTAAGATGGAGAGGAGGAGGAATTTTCTCACTCAGAGGATGGTGAATCTTTGAAATTCTCTGCTCCAGAGGGCTGTGGAGGCTTAGACGTTGACTATGTTCAAAACTGAGATGGATAGATTTCTATATATTAAAAAAATCAAGGGATACAGGGATAGTGCAGGAAATGGTGTTGAAGTAGAGGATCAACCATGATCTCATCAAATGGTGGAATGGGCTCGAAGGGCTGAATGGCCTACTCCTGCTCCTATTTCTTATGTTATGTTCTTATAACTTTTCATTTTCCAAGCTTCCCAAGCTACAGGACAACATTTCCCATTTTCACCCATCAAAAATATTATGAAACCAGCTGCACTCAAATACCCATCAAGATGATTAGCATGTGAAGCATCAGTAAGAATGATTGGTTTCATATTCTTTGGATGACATAAGGATGGGAACTTAAGTACACATTTCTCCAGAATTAGTTGTTTTAATGCTTTATTTGCCCTTAAAGACACTCAACTTTCAAGTGTTTCATCATAGTACTTAACTCCAACAGATCAAAACTAGTAATGTCACTGGATTAATAATCCAGAGCCCAGGTTAATGCTCTGGGGAGATGGGTTCAAATCCCACCATGGCAGATGGTGAAATTTGAATTTAATAAAAAATCTGGAATTAAAAGCTAGTCTAATGGTGACCATGAAACCATTGTCGATTGTTGTAAACCCATCTGGTTCACCAATGTCCTTTAGGGAAGGAAATCTGCTGTCCCTACCTGGTCTGGCCTACATGTGACTCCAGACCCACAGCAACGTGGTTGACTCTTAAATGCCCTCTGAAATGTCCTAGCAATAAATGCTGGCCTAGCCAGCGACGCTGGCATCCCACGAACAAATAAAACAAAAATTAGTATCAGGTCTAGTCTGAATGCACAACCAATTTAATTGACCAATCAAGCTTTGCAATTGCTCAGTCTCTTCTTTAGATAGATTATCTTTCTGTGATGACCTGGCACAATTAACCAGGATGAGTGTAACACTCTCGAAATAGGATTGTTGATTTAAAGTTATTCCAGATCCACTCTGCTTAATATCTAAACCAATATATTTAAAAGCCCCACAAGCCTGACTCCCAATCTTAAATTCTACTCCAATCTTAACACATTTCTCAAATTTTACAGTGTCACCCCATCAGAAATCATCAATGCTCATCTTAGAGATACAGTCATAGAGTCAGAGTTATACAGCAGAGAAAGATGTCTAAAAGTTCCCCTTTATGATACCAATAAAACATTGCAGGATCTGCTTTTAGTTGAACACAACCAATTTTCAGCAAAACAGATCTCACTGAGAAATACCACACCCTGGAAGCATCATTAAGGCTATAGACGCATTTGTTCAGTTTCTATAGTTTTCAAGTATCACCCTGCAAAATGTAGCCTTTAGGTCGATTGATCTACACTCCCATGAATACATGGCCAAAAAGATCTAAAAAAGGTTTTCAAGAATACTGTTCCAGCTGTGGGAAAGTCCACTCCAACATCTGTATCACTCAGTCACACTTCAAAACCTGTAGCAACTAGCCTCACTTTAGCCTTACAAGTCCCATCTGCAAGGACTTTTCCAGTGCAAATCCATCTATCTGACAAGGCTGGCTGTCACTTATCTGTACCTCAGAATAAACACCAAACTCTCTCCAACTCTCTAACTCCTTTGGTTTTGCCCCTCAGTTTATCCTTATTGGCAGCCACCAAAACTTCATGGTCATTTCAGCCTTCATTTCATTGTGCAATCTGTTCAAACTATGGCCTCTACTAGCACTTTAATGTCTTTTGGGACTACTACTGTAAGATCTCCCTCTCGCACTATCAGAGGCTCTTTCTCCAGTACGTGATCACTTCCTGACACAAGAGTTACTTCCAGGCCCACTATTAGAACTTGCACTGTGCTTTCTTACTCTCCACTCTTTCACTTAGTTATGAAGGCGCTTCAATTTTTAAAGAATTTTTTTTGAGGATTCGTGTGTTAGAATTGTGAAGATGGATTCATTGGAGAACTGAAGTAATTCCATGGATGTTGGACTTTGTTTTTTTTAAAAAAAGAGGTTGCCAGGAGGACGCTTGAGGTCTTGTTTGAAAACAACCTTTACTGGAAGTCACATGCCTTAAGCTCAATAAACAACAGAAACCTTGATGACTTGGGGGAGATGTTTGCAGAGAAGTGACATGTCACAATTTATGAGGGTCAACAGGTTCTGACTTGCTGTTTGGTTTTACTTCTGAGATATTGTTTTGGTTCAGCTGGGGTGAGGACTGTGTTTGAAAGCAGGTGGAAATCAACCTGCCAAGAGAGAAACACCCAGCTTGCCTCCTTCCTGTGTGTCTGTGGAGCTAAGGTAAAAAGGGAACTTGCATGTTTCAATCTGTGTGTTAATGCTTTGCTTCATTACTAGATAAGTCTTGTTTTATAATAAACTGATAATTTTGTTGTTTAGAGAAACCTGGTTGGTGTATTTTATTCTGGGATAAAGAGTAGAGTATATGAATGACCGTATTGCTAGCTGAGTAAACATTTAAATAAATGTTGTGACCTGTGGACAAGTGGAACTAGAAAAGACAGTGCACTCCTCCTGCCTTGGTCGCAACAACTCCATTCTGCCAGCTCAGGGACCTTGCTTCTTAGACATCATTCTGAACATCCAACTAATATTTAAACTTGCCAGTAGATTTTCCTGCATCTCTCACAATTATCACATCTCTCCATTCACTAAACCCCTCTGGAATATACATCACTTGAGTATCCATTCAGGGCAATTGGCCTTTGGATGTGATAGCTCTGTCCTACATGTTGTAATCACTCACATTATCGCTATCCTACCCTTGAGGTACAAGCTGATTCATTTCCTTCTATCAGCTGCTCAGATTCTGTGATTTTGTAATCAATCCCAATTACTCATGGGGAATGAACCTTAACAGTTTGCTATCCATGTCTGATAACTACTGCCTTACCATCATGACCGTTTGCCTTACCAGGGCCCTTCCATCCCTTATGACCCTCTCTTTTATAATATACCAAATCTCCTGAATTAAATTCTGTCTCAGATGGCCTTATACGATGGGCTGGATTTTAAAGCCCCTCTGTCATCGAGAACATTGGCGGGAGCGCAATTAAGATCGGTGTGGCAGAGGCCCGCCTTCAACCCCGATGGCGACAGGCCCCATGCCAATATTGGTGGCGGCAAGGCCTTGTGGCAGCTGCCCCGCAACTCAGTGACAGGGCCTCCATTTGAATATGCAAACTAATTTACATATCTGATTTAATGACAGTCCCACTTCCTCCTTAGTCGCTGCACCAATCTTCATTCGGGCGGCCGACAATGCCGCGCCTTCAAATCCCTGTTCGGGGAAACTTGGCGCAACACCTGTAGGGAGGGGTGGGGAGGAGGCTTTTCTCTGTGCGGGATGGGGGAATGGGGTAACATCACTACAGATTGGTGAGGGTGGCGATGGGAAGGGGTAAAGGACAAAGGTGTGGAACCTTTGGCGGGGGAAAGGTCAAATGTTTAATAAACAAATTCCAAAGAGGAAAATGGCAGGAATGTTTGAAATGCCATTGGCAGGTGGGAAAATGAATTTAATGGTAATTTAATTCCGTCTTTTGGTAACTGCATTGACCTGGCCCTTTAATTTTTAAATCTCCATTGAGGGCTATTAGCCCTTTAAAAATGGCGCCTGCGCATTGGCACTGGATGCCGTTGCCGGCGACGGCTCTCCTGCCCCCTCCACATCATTGCGGGGGGCGGGCGCCACGGTCATGCAGATGAGCCGCCATGTTTGAAATCTACTTCAGCGGTGGACTCTTAAAATGCAGCCCGTTGCCTCAGAGCTCTGCAAACTTTCTCAGAGATCTTAGCCTTGAGGAAAGCCCATCTCCCTGCATGTAAAGCATTCAAATGCACAGAAAATTGGAACTAATTGTAATACCTTCTGGAGCAGGAGGACTGTCCCAAAGGCAATTTGGGATTTCGTCCATAGGCCAATTGATAGGGACTATGACCTCCAACCATCTGAAGCAAACCATCTGAAGTGAATTTTTTCCATGAGCTGCCCATGCCTGGGCAGTTGTCAACTTGCAGTTTAGTTGGTCAGCTAAGATTTTATGCAGCTTTTCATTGATCACCATAGGATTCCTTTCACAGAGCCCATTGCTGAAAGGACTTTCACCTGTGGTATTCAAGACCATAATGTTCATATTTTCACACATGTCTGAGCTTGTCATTGGCAAATTCCCCTCCATTATTAGTCAGAAATACAGCTGGTTCCCCAGGTCCAGTCCCTATCCATTTCTCTGTGAGTTTATCTATAATTACCCTTTTGCCCTGGTTATGTATTATTGTAGAAAGACTAAATCTAGTTGTCAGGTCTACAAAATCTAGAAGGAAAATATTTCTGTCTTTGCCCCATACCTTTAAATCCATGGCAAATACATAGTTAGTCATGAGCTAGAGGACAGCGCCCCCAGATACTTTTTTTTTTAAAAGCAGATTTCGCACTTTTCACTTATCTCTATTATCCTTGTATACTCTTCATCAATCACACCCACATCCTTTAGCAGGGTTTTTAATCTTTGACAAGGGTGAGAAAATTGTCTAACTTTAAGACAATTTGCTTTTTTTCTCTGATTCATTTCACTTGATGCCATTAATACTTCTCTAACACTGACTAGAAACATCAGGTTTTGTTAAATGGATATAATAATTGCCCTGACCTGGGTAAACTGCAAATCACTGACTTTCTAAAAGCAATTGCCTTATTGTGCTCCAGATCAAGTTTCATTTATGTCTCTTTCATAGGTTTACTCAACAGTAAAGATATCTCACTACAGGCTACATCAGTACTGATAAAAGTGGCTTACTCCAGCTATGGAATTACATGGAATTACAACTCTCTTCAGTGACTTCAATGTGTTGTCATCACCAAACCTAAAGCAAGTAATACTTTTATACTCCTTAACCTTGCAACAATCGTCACTCCTGAGTGAATCCAGATAACATTTTAACCAATCTGTTCCACATACTGTCGATGTGCAAACACCACCGAACACAGCACAGTTAAACAAATCCACAACTAACACCATCACAGGACCAAAATTCCTTGTGAATAGTACAATTCATTCAGATTCATCATTATCTTAGAATATTGCATGCAATTCTGGTCGCCACACTACCAGAAGGACGTGGAGGCTTTGGAGATAGTACAGAGGAGGTTTACCAGGATGTTGCCTGGTCTGGAGGGCATTATCTATGAGGAGAGGTTGGAAAAACTCGGATTGTTTTCACTGGAATGACAGAGGTGGAGGGGCGACATGATAGAGGTTTACAAAGTTATGAGCGGCATGGACAGAGTGGATAGTCAGAAGCTTTTTCCCAGGGTGGAAGAGCCAGTTACTAGGGGACATAGGTTTAAGGTGCGAGGGGCAAAGTTTAGAGGGGATGTGCGAGGCAAGTTTTTTACACAGAGGGTGGTGAGTGCCTGGAACTTGCTGCCAGGGGAGGTGGTGGAAGTAGATACGATAGCGACGCTTAAGAGACATCTTGACAAATATATGAATAGGAAGGGAATAGAGGGATACGGACACCGGAAGTGCAGAAGGAGTTAGTTTTGACAGGCATCAAGATCGGCGCAGGCTTGGAGGACCAAATGGCCTGTTCCTGTGCTGTACAGTTCTTTGTTCTATCTTCCTCTTCTGCCTCAGAATTCTGTGTCATGTGTCATTTTGAAGCCCTTGCCTCTCCGCCTTGGGCAATTCATTGCCTGATGATACTTTAAGTCACACCTGAAACACCTATTAACTGTTTCTTGGGATTCATTCACCTATTATTACTGCATCTGATTAAACAGAATTAATATGCACCCAAAATTTAAGCAATAGAGTCAGCCCAAACCCACAATTTAAACAATAGTCAGCCCAAACCCACAATTTAAACAATAGTCAGTCTGAACCCACAATTTAAACAATATAGTCAGCCCAAACCCACAATTTAATCAATAGTTAGTCTGAACGCGCATTTTAAACAGAGTCAGTCTGAACATAATTTAAACAGTGGAGTCAATCTGAACCATAATTTGAACAGGGTTTATACTGGGCACAGCTGGACAATCCAAATAGTCCCATTCTGTGCTGTAATTGAGCAGCGGTAGATGCAGAATGGGCTGGAATGGTCAGCAAGATACAGCCATCATTTGGTCTAAAGGGAACATGGAGCAGATTCTACTGTGGAAATTTTCAAACAGATCCGGTATCACTGAGGCACAGTAGGGTATGTAGGTCACTTGTTGTCACTGTGAGATCTCCTGTAACTTTACCCACAGGTAGGCCAAGGCCTGGAGTACAGTTATTGATATTTACTGGGCCCTCAAGTGGACACTGAAGGTTGAATCTTTCCCCTTGGCAATAATCCCATAAAGCGTGTTGATTTGGCTTGGTACCTGCCAACACAGCTCCTTGTTAAACAGGCAGATGTCCATTCACCAAAATGAGGAAGCTGATGACAGTCTCTGATCCACAACTGTTTTATTGTCAACTCATAGTGCAGTCCAAATATCAGTTCCCACTCTTGCCTTCCGAAATAATTCTCTGCCCAGAGACAACGACCCCGCTCGGCAAAAACCCAGCCCTTAAATGCAAAATTATAATGAGCATCACCTGATCTTAATTAACACTGAAATGAGTCCTGTTTGATTAAAGGGATCTGCATTTTCAATATTGTCACTCTTGACATTGGCCCAGGTATTAATTTTCAAAGGGACTTAGATATATATTTGTAAAGAAGTTCTCTGGGCTATGGGGAAAGATCACGAGAGTGGGACTAACTGGATAGGCCTTTTAAACAGCTGGCACATGCACAATGGGGGGTATTTTAATAAGGGTGGGCACATGAGTTGGGTGCAGGTAGAAGTCCAGGAAAAATGCAAGTGCGTCAGGAAGCCATTTCCAAGGCGCTGATCTCCCCATTTACAACTAGCACTTAACCCCCACAGGAGAAGCAGTTGTCAATTTCATTATTAACTGCTCAATTACAGTGATATTAACATGGCCTTTGCAATTTAACTGTGGGTCCATGGATTTTCCAGGCTGCCGGAACTCTGCAGTGAAAGCAAGGCTGGAACACATTTGCAACTGAGGACGCTGAGAACAAGAGAGCGAAATATGCAAATAAGTACAGCTTCTTTCTTGCCTCCTTGTGTGAAAGGCTTTGTCCGCAGTACTTATGCTGAGAGGTTACTTTGACAACTTTGGAGGTGTCATCTACACTTCAGATGTTTATGGATCTGACCAGCACTTTAGAACTGACTTGAAAGGATACTGGAGGAACCAAACGTTGTGATGCATTTTGGGACCATAGGGACGAGTAGGAAAGAGAACAACTACAACTTCTACCCTGCGACCTTCAATGATATGTGCACATATACACCTAGGTCTCTTGGCTCCTGCACCTCCTTTAGAATTGTATCCTTTAGTTTGTATTGCGTCTCCTCATTCTTCCTACCAAAATATAACACTTCACATTTCTCAGCATTAAATTTCATCTGCCATGTGTCCGCCCATTCCACCAGCCTACCTATGTCCTCTTGAAGTCTATCACTATCCTTCTCACAGTTCACAATACTTCCAAGTTTTGTGGCTTCCGCAAATTTTGAAATTGTGCCCTGCACACCCAAGTCTAAGTCACTAATATAGATTAAGAAAAGCAGTGGTCCTAATACCAACCCCTGGGGAACCCCACTGTATACCTTCCTCCAGTCCGAGAAACAACCGTTCACCACTACTGTCTGTTTCCTGTCACTCAGTTAACTTCGTATTCATGCTGCTACTGTCCCTTTTATTCCATGGGCTGCAACTTTGCTGACAAGTTTGCTATGAGCTTCTTGAGTGTTATTGGAGCTGCACCCATCCAGGCAAGTGGAGAGTATTCCATCACACTCCTGACTTGTGCTCTGTAGATGGGGGACAGGCTTTTGGGGAGTCAGGAGGTGAGTTACTCGCCACAGAATTTCTAGCCTCTGGCCTGCTCTTGTAACCACAGTGGCTGCTCCAGTTCAGTTTCTGGTCAATAGTGTTGATAGTGGGGGATTCAGCGATGGTAATGCCATTGAATGTCAAGGGGAGATGGTTAGATTCTCTCCTTTGGAGATGGTCATTGCCTGGCACTTTTGTGGCGTGTATGTAACTTTCCAATTAACAGCCCAAGCCTGAATATTGTCCCGGTCTTGCTGCATCTGGACACAGGCTGCTTCAGTATCTGAGGAATCGTGAATGGTACTGAACATTGTGCAATCATCAGTGAGCATCCCCACTTCTTACCTTATGATGGAGGGAAGGTAATTGATGAAGCAGGTGAAGATGGTTCGGCCTACAACACTAACCTGGGGAACTCCTGCAGTGATGTCCTGGAGCTCAGATGATTGATCTGCAACAATCACAACCATCTTCCTTTGTGCTAGGTATGACTTCAGCCAGTGGAGAGCTTTCCTCCTGATTCCCATTGACTCCAGTTTTGCTCTGGCTCCTTGATGCCATACTCAGTCAAATACTGCCTTGATGTCAAGGGCAGTCACTCTCACCTCACCTCTGGAGTTCAGCTCTTTTGTCCATGTTTGGACTGTCTGTAATAAGGTCAGGAGCTGAGTGGCCCTGGCGGAACCCAAACTGAGCATCACCGAGCAGGTTATTTTGGAGTAAGTGCCTCTTCATAGCACTGTTGACGACACTTTGCTGATGATCGGGAGTAGACTGATGGGGCGGTAATTGTCCTGATTTTTGTGAACAGGACATACCTGGGCAATTTTCCACATTGTCAGGTAGATGTCAGTGTTGTAGCTGTACTGGAATAGCTTGGCTCGGGGCATGGCTAGTTCTGGAACACAAGCCTTTAGTTCTACAGCCGGGATGTTGTCAGGGCCCATAGCCTTTGCAGTATCCAACGCCTTCAGTCATTTCTTGATATAATATGGAGTGAATCGAATTGTTTGAAGACTGGCTTCTGTTATGGTGGGGACCTCAGGAGGAGGCCAAGATGGATCATCCATTCAGTACTTCAGGCTGAAGGTGGATGCAAATGCTTCCACCTTGTCTTTTGCACAAATATGCTGGGCTCCCCTATCGTTAAGAATGGGGTTGTTTGTGGAGCCGCCTCCTCCTGTTAGTTGTTTAATTGTCCACCACCACTCACAACTGGATGTGGCAGGGCTGCAGAGCTTTGATTTGATCTGTTGGTTGTGGAATCACTTCACCCTATCACATCTGCTTCCACTGTTTAGCATGCATATAGTCCTGTGTTGTAGCTTCACCAGGTTGGCACCTCATTTTTTAGGTATGCTTGGTGCTGCTCCTGGCATGCTCTCCTAAACTTCTCATTGAACCAGAGTTGGTCCCCTGGCTTGATGATAATGGATATGCCGGGCCATGGGGTTATAGATTGTGGTTGAATAAAGTTGAATAAAGCCTCATGGATGCCCAGTTTTGAGCTTCTAGATGTGTCTGAGTCTATCCATTTAGCATGGTGGTAGTGCCACACAACCTGATGGAAGGTATGCTCAGTGTGAAGATGGGACTTTGTCTCCACAACGACTGTGTGATGGTCACTCCTACCAATACTGTCATGGACAGATGCATCTGTGACAGGTAGATTGGTGAAGATGAGATCAAGTTGTTTTTTCTCTCTTGTCAGTTCTCTCACAACCTGCCGCAGGCCCAGTCTGGCAGATATATCCTTCAGGACTTGGTCAGTAGTGCTACAACCAAGTCACCCTTGTAAATGGATATTGAAGTCCCCCACCCAGAGTATATTCTGTGCCCTTGTTACCCTTTTCCATGTGGTGTTCAACATGGAGAAGTACTGATTCATCAGTTGAGGCAGGGCGTTAGATGGAAATCAACAGGAGGTTTCCCTGACTGTTTTCAACCTGATGCTATGAGACTTCATGGGGTCTGGAATCTGAGAGTTGAGAACTCTCAGGCCACTCCCTCCTGACGGTATACCACCATGCCGTCACCTCTGGTGGGTCTGCCCTGTCAGTGGGACAGGACATAACCAGGAATGGTGATGTATGAGTTGGGGACATTGGCTGTAAGGTATGATTCTGTGAGTATGGCTATGTCAGGCTGTTGCTTGATTAGTCTGACAGCTCTCCCAATTTTGGCACAAGTCCCCAAATGTTAATGAGCAGGACTTTTCAGGGAAGACTGGGCAGAGTGTACCTTTGTCATTTCCAGTGCCTAGGTCGATGCCAGGTGGTCTATCCGGTTTTATTCTTATTTGACTTTTCTGCGGTGGTTTGATTCAACTGAGTGGCTTGCTAGGCCATTACAAAGGGCAGTTAAGAGTCAACCACATTAGTTTTGGTCTAGTCTCACATATCGGCCAGACTGGGTAAGGACAGCAGATTTCCTCCTCTGAAGGTGAACCAGATGGGTTTTTATGAGAATCCTGTTGTTTCATGATTATTAACAAATTTATTAATTAATTTTATTTAAATTCCTTCAGCTGCTGTAGTGGGATTTGAACCCATGTCTCCAGAGAATTAGACTGGACATCAGTATTATGAGCAAGTAATTAGGAAAGCTCATAGAATGTTATCATTTATTGCGAGGGAAATTGAATACAAAAGTACGGAGGTTATGTTTCCGTTATACAGGGAATTGGTGAGACCACATCTGGAGTACTGTGTACAGTATTGGTCTCCTTATTTAAGGAAGGATGTAAATGCATTGGAATCAATTCAGAGAAGGTTTACTAGACTAATAACTGGAATAGGCGGGTTGTCTTATAAGGAAGTGTTGGACAGGCTCGGCTTGTATCCGCTGGAATTTAGAAGAGTAAGAGGCGGCTTGATTGAAACATAGAAGATCCTGAGGGATCTTGACAGAATGGATGTGGAAAGACTGTTTTCCCTTGTGGGAAAATCTAGAACTGGGGGGTCACTGTTTAAAAATAAGGGGTCACTCATTTAAGACAGAGAAGAGGAGAATTTATTTCTCTCAGAGAGTCGTGAGTCTTTAGAACTCTCTTTCTCAAAAGGTGGTAGAAGCAGAGTGTTTGAATATTTTTAAGGCAGAGTTAGATAGACTCTTGATAAGCAAGGGGGTGAAAGGTTATTGGGGGTAGGCAGGAATGTGGAGTCAAGGTTACAATCAGATCAGCCATGATCTTATTGAATGGTGGAGCAGGCTCGAAGGGCCAAGTAACCTACTCCTGCTCCTAATTTGTAAGCTCGTATATTTGTATGAATCTAGTAAAATTACCACATACTACCGTCCCCCTATTCCCATTGATTTCACTTTTACTAGGTTGACCCACTCAGTTAAATGCTGGCTTGATGTCAAGGACAGCCAGTCTCACCTCACCTCTGGAATTCAGCTCTTTTGTCCATGTTTGGACCAACACTGTAATGAGGTTTGGAGCTGAGTGGTCCCAGTAGAACCAAAACTGAGCATCAGTGAGCAGGTTATTGCTGAGTAAGTGCTGCTTGATAGCACTGTCGATGACACCTTATATCACTTTACTGATGATTGAGTGAAGACTGATGGGGTGGCAATTGCCCTGATTGGATTTGTCCTGCTTTTTGTGGTCAGGCCATACCTAAGCAATTTTCTACTTTGTTGGGTAGATGCCAGTGTTATAGCTGTCCTGGAATAGCTTGGCTAGGACATGGGGCTAGTTTTGGAGCACAACTCTTCTGTGCTACAGCTGGGATGTTGTCGGGACCCACAGACTTTGCTGTATCTAATGCCTTCAGTCGTTTCTTGATATCATGTAATGTAAATCGAATTGGCTCAAGACTGACATCTGTGATTCTGGGAACCTCAGGAGGAGACTGAGGTGAATCGATCAGTCAGAACCTCTGCCTGAATATGATTGCAAAAGCTTCAATCTTGTCTTTTGCACTGACGTGCTGGGCTATGTCATCATTGAGCATAGGATATTAGTGAAGCCTCCTCCTCCTGTGAATTGTCCAAAACCGACATTCAGGATTGGATGTGGCAGGAATGCAGAGTGTTGATCTGATCTGTTAGTTGTGGGATCACTTAGCTCTGTCTGCAACATGTTGCTTCTGCTTTTTAGAATGTATGTAATCATGTGCTGTAGCTTCACCAGGTTGGCACCTCATTTTTAGGTTAGGAATCTAATGCTGTATTCGTGGAGATATTGGTGTGCTGCCACCGAATCATAGAGTCATAATGCCACAGAAAGAGGCTATTTGGCCTTTCGAGTCCATGCTGGCTCTCTGTAGCATGATCCATTCAGTCCCACACTGCATCACCCCCACGCCCCAACCCCCACCCCGCTCTATCCCCGTAGCCCTCATGTGCCTATCCCATTTCCTATTGAAATTATTGATCATCTCTATAGAGAGCCAGCATGGACTTGATGGGCTGAATGGCCTCCTTCTGTGGTATAATGACTGTATGATTCCTGAGGTATTAACCTGTGCTGTAAAGTGCTGCTCAATAGGTGATGGATTTCAGTTAGCTTGTTCTAGAGGCTAGTTATGTGAATCCGCATGTAAATCTGCAGGTTATTCCTCTGGGGGAACATAGCAGTGAGACCTCATCACTGTCCTTTCTTGAAGTATACAATCAAGTGTAGGAATTCAGAAGCAGGAACCCTGATTGATTTTTTTTTTCAAATTCCCAAATAGTAGACACTAAAGTCAGTTGTTGTACCCCATTATTGTACAGGCTGAGTTCAGGCAAGAGTCTGGGGGGCCTTTCTGTTCTTTTTAGTTCCGTTCCAAACTGAGCAGTGAATTTATATTGGGGAACTCATTTTTCATCATTCCATTATTTTATTCTACAGCTAAAAGTGTGGGCAGACAATCCAAACTACTTTTTGCTTCTTTATAAGTTAAAATAGCCTTAGTAGCTTTCTTAGTAGATTCCTTTTATTGGCTAGCCAGTTGTAATTGTGAATGTAAAGTAGCATCATATAACAATATTACTGGTGGAAAATATCACATTTTTGTGAGCAGCCTGAAAATGTAATTTGCAACCCTGGGGTAAATATCCTTGGGGCTTTTCCATTCTGCCACTATAAGTTCAGTAAATGTTTGGTGAAACCCTATTTCCACGGATAAATGGGACTTCTGCCAATGTTGCATATGTGGGGACGCCCTGATAAAATTCATCCCTTTATTTCTGTGATGAAACTAAGTAATGGTGGACCAAGTATTAAAGTTGTGCTGCACCTGTTAAGGTCTTTTTTTAATTATTTGGATGTAAACTGCATTTATTGCCCATTCTTGGTGCCCCAGAGAAGATTGTGCTTGTTGCACAAGAGAGCATCTTCAGAGGACATTGAAAGTCAACCACATATTCTGGGCCTGGAGTCACATTTAGACCTGACCAGGTAGGGGTAACAGGTTTCTTTTGCTGACGAACATCGGTGGACTAGGTAATCCGGACGCTCTCAGTCTTGCAATCCCACAAGTTACCATTGAATTCATTGAATTCCAACCTTAGTGTTGCTAGTAGAGTAGCAGAACCACAAGACTGTCCACCCATGCAAGCAAGATTGGTAGAGTCTTGTAAGTATGGGAGATTTATGCGATGGAGGTGTACTGTACACGCAGCTGGATTTAACCTAAGCTTCTAGTTTGCAATAGGAAAATTAACTTGTATTTGAAAACTGATTCATGTACTTTTTTAATCATATGTGCTCTAGTTATGAGATGAGCGTACGGTTGATTTATTCAGGCAGGAGTACTGCTTTGAAAGTGTGTGTGAAAGAAATAATGAGGTGCAGATTGCAGCAATCTATATCGGAGTGGTGAGATTTTTTTTTTTTAATTTCTGCGTGATATTAGGTGTTTTTACAAAAACACATAAAGTCCATTTAAAATGCACATATAGATCATTCAAAAATAGTCCGGACTTTTCAATCTTACTTTTTGAGTTAGTATTTAAGGCCGACTGCACAATTCTATTTTCTACTTCATGTAACAATTTACTTTAATTTTCAGATTGACTCTAAACTCTGTTAGCAGTATTTTGAGGTGCTCATGCCACCCTTTACTCCTCCATTCACTCTCTATTGGGTATTTTACTTTGGAATGTTTTAATAATGTGAAGTTTAGTTTCAGTGTGTGCATCTGAGTTACATTGTCATTATTAGAAATCCTCCTTTGGATTTATAGCAAATATATAACTAACTTTGCATTGTAATTTATGTCTGATAAGTTTTTAGCATTTATGTTTCTCTTTGGAGGGATTGCTGGCCTATTTATGATAAGAAAAGCACTGCTGCTTTAGAAAAGAGTGCTTTGAGTGGATAAAGAAAATTCCAGTAATTAACTAAACAGAATAATCAAGCTGCAAGAGGTGGGGATGTAATATATATGGTTGAGTCAAGGTTAATGTGATAGTTGAGGATGAGGGTGGGGTAATGGTTGGACACCATGATGCTAAAGGCATTATGACAGTGGGTTAGGCTTAATAGCCTAGCTGGTCTTTTCATGTCTATCATTTTCACATGCTTATGACTTCCTCCCTTTACTCTCTAGTTATTGAATGGGTTATTGCCTCCCAAATCCATGCCCATCTTTCCCACTACTCTGTTTGAAACTTTTCAATCGGGTTTCTGCCTTTGCTACAGCACTGAAACAGACGATATCCTCCCCACCAGCATAGTGGCTGTGATGGAAAACCCACATGCCAAATGGAAGAATATTAATTTTGTCATATGAAACTTTGCTTGAGAACTTTTCTCTGGACATTATTACAAATAACTTTTAAATGGCAGAACAGAGCAGCTAAAGATGGCCATGCACAATTCGCATCTGGGAAACCAAAGACCAGCTAGGAGACACAGGTGATTACCCAGTCTAGCTAGAACAATGGGGTACTCTCTGATTCAATTAATGAGAATGGTTTTGTCAATGTTGGTGGTCAAAAGCCATCGATACCCATTGACTTTGAAAGAGCCAAACCTCCCCCCTCCCTCACCAAATATGTTCGCATAGATTGAGAGAAGAACTTTGAATTTCAAAAAATCTTCCAGAAAATTCTGCTTTCACACAAAGAGGTGGTCACATGACATACCCACCTGTGTAACTCTGAGTTTGTGAATTGTGCCTCAGAAGGAAAAAAGACAGTAACTGGACTCCAAGGAAGAAAGCACCTCACTTTCTCTCTCCAGAAAATTCCCAGGGAAGCCTCAGTGGCAGCTACTAAGCCTCAAGACTACAGATCCTTTCAGGCAGCAACTAGGGGACGTGGATAAAGCCCCTTTCCTGCCTTCCAGAGCCAGAGAAGCAAGCCCGAATTGTGCCCATGGCCCAGCGAGGACTTCAAGACTTTAACTTCAATGAAGGACACTGAAACTCTGTATTTCAATTCCAATTACTACGGACTTTACTTCAACCTCCCAACTCTGTTTCCCTACTGTATCTATTTGTGTGAGTGTGTGCCTCTTGTATGAATGTGAGCATGGATTTGTCGCGTATTTTATCAATTTTAACTGGTTTAGAGTGATAAGGTTAATAAACTTACATCTCTCTTGTTTAAACTCAAGAAAACCTGTCTGATTGGTTAATTTACAGTTATATATGAGAGTAACAGGAGCAAGTGTTCATTGAGTTGGTAAGCTAAATCACCATGTTTAAAAGAAAAACTCTGTTACGGTCAAACCAAAGAAGGGGCGTAAGTGAAGCCTGAGATCCCTTCCTAACCTGGTCGTAACATGGTAATGTCACTGGACTAGTAATCCAGAGCCCAGGCTAATACCCTAGGGGCATGGGTTCGAATCGCACCACAACAGATGGTGAAATTTGAATTCAATTAATAAATCTGGAATTAAAAGCTAGTCTAATGATGACCATGAAACATCTGGTTCACTAATGTCCTTTAGGGAAGGAAATCTGCCATCCTTATCAGGTCTGGCTACATGTGACTCCAGACCCACAGCAATATAATTGACTCTTAAATGCCCTCTGAAATGGCCTAGCAAGCCACACAGTTCAAGGGCAATTAGGGATGAACAATAAATGCTGGCCTGGTCAGCGATGTCCACATCCCACAAATGAAATTTTTAAAAAATAATTCAACTAGCTCTGCCTCACCACCACCTATCTCGACCCTTCCACTGCCTTTGAATTGACACACTGTCTGTCTGATATCCAATTAAATATAGGGGACACCAAAGCTTTGGCATCCCATTTAATCGCCATGAACTTCTGACCTTGTATCCTCTCCATCACCAAGATTGTGTACTTCCACCTCCGCTGTGTGGGCGGCACAGTGGCGCAGTGGTTAGCACCGCAGCTCACAGCTCCAGCGACCTGGGTTCAATTCTGGGTACTGCCTGTGCGGAGTTTGCAAGTTCTCCCTGTGTCTGCGTGGGTTTTCGCCAGGTGCTCTGGTTTCCTCCCACAGCCAAAGACTTGCAGGTTGATAGGTAAATTGGCCATTATAAATTGCCCCTAGTGTAGGTAGGTGGTCGGGGAATGTAGGGAAGGTGGGGATGTGGTAGGAACATGGGATTAATGTAGGATTAGTATAAATGGGTGGTTGATGGTCGGCACAGACTCGGTGGGCCGAAGGGCCTGTTTCAGTGCTGTATCTCTAAATAAAAAATAAATAATATTGCCCATCTTTGCACCTGCCTCTGCTCATCTGTTTCAGAACCCCTCACCCATGCCTTTGTTACCTCTAGACTCAACTATTCCAATGATCTCTTGGTCGACCTCCCACCTTGCTCCTTCCGTAAACTTGAGCTCATCCAAAACTCTGCTGCCCATTCTAACTCGCACCAAGTCCCGTGCACCCATCACTTCTGTGCTCACTGACCCACATTGGTTCCTGGTAAAACAACGCACTGATTTTTAAATTCTCATCCTTGTTTTCAAATCTCTCCATGGCCTCACCCTTCCTGATCTCTCTAAACTCCACCAGCTTTACAAGCCTCTGTGACCTCTGCACTCCATCATTGATGGCTATGCCTTCAGCTGCCTGGGCCCTAAGCTCTTTAATTCAATAAACCTCTCTGCCTCTCCACCTCCCTGACTTCTTTTCAAGATGCCTGTTAAAACTTAGCTCTTTGTCCAAGTTTTTGGTCACCTGTTCCAATATCTCTTTACGTAGCTTGATCTCAAGTTTTGTTTGATCTCTCCTGTGATGCACCTTGGGACGTTTTACTACATTAGATGCACTATATAAAAACAAATTATTGAATGGATTGTTACGTTTCAAACAGGAAAATATGGAATTTAATTCAGTTAAGTTTGTATTTAAAATTGTTTAATCATAAACTCTTAATGTGCTAGACCTATCTTGAACCACTGCAGTCATAGAGTCATAGAGAGATACAGCACTGAAACAGGCCCTTCGGCCCACCGAGTCTGTGCCGACCATCAACCACCCATTTATACAAATCCTACATTAATCCCATATTCCCTACCACATCCCCACAATTCTCCTACCACCTACCTACACTAGGGGCAATTTACAATGGTCAGTTTACCTATCAACCTGCAAGTTTTTAGCTGTCCATGTGAGGTAGGTACACCCACGGTGCTGTTATGGAGTTTCAGGATTTTGACCCAGCGACAGCGAAGGAATGGCGATATAGCTCCAAGTCAAGATGGTGTGTGGCTTGGAGGGGAACTTGCCACGTGGTGGTGTTCCCATGCATTTGCTGCCCTTGTTCTTCTAGTTGGTAGAGGTCGCGGGTTTGGAAGGTGCTGTCTAAGGAGCCTTGGTGCATTGCTGCAGTGCATCTTGTAAATGGTACACACTGCTGCCACTGTATGTCGGTGGTGGAGGGAGGGAATGTTTGTGGATGGGGTGGCAATCAAGCGGGCTGCTTTGTTCTGGATGGTGTTGAGCTTCTTGACTGTTGTTGGAGCTGTACCCATCTAGGCAAGTGGAGAGTATTCCATCACACTCCTGACTTGTGCCTTGTAGATGGTGGACAGGCTTTGGGAAGTCAGGAGGTGAGTTACTCACCGCAGGATTCCTAGCCTCTGACCTGCTCTTGTAGCCACAGTATTTATATGGCTACTCCAGTTCAGTTTCTGGTCAATGGTAGCCCCTAGGATGTTGATAGTGGGGGATTCAGCGATGGTAATGCCATTGAATGTCAACGGGAGATGGTTAGATTCTCTCTTGTTGGAGATGGTCATTGCCTGACACTTGAGTGGCACAAATGTTACTTGCCTCTTATCACCCCAAGCCTGGATATTGTCCAGGTCTTGCTGCATTTCTGCACGGACTGCTTCAGTATCTGAGGAGCCGCAAATGGTGCTGAACATTGTGCAATCATCAGCGAACATCCCCACTTCTGACCTAATGATTGAAGGAAAGTCATTAATAAAGCAGTTGAAGATGGTTGGGCCTAGGACACTACCCTGAGGAACTCCTGCAGTGACGTCCTGGAGCTGAGATGATTGACCTCCAACAACCACAGCCATCTTCCTTTGCGCTAGTTATGACTCCAACCAGCAGAGAGTTTTTCCCCTTATTCCCATTGACTTCCGTTTTGCTATTGCTCCTTGATGCAATACTCAGTCAAATGCTGCCCTGATGTCAAGGGCAGTCACTTTCACATTATCTCGAGTTCAGCTCTTTTGTCCTTGTTTGAACCAAGGCTGTAATGAGGTCAGGAGCTGACTAGCCCTGGCGGAACGCAAACTGAGTGTCACTAAGCAGGTTGTTCCTGAGCAAGTCCTGCTTAATGGCACTGTTGATGACACCTTCCATCACTTTACTGATGATCGAGAGTAGACTGATGGGGCTGTAATTGATCGGGTTGGACTTGTCCTGCTTTTTGTGGGCAGGACATACCTGGGTAATTTTCCACATTGCAGGGTAGATACCAGTGTTGTAGCTGCACTGGAACAGCTTGGCTAGGGGCATGGCCAGTTCTGGAGCTCAGGTCTTCAGTACTATTGCCAGAATGTTGTCATGGCCCATTGCCTTTGCAGTATCCAGTGCCTTCAGTCATTTCTTGATATCACATGGAGTGAATCGAATTGGCTGAAGTCTGGCATCTGTGATGCTGGGACTTCAGGAGGGGGCCGAGATGGATCATCAACCCAGCACTTCTGGCTGAAGATTGTTGCAAATGCTTCAGCCTTATCTTTCACACTGATGTGCTGGGCTCCCCCATCATTGAGGATGGGGTATTTGTGGAGCCAACTCCTCCAGTTAGTTGTTTAATTGTCCACCACCATTCACGGCTGGATGTGGCAGGACTGCAGAGCTTAGGTTTGATCTGTTGGTTATGGGATTGCTTAGCTCTGTCTACCGCATGCTGCTTACGCAGTTTGTCACGCAGATAGTCCTGTATTGTAGCTTCACCAGGTTGACACCTCATTTTGAGGTATGCCTGGTGCTGCTCCTGGCATGCCCTCCTGCACTCTTCATTGAACCAGGGTTGGTCTCCTGGCTTGATGGTAATAAAGAACAAAGAACAAAGAAAATCACAGCACAGGAACAGGCCCTTCGGCCCTCCAAGCCTACGCCGATCCAGATCCTCTATCTAAACCTGTCGCTTATTTTCTAAGGGTCTGTATCTCTTTACTTCCTGCCCATTCATGTATCTGTCTAGATACATCTTAAAAGACGCTATCGTGCCCGCGTCTACCACCTCCGCTGGCAATGCGTTCCAGGCACCCACCACCCTCTGCGTAAAGAACTTTCCACGCATATCTCCCCTAAACTTTTCCCCTTTCACTTTGAACTCGTGTCCCCTTGTAATTGAATCCCCCACTCTGGGAAAAAGCTTCTTGCTATCCACCCTGTCTATACCTCTCATGATTTTGTACACCTCAATCAGGTCCCCCCTCAACCTCTGTCTTTCTAATGAAAATAATCCTAATCTACTCAACCTCTCTTCATAGCTAGCACCCTCCATACCAGGCAACATCCTGGTGAACGTCCTCTGCACCCTCTCCAAAGCATCCACATCCTTTTGGTAATGTGGCAACCAGAACTGCACGCAGTATTCCAAATGTGGCCGAACCAAAGTCCTATACAACTGTAACATGACCTGCCAACTCTTGTACTCAATACCCCGTCCGATGAAGGAAAGCATGCCGTATGCCTTCTTGACCACTCTATTGACCTGCGTTTCCACCTTCAGGGAACAATGGACCTGAACACCCAAATCTCTCTGTACATCAATTTTCCCCAGGACTTTTCCATTTACTGTATAGTTCACTCTTGAATTGGATCTTCCAAAATGCATCACCTCGCATTTGCCCTGATTGAACTCCATCAGCCATTTCTCTGCCCAACTCTCCAGTCTATCTATATTCTGCTGTATTCTCTGACAGTCCCCTTCACTATCTGCTACTCCACCAATCTTAGTGTCGTCTGCAAACTTGCTAATCAGACCACCTATACTTTCCTCCAAATCATTTATGTATATCACAAACAACAGTGGTCCCAGCACGGATCCCTGTGGAACACCACTGGTCACACGTCTCCATTTTGAGAAACTCCCTTCCACTGCTACTCTCTGTCTCCTGTTGCCCAGCCAGTTCTTTATCCATCTAGCTAGTACACCTTGGACCCCATGCGCCTTCACTATCTCCATCAGCCTACCATGGGGAACCTTATCAAACGCCTTACTGAAGTCCATGTATACGACATCTACAGCCCTTCCCTCATCAATCAACTTTGTCACTTCCTCAAAGAATTCTATTAAGTTGGTAAGACATGACCTTCCCTGCACAAAACCATGTTGCCTATCACTGATGAGCCCATTTTCTTCCGAATGGGAATAGATCCTATCCCTCAGTATCTTCTCCAGCAGCTTCCCTACCACTGACGTCAGGCTCACCGGTCTATAATTACCTGGATTATCCCTGCTACCCTTCTTAAACAAGGAGACAACATTAGCAATTCTCCAGTCTTCCGGGACCTCACCCGTGTTTAAGGATGTTGCAAAGATATCTGTGAAGGCCCCAGCTATTTCCTCTCTCGCTTCCCACAGTAACCTGGGATAGATCCCATCCGGACCTGGGGACATGTCCACCTTAATGCCTTTTAGAATACCCAACACTTCCTCCCTCCTTATGCCAACTTGACCGAGAGTAATCAACCTCAACATCCGTCATGTACCTCTCCTCGGTGAATACCGGTGCAAAGTACTTGTTTAGAATCTCACCCATTTTCTCTGACTCCACGCATAACCTTCCTCTTTTGTCCTTGAGTGGGCCAATCCTTTCTCTAGTTACCCTCTTGCTCCTTATATATGAATAAAAGGCTTTGGGATTTTCCTTAACCCTGTTTGCTAAAGATATTTCATGACCCCTTTTAGCCCTCTTAATTCCTCGTTTCAGATTGCGCCTACAATCCCGATATTCTTTCAAAGCTTCGTCTTTCTTCAGCCGCCTAGACCTTATGTATGCTTCCTTTTTCCTCTTAGCTAGTCTCACAATTTCACCTGTCATCCATGGTTCCCTAATATTGCCATTTCTACCCCTCATTTTCACAGGAACATGTCTCTCCTGCACGCTAATCAACCTCTCTTTAAAAGCCTCCCACATATCAAATGTGGATTTACCTTCAAACAGCTGCTCCCAATCTACATTCCCCAGCTCCTGCCGAATTTTGATATAGTTGGCCTTCCCCCAATTTAGCACTCTTCCTTTCAGACCACTCTCATCTTTGTCCATGAGTATTCTAAAACTTACGGAATTGTGATCACTATTCCCAAAGTAGTCCCCTACTGAAACGTCAACCACCTGGCCCGGCTCATTCCCCAACACCAGGTCCAGTATGGCCCCTTCCCGAGTTGGCCTATTTACATACTGCTCTGGAAAACCCTCCTGGATGCTCCTTACAAATTCTGCTCCATCTAGACCTCTAAGTGAATCCCAGTCAATGTTGGGAAAATTAAAATCTCCTATCACCACCACCCTGTTGCTCCTACATCTTTCCATAATCTGTTTACATATTTGTACCTCTATCTCACGCTCGCTGTTGGGAGGCCTGTAGTACAGCCCCAACATTGTTACTGCACCCTTCCTATTTCTGAGTTCTGCCCATATTGCCTCACAGCTCGAGTCCTCCATAGTGCCTTCCTTCAGCACAGCTGTGATATCCTCTTTGACCAATAATGCAACTCCTCCACCCTTTTTACCTCCCTCTCTATCCCGCCTGAAGCATCGGTATCCTGGTATATTTAGTTGCCAATCATGCCCTTCCCTTAACCAAGTCTCAGTAATAGCAATAACATCATACTCCCAGGTACTAATCCAAGCCCTAAGTTCATCTGCCTTACCTACTACACTTCTTGCATTAAAACAAATACACCTCAGACCACCAGTCCCTTTGCTTTCATCATCTGCTCCCTGCCTACTCTTTCCCTTAGTCACGCTGACTTCATTATCTAGTTCCTTACAGGCTTTAGTTACTACCTTCTTACTCTCCACTGATCTCATTTGGTTCCCATCCCCCTGCCACATTAGTTTAAACCCTCCCCAACAGCGTTAGCAAAAGCACCCTCAAGGACATTGGTTCCAGTCCGGCCCAGGTGTAGACCGTCCAATTTGTAATAGTCCCACCTCCCCCAGAACCGGTCCCAATGTCCCAAAAATCTGAACCCCTCCCTCCTGCCCCATCTCTCAAGCCACGCATTCATCCTGACTATTCTTTCATTTCTACCCTGACTATCACGTGGCACTGGTAGCAATCCTGAGATTACTACCTCTGAGGTCCTACTTTTTAACTTGGCTCCTAACTCCCTAAATTCTGCTTGTAGGACCTCATCCCGTTTTTTACCTATATCATTGGTGCCTATGTGCACAACGACAACTGGCTGTTCACCCTCCCCCTTCAGAATGTTCTGCAGCCGATCTGAGACATCCCTGACCCGTGCACCTGGGAGGCAACATACCATTCGGGAGTCTCGTTTTCGACCACAGAACCGCCTATCTACTCCCCTTGCAATTGAATCCCCTATGACTATAGCCCTTCCACTCTTTTTCCCGCCCTTCTGAACAGCAGAGCCAGCCACGGTGCCATGAACCTGGCTACTGCTGCCTTCCCCTGGTGAGCCATCTCCCTCAACAGTATCCAAAACGGTATACCTGTTGTGGAGGGAGATGACCGCAGGGGACACCTGCGCTGCCTTCCTGCTCTTTCTCTGCCTTTTGGTCACCCATTCCCTTTCTCCCTCAGCAATCCTAATCTGCGGTGTGACCAATTCGCTAAACGTGCTATCCACTACCTCCTCAGCATCGCGGATGCTCCAAAGTGAGTCCATCTGCAGCTCCAGAGCCGTCATGCGGTCTAACAAGAGCTGCAGCTGGACACACTTCCTGCACGTGAAGGAGTCAGGGACATCAACCATGTCCCTGAGCTCCCACATTGAGCAAGAGGAGCATGTCACGGGTCTGAGATCTCCTGCCATTTTTAATCTTAAGCTTAACTTAGTTAAATGAAAAAGGAACGAAAAGTTTTTAACCAATCACACGATTAAAAAAAAAGAGAAATAGAGAAAGCCTTACCTTATCTACACACCACTGAGTCCTTTTTTTTGGTTAGAGGAGGAGGGGGGGTGGGAGACACTACCCTTGTCGTGTCTCGGGTTCAGAAACGGCCCAAATATATAGGGTTTTACTTACCCAGCAGCCCCCTGGTCTCCGCCGAAAATAAAAAGAAATTAAGTTTACTTTAAACTGACCTTCCCAGCTGCTCACTCGCTCGCACTCTCTGCTCCCTACTCTCTGGTAGAGTAGGGGATATGCCGGGCCATGAGGTTACAGATTGTGGTTGAGTACAATTCTACTGCCGCTAATGGCCCACAGCGCCTCATGGCTGCCCAGTTTTGCATTGCTAGATCTCTTCAAAATCTATCCCATTTAGGACGGTGGTAGTGCCACACAACACGATGGATGGTATCCTCAATATAAAGGCGGGTCTTCGTCTCCACAAGGACTGTGCGGTGGTCACTCCTACCAATACTGTCTTGGACAGACGCATCTGCAGCAAGCAGATTGGTGAGGACAAGGTCAAGTATGTTTTTCCCTCCTGTTGGTTCCCTCACCACCTGCTGCATACCCAGTCTAGCAGCTATGTCCTTTAGGACTCAGCCAGCTCGGTCAGTAGTGGTGCTACCGAGCCACTCTTGGTGATGGACATTGAAGTCCCCCACCCAGAGTACATTCTGTGCCCTCGCCACCTTCAGTGGTTCCTCCAAGTGGTGTTCAACATGGAGGAATACTGACTCATCAGCTGAGGGAGGGCGGTAGGTGGTAATCTGCAGGAGGTTTCCTTGCCCATGTTTGGGAATATCTGCAGGATTTTGCTTTTGTAGAAGGATAGGGTGAATGCAGATACAAGTTATCCTGTAAAGAACAAGGTTAGTCCTTAATCCTAGCATGGCCCATTGGGTGGATAGTAGCATACTCCAGAAGGCAAATTGTTGCTATAGGTTGAACTTCATCCATCACATTTTGTTCACTATCTCCTTTAGAATACCAATAGAAAAAATATCCAGAACTTCACCTTGCATCAAAAATTCCCAGTGTTTGCTCAAGAGACAAAAGCACATAGTTGTCAGCCATGACTCAGATGGTAGCTTTCTCATCTCTGTGTCAGAAGATTGTGGGTTCAAGTCTTACTTCAGAGACTTGAACATAAAGCCTAGGTTAACACTTTGGTACTGTACTGAGGTGAGTGCTACATTGTCAGAGGTGCCATCTTTTGGATGATATGTTAAACTGAGGCCCCATCTCCATTGTCAGATCCCTGGCACTATTCAAAGAAAAGCAGTGAAGCTCTTCCCAGTGTCCTGGCCAACATTTATATTTCAATAAACATCACTGGAACAGATTATCTGGTTATTATCACAGTGCCATTTGTGGGAGCTTGCTGTGTGCAAATTAGCTACTGCATTTCCTACAGTACAACAATGATTGCACTTAAAATTACTTCATCAGCTATAAAAATATCATGCAATATCCTGAGGTGATGAAAAGTGCTGTATAAATGCAAATCTTTCTTTTTCACCTTTGTTCCGTATGCCGTACAAATGATTGCTGCTCCTATTCCCGTTACTTGCTTGGTTCCTTTGTATATCATCCAATTTATTTTATTCTGCATCTGACTGAAAAACTTGACAATGTTGTACGTGTTATAGATGGTATAATGTTCTTCCTTGTTTAGGATAGGTGCATCAACTAGTTTAATCCACACACATTGTTATGAAGATGATTCTATATTTTTTGTTAAATTTTCTTTTGAGACTCATATTTAAATTGTGGAGATGGATTCATTGGAAGGCTGGATATTTCATAAATGCTGGATTTTGCTTTGTTGTTGACAGTTCACTGAAAGAACAATGGAGAAGTTGTTTGAAAACGTCTGCTGGAAATCATGTGCTTTAAGCTCAGTAAACAACAGAAACCTTGGTGAGCTGGGGAAGATGTTTACAAAGAAGTCACATGTCAAGGCTTTTGGAGGTCAGGAGGTTCACTTTCTGTTTTGGGGTTTGAATATTGTTTTCAAGTCGGTTGGGGTGTGAACTGTTTTGAAGACAGTTGGTGTTTTGCCTGCTAAGGGAAAAGAAACCACCCAGCTCACCTCTTTCTCTACCTCTTAGAAGAAATTCTGCAAAGATCCAATGTGGGAGAGCTAAAATCCCTGGTGCTGCGTCTCTCCTCAGAGGCTGGTAAAACCTGCCTGAGTAATTCTCAACATTGCTTGACAAAAGATCCCAGTGACCCATCTCTGTATCCTGGACGCCAGTCCAAAAGAGACAACTGTCTTCCTTCCATATCTTCTCCTTTTTCTTCAAGACGGCACAGTGGCGCAGTGGTTAGCACCGCAGCCTCACAGCTCCAGGGACCCGGGTTCGATTCCAGGTACTGCCTGTGTGGAGTTTGCAAGTTCTCCCTGTGTCTGCGTGGGTTTTCTCCGGGTGCTCCGGTTTCCTCCCACAAGCCAAAAGACTTGCAGGTTGATAGGTAAAATTGGCCATTATAAATTGTCACTAGTGTAGGTAGGTGGTAGGGAAATATAGGGACAGGTGGGGATGTTTGGTGAGAATGTGGGATTAGTGTAAATGGGTGGTTGATGTTCGGCACAGACTCGGTGGGCCGAAGGGCCTGTTTCAGTGCTGTATCTCTAATCTAATTAGCAGGACCGGAGATTTCAAAAAACGCGCCAGAAACGGGAAGGTAAGTTGAGCTATAAAGTACTTACCTCGTGATTCGGCGGACACGGACACGGGGACTGCTGGGTAAGTGAACTTATATATTAGGGCAGTGGCTAAACCCGAAACACTACACGTGTAGTGTTTCCCACCCATCCTCCTCCTCTAACCAAAACAAAAGGACTCTTGTGTAGAGGGTTTGGTAAGGTAAGGTTTTCCTTTATTTTTTTTTTAATTCTCTGTTGTCAATTTAGAGCAGAGGGGTTGGAAGCTAGGGCAGTTGCATGCTCCTCTTGCAGGATGTGGGAGGTAAGGGTCACCACTTGTGTCCCTGCTGACTTCACCTGTGAGAAGTGCACCCAACTCCAGCTCCTCACAGACCGCGTTAGGGAACTGGAGCTGGAGCTGGATGAACTTCGGATCATTCAGGAGGCTGAGGGGGTGATAGAGAGCAGTTATAGAGAAGTAGTGACACCTAAGTTACAGGATAAACGTAGCTGGGTGACTGTCAGGGGAAGGAAAGGGATTAGGCGCACACTGCAGGGATCCCCTGTGGCCGTTCCCCTCAATAATAAGTATACCATTTTGGATACGGTTGGGCGGGGGGGTGGGGGGACCTACCAGGGGAAAGCCACAGCGGCCAGTTCTCTGGCACTGAGCCTGGCTCTGTGGCTCAGAAGGGAAGGGGGGAGAATAGGAGAGCGATAGTGATAGGAGATTCAATGGTTAGAGGAACAGACAGGAGATTCTGTGGTTGCGAACGAGACTCCCGGATGGTATGTTGCCTCCCAGGTGCCAGGGTCAGGGATGTCTCGGATCAAGTCTACAGGATTCTTAAAGGGGAGGGGGAGCAGCCAGATGTCGTGGTACACATCAGTACCAATGACATAGCTAGGAAAAGGATGAGGACCTGAAAAGCGAATAAAGGGAGTTAGGTTGGAAGCTAAAAGGCAGGACGAGCAGAGTAGTAATCTCAGGATTGATACTGGTGCCACGTGCTAGTGAGGCTAGAAACAGAGAGCGAGTGCAGCTGAACACGTGGCTACAGAGCTGGTGTAGGAGGGAGGGCTTCAGATATGTGGATCATTGGGATACCTTCTGGGGAAGGTGGGACCTGTACAAGAAGGATGGGTTGCATCTGAACTGGAGGGGCACCAATATCCTGGGCGGGAGGTTTGCTTGAGCTCTTCGGAAGGGTTTAAACTAGTTTGGCAGGGGGATGGGAACCGGAGCTACGGATCAGTGGATGGGGTAGCTGTTGAACAGGCAGATACAGAGTGCAGAGAGTCTGTGAGGAAGCTTAGACAGTTGACAGGGCAAAGTTGCAGCCAGTATGATGGTTGAAGTGTGTCTATTTTAACGCAAGAATTGTCAGGAATAAGGGTGATGAACTTAGAGCATGGATCAGTACTTGGAGCTACGATGTTGTGGCCATTACGGAGACTTGGATATCACAGGGGCAGGAATGGATGTTGGATGTTCCGGGGTTTAGATGTTTCAAAAGGAATAGGGAGGGAGGTAAAAGAGGTGGGGGAGTGGCATTGCTAATCAGGGATAGTATCACAGCTGCAGAAAGGGAGGTCGTCGAGGAGGGTTTGTCTACTGAGTCAGTATGGGTGGAAGTCAAAAACAGGAAAGGAGCAGTCACTTTATTGGGAGTTTTCTATAGACCCCTCAATAGCAACAGAGACACGGAGGAACAGATTGGGAGGCAGATTTTGGAAAGGTGCAGAAGTAACAGGGTTGTTGTCATGGGTGACTTCAACTTCCCTAATATTGATTGGAACCTCCTTAGTGCAAATAGTTTGGATGGAGCAGTTTTTGTCAGGTGTGTCCAGGAAGGTTTCCTGACTCAATATGTAGATAGGCCGACTAGAGGGGAGACTATGTTGGACTTGGTGCTTGGCAACGAACTAGGAGAGCATTTCGGTGATAGTGATCACAACTCCCTGACCTTTACTATAGTCATGGAGAGGGATAGGAGCAGACGGGATGGGAAAATATTTAATTGGGGGAGGGGGAATTACAATGCGATTAGGCAGGAACTGGGGAGCTTAACTTGGGAACAGATGTTCTCAGGGAAATGCACGACAGAAATGTGGAGGTTGTTTAGGGAGCACTTGCTGCGACTGCTGGATAGGTTTGTCTCGATGAGGCAAGGAAGGGATGGTAGGGTGAAGGAACCTTGGATGACAATAGATGTGGAACAGCTAGTCAAGAGGAAGAAGGAAGCTTACTTAAGGTTGAGGAAGCAAGGATCAGACAGGGCTCTAGAGGGTTACAAGGTAGCCAGGAAGGAACTGAAGAATGGACTTAGGAGAGCTAGAAGGGGACATGAAAAAGTCTTTGGCGGGTAGGATTACGGAAAATCCCAAGGCGTTCCACACTTGTGTGAGGAACAAGAGGATGGCCAGAGTGAGGGTAGGGCCGATCAGGGATAGTGGAGGGAACTTGTGCCTGGAGTTGGAGGAGGTAGGGGAGGTCCTTAATGAATACTTTGCTTCAGTATTCACTAGTGAGAGGGACCTGGACGTTTGTGAGGACAGCGTGAAACAGGCTGATATGCTCCAACAGGTTGATGTTAAGAAGGAGGATGTGCTGGAAATTTTGAAAGACATGAGGGCAGATAAGTCCCCGGGGCCAGACGGGATATACCCAAGGATATTACGGGAAGCGAGGGAAGAGATTGCCGCGCCTTTGGCGATGATCTTTGCGTCCTCACTGTCCACTGGAGTAGTACCAGATGATTGGAGGGTGGCAAATGTTCAAGAAAGGGAATAGGGATAACCCTGGGAATTACAGACCAGTCAGTCTTACATCAGTGGTGGGCAAATTATTGGAGAGGATTCTGAGAGACAGGACTTATGATTATTTGGAAAAGCATAGTTTGATTAGAGATAGTCAGCATGGCTTTGTGAGAGGCAGGTCATGCCTCACAAGCCTTATTGAATTCTTTGAGGATGTGACAAAACACATTGATGAAGGAAGAGCAGTGGATGTGGTGTATATGGATTTTAGCAAGGCATTTGATAAGGTTCCCCATGGCAGTCTCATTCAGAAAGTAAGGAGGCATGGGATACAGGGAAATTTGGCTGTCTGGATACAGAATTGGCTGGCCCAAAGAAGACAGAGGGTGGTGGTAGATGGAAAGTATTCAGCCTGGAGCTCGGTGACCAGTGGTGTTCCGCAGGGATCTGTTCTGGGACCTCTGCTCTTTGTGATTTTTATGAATGACTTGGATGAGGAAGTGGAAGGCTGGGTTAGTAGGTTTGCCGATGACACAAAGGTTGCTGGAGTTGTGGATAGTGTGGAGGGCTGTTGTAGGTTGCAACGGGACATTGACAGGATGCAGAGCTGGGCTGAGAAGTGGCAGATGGAGTTCAATCTGGAAAAGTGTGAAGTGATTCATTTTGGAAGGTCGAATTTGAATGCAGAATACAGGCTTAAAGACAGGATTCTTGGCAGTGTGGAGGAACAGAGGGATATTGGGGTCCACGTCCAAAGATCCCTCAAAGTTGCCACCCAAGTTGATAGGGTTGTTAAGAAGGCGTATGGGGTGTTGGCTTTCATTAACAGGGGGATTGAGTTTAAGAGCCGCGAGGTTATACTGCAGCTCGATAAAGCCTTGGTTAGACCACACTTGGAATATTGTGTTCAGTTCTGGTCGCCTCATTATAGGAAGGATGTGGAAGCTTTAGAGAGGGTGCAGAGGAGATTTACCAGGATGCTGCCTGGACTGGAGGGCATGTCTTATGAAGAAAGGTTGAGGGAGCTAGGGCTTTTCTCATTGGAGTGAAGAAGGATTAGAGGTGACTTGATAGAGATGTACAAGATGATGAGAGGCATAGATAGAGTGGATAGCCAGAGACTTTTTCCCAGGGCAGAATGGGCTATCACCAGGGGGCATAATTTTAAGGTGATTGGAGGAAGGTTTAGGGGAGATGTCAGAGGTAGGTTCTTTACACAGAGAGTGGTGGGTGCGTGGAATGCACTGCCAGGGGTGGTAGTAGAAGCAGATACATTAGAGACATTTAAGCGACTCTTGGATAGGTACATGGATGATAGTAGAATGAAGGGTATGTAGGTAGTTTGATCTTAGAGTAGGTTAAAGGGTCGGCACAACATCGTGGGCCGAAGGGCCTGTACTGTGCTGTACTGTTCTATGTTCTATGTTCTACAAACAAGTATTTGGCCAAAGTATTCTTTTTTTTGTCCTTTTTTGTAACAGATCTCTGCACGGAGAATTGTTGTATTTTTTTCAGTGTATGTGTGTGAGAGGAATTTTAAAAGGGAACTTTCATATTTCAATCTGTGTGTTAACGCTTTGCTTCATTACTGGATAAGTCTTGTTTGATAATAAACTGATAATTTTGTTGTTTATTAAAGAAACCTGGTTGGTGTATTTTATTCTGGGATAAAGAGTAAAATATATGATTGACTGCATCGGTAACTGGGTAAACATTTAAATAGATGTTGTGACCTATGGAGAAGTGGAACTAGAAAAGACAGTGCACTCCTCCCACCTTGGTCATAACAACGTGTATAATGAAGCACATGCTTCTTTATAATCTTGACACCTAACAGATTCCAAAAAGCTATTCCTATTTCAAGTACTTCCATAATCACACCTATCCATCCTATGGCATTCAACTGTAGAAGTCTTGCCTTGAACATACCCTCCTCTAGTCTAGTTTCCAACCCCATGATTGCCCATCATTCTCTACCTTGCTGCCTTTTATCCCTCATGGGGATTCGCCACAATGCTAGAAATTGTCCCTTATTTTTCAACTTCTGAGCCCCTCATCATGTTACACTCCTCAATAATAATGTACAATATACACATCACCCATTTTGCTTGATTCATCAGTGGAAAAAGCACAGGGTTAGTTCTTTTCTCTCCATTGTTGAAGACTTTGGAGTCGAACACCCTGCACAATCCTGACCTGATGTTTCAGTTGCCTGCCATCTTGGACATGCTGTCCTTTGGAATGGGGTGGATATGCTGGATTTTTTCGCTGGAGCCAATGTTGACTGTATCGCAGGAATGGGCACTACCGACTGACTTGCCTGTTGGACAGCTATAGATCCCAAGGATCAGAGTCATCCCAAATGTAAAGGTGACTTCTCTTCAGCGCTGTCTGTGAAAAGAGGAGCAGAGCAGCTTTGTCACAGCAGCTCAGGATTTGGGCAGATATCAAATAAATTTAAACTTTATCAAATTGAAAACACATGATTAAGGTCTCAAATCTCACAGATATAAAGTAGGACAGAGTTATGTAACTGTAACTGTGTAATTCTCCAAACGCCTGATCTTTGTGTATGCATTTAACAGTGATACTATGTTTCCTGTGAATTTGTAGAGCATCATGCAAACAAATTAATGTAAAATGAACTTGCACAAAGACTCTAATGGCTGAAACTCTATTGTGTCAGGAATTGCCCTCTTGGATTTGTAAATTGCCAATTCCAGTCCATTGTTTAAGAAGAGTAGAATATTTCTGAAAATATTGCCCAGTCTACCTCAGATTACCCTGGAAGGGTAATGTATCCCAAAAATTTGAGCAACAGGTGAAGCCAGCTGTTTTATGCTGCTACTATGCAGTAGCAACACACGTGGTATTCGCCACTGACAGGATGTTGCCATCAAGCCAAACAGACAATTTGCCTAACACACAAATGAGTAATGTGATATATGAATTTCAATACCTATGTGATGCTAGGTATATAGGCCGTTTGTCCCAAAGATTGGCGGATCGTATCAAACAACATTGTCCCTTCTGCTGTTCACAGCGTGCAAGGTACAGGCTGTACCCAACCAGCCCGTGCTTGCAAAACTCAAATCACAGTGTCCAACATTAGATGTGATTCCGCGTTTAGACAACATTTGCTAAATAATCCTCAGTGTGCTAAGAATTATGCTGACAACCAATTTAAGATTGTCAGTTGGGCTCGCAGTGTGGTGCATTTGCATATACTGGAAGCTACATATATCAATACACTGGGCCCTGTTCTTTGCAGACATTGCGCCTGTTTCAGCTAAACAAACTAAGTGACAACCATTTGCTGGTTCATTCCTCAGGGCAATGCCTCGACCAATCAGAGTCAAGCTGCCTGGTTTAAATTTCAAACAAAGCTTGGCAGTTAACTGTCAGTCACCATAAACTGGTGCATTCTCCATGGCAATGCCTCTACCAATCAGAGTCCACTTGCCAACCAATTAGCACTCTCTTCTCATACAATATAAAGTTGTTGCTTTCTCTTATATTGGTATTCTTGTGGATTGTCCTAATGAATGCAAGATGAAAACCTTCGACAACATGTCTCTATGTTCAGCAATACTCAACTTCTGTACTACCAAACGACTAAGAGTAGAATAGATAAACTGGGAAATTATAGGCCAAATGATCCAAGAGGAATGAGAGCTGAGCGGGTGCAAAGCAGGATAAAAGCCACAGTGGCAGAGTGGTCATGTGGCTGGAAGGACCACAGGCAGAAATTGAAGGAGTGTCATCAGAGTGAGGTCAGTGTGGAGAGGAAGGAGCAACAGAACCCTCTGTGATTGTGTCAAAGAACAAGGCTCAGTATCAGGGTTAAGTATTGAGGGAAGGATCTAAGATAAGGAACTAGAATTATTAAATCAAGTTTTCAATCTTAAGTTCATTTTTAAGTATTAAGTTCTATTTCTGATAAATTTAGTTAGTAGTCCAATAATCAGAAGGTGGGTACAGCATCTCAATCCTGTTAGATGCACATCTTGCACTTCTTGTGTCCTGGACAACCAATGTGCAGTAGGTGTTGTCAGCTGGAGGACTTTGAGCTCCAGGTTTCATAGTTTGAGAGGCAGCTGAAGTCACTGTGGTGAATCAGCAAGACTTAGAGTTTCTTGGATAGCACGTTTCTAGAGGTGATCACCCCAGAAATTAAGGACATGCAGGCATTAAGGACAGACAGTCAAGCAGGACCAGGCAAGTAGTGCAGGAGTCCCCTGAGTGTATCTTGCTGTCTAACGATACTCAATTCTGAATATTAGTGGGGTGATGGTACATCTGGCGTGTGCAGCCAGAGCCAAGTCCATGGCACCATGGGTGGCTCAGCCGTACAGGGAGGAATGAGGGAGATTGGCAAAGCAGTAGTAATAGGGGATTCTAAAATTAGGGGAACAGACATGCGTTTTGCAGCCACAGACATGATTGCAGGATGGTATGTTGCTCCCCCGGTGCCAGGTTAAAGGATGTCACTGAATGGTTGCACAGCACTCTGAGGGGGGAAAGGTGAACAGCCAGAGGGCCATGGTCCATATCAGTACCAACATCATGGGTAGAAAGAGGAATGAGGTCTGCCAGCAGATTTTAGGGAGATAGAGAGGAGACTAGAAAGCAGGACAGCAAAGGTAGTAATCTCTAGATTACTCCTGGAGCCTCGTGCTAATCAATATAGAAATAGGAGGATAGAGCAGATGAATGTGTGACTGGAGAGATGGTGCAGAGGAGGGAAGGCTTTAGATTCCTGGGACATTGGGATCAGCTCTGGGGGAGGTAGGACCTATACAGGCCGGATAGATTGAACCTCAACAGAACCAGGAGTAATGTCCTTGCTTGACGATTTGCTTGAGCTGTTGGAGAGGGTTTAAACTAACTTGGCAGGGGTATGGGAACGAGGATGTAGCATAAGAAAAGAGAAACAAGGTGCATAAAGGATTGGGAGAGACAGATAGCACTAGAGTAAAAAACAGTAAGAGATTAGGGAGGGTCAGAGTAAGAGGTAATGCAATAAAGTCTAAATTAGGTTTACAGTGCAGGTATGTAAACGCACGAAGCATGGTAAATAAGGTTGGTGAGCTGCATGGAAATATGATGTCCCGGCAATATTGGAGACCTGGCTCAAAAATGGCAAGACAGGATACTAAATATTCCTAAATGCAAGGTGTTCAGGAAAGATAGGGTAGGAAAGAAAGGAGGAGGGGTGGCAGTATTGATTAAGGAGAATATTACAGTGCTGGAGAGAGGATGTCCTGGAGGGGGCAAGGACAGAACTTATTTGGTTAGAGTTAAGAAACAAATAAGTTAAGAAAAACCATTCCACTACTGTGTATATTCGATAGGCCACCAACTAGTTGGAAAGATATAAGGAACAAATTTGCAGGGAAATTAAAGAGAGGTGGAAAAGCTATGGAGTGATAATGGGGGACTAATTATCTTAATATAGACTGGGATAGTAATTGTGTAAAGGGAAGAGAGGGGGAAGGGTTTCTAAAGTGTGTTCAGGAGAATTTTCTTGATCAGCATGTTTCTGGCCCAATGAGGAAGGAAGCATTTCTGGATCTGATTCTGGGGAACGAGGTGGGTCAAGTGGATCAAGTGTCAGTCGGGGAACATTCAGGGAACAGTGATCATAGTATAAGTTATAGATTAGCAATGGAAAAGGATAAAGAGAAAACTAAGGTAAAAATACTTAATTGGATGAGGGCCAATTTCAGTGAGGTGAGAACAGATCTGTCTCAAGTAAATTGGAATCAAAGGCAGGCAAAACTGTAACAGAGCAGTGTGTTGTCTTTAAGGAGAAGATGATTCAGCTTTAGTCGAGATATATTCCCATGATGGTGAAAGGTAAGATAAGCAAAGCCAGAGTTGCCTGGATGGTTAAAGAGACAGTAAGATGAAGCAGAAAAAGGCTGCATATGATGGCTAACAGGTTGATAGTACGAGTGAGAACCAAACTAAATACAGAAAGTTTAGAGGGGAAGTCAAAAAGGAAACAAGAGAAGCAAAGAGAATGGCAGCTAACACAAAAAGGAGTCCAAGAGTCTTTCAAAGGCATATAAATAGTATAAACGTAGTAAGAGAAGGGTGGGGCCAATTAGGGGCCTAAAAGGGAATCTACACATGGAGGCTGAGGTACTAATAAGTACTCTGCATCTGTCTTTACCAAGGAAGAAGATGCTGCAAAAGTCATATTAAAGAGGAGGTAGCTGACATAATGGATGGGCTAAAAATTGATAAAAAGGAGATATTAAATAGGCTGGCTGTACTTAAAGTTAATTAGTCACCAGGATCAGATGGTATGCATCCAAGGATGCTGAGGGAAGCAAGGGTGGAAATTGCAGAGGTACTGGTCATAAATTTCTGATCTTCCTTAGATACAAGGGTGGTGCCAGAGGACTGGAGAAGTGCAAATGTTACGCTATTGTTTAAAAATGTGTAAGGATAAACTTCTACAGGCCAAATTAGGTAGTGGGACAGCTTTTAGAAATGATAATCTAGGACAAAATTAGCAGTCATTTGGATAAGTGTGGATTAATTAAGGAAAGCCATCAAGGATTTGTCAAAGACAAATTGTATTTAACTAATTCGATTGAATTTTTTGATGAGGTAACATAGAGAGTTGATGAGAGTAATGATGTGATGTATAAGGACTTCCAAAAGGCCTTTGATAAAGTGCCACAAAATAGACTTGCCAGGAACGTGCATCCCATGGAATAAAAGGGAAAGTGATTGCAGGGATATGAGGTTGGCTGAGTGACAGGAAACAGAGAGTAGTGGTGAATGTTTTTTTTGGACTGGAAGAAGGTATACAGCAAGGTTTTCCAGGAGTCAGAACTAGGACCACTGCTTTTCTTGATATATATTAATGATCTAGACTTGTGTATACAGAGCACAATTTCCAAATTGCCAGATAACCCAAAACTTGACGGTATTGTGAACTGTGAGGAGGATAGTGGTAAACTTCAAGAGGGCATAGACAGGTTGGTGGAATGGGTGGACACATGGCAGCTGAAAGTTAATGCAGAGAAATGTGAAGTGATACATTTTGGTAGGAAGAATGAGGGGAGGCAATGGAAAATAAAGGAGACAATTCTAAAAGGCTTGTAGGAACAGAGAAATCTGGTTATGTGGGTATGTAAATCTGAGTTCTTTTTGCATTCAGTCTGGTTCAGTAAATATACCGAGTCGGATGTGTAGGTAAAATCAATTACTTTATTTGCGCATTTAGCCGGCTGACTTACTCTAATACAACGACACTGACTCCACCAGAGTCTGTCAGGTCCACCAGAGTAAGTGACCGTTTGTGATACAGATACTACTGTTTATACATTAAGATTCATGCTACACCTCCGTGTTTAACCAATCAGTGTGGTACAATTCAACTTCACCCACGTGGTGACATGCAGTACATCTGTTACTGAGGTTAACAATACACTCCATTCTCCATACATACTTGTTACTAACATAATATTGTTTTGCACCAGCAAGATAAAAGAAAGCAGACAAGCAAAATAATTAGCAAGAGCATAGGAATCATCAATAAACATTCTGGTCTCACTCCCTACATTGATCATGAGTTCTGTCTCTACCTTGTGACAGTTAATTGCGCCGCATCCTGCTATCTCTATCAGGTCTGCATTCCTGAGTGTTTCATGCAGTCTGCAGCTACCTAAAGCAGGGTAGTATATACTGATAAGAGGGGCCCTACATTCCTTATCACTCACACAGGGATGGACATCATTTGATTCACAGGAGTCTATTTGTTCCAAACCACAGGGAGTCACACAATCAGGCCATAAAAGAACAGATGTCCTTTTAATTACCAGGCTCGACTATTCTTTACAATCTCACACTCTCAGCTTTTACTTTTAACTATCTTATTGTGGTTTCTGCCACTTAATATCATACTATCAAAGCTCAGCAAAGCTACTATTCCTAACTTGGCTATATTTCCCATTAAGCATAGTGCCATGCCTTTCTGCTCACTTCCACATGTACACATCTTTAAAGGTGGCAGGGCAGGTTAAGAAAGTGGTCAAAAAAGGATTCTGGGTTTTATAAATAGAGGCATAGCATACAAAAGCAAGGAAGTTATGATCAACCTTTATAAAACACTGGTTTGACCTCAACTGGAGTATTGTGTCCAATTCTGGGGCACTGTAGTTTAGGAAGAATGTGAAGACTTTGGAGAGTGTGAAGAAAAGATTTGAGAATGGTGCCAGGGATGAGGGATTTCAGTGACGTGGATAGATTGGAGAAGCTGGAATTGTTTTCCTTGAAGGGAAGGTTGAGAGATTTGATAGGGGTGTTTGAAATCATGAGGGATCTAGACAGAGTAGATAGAGAGAAACTGCTCCCATTGGTAGAAAGGTCGAGAACCAGAGGACACCGATTTAAGGTGAGTGGCAAAAGAAGAAACGCCAACATGAAGAAAAACATTTTTACGCAGTGAATGATTATGATCTGGAATGCACTGCCTGAGAGTGTGGTGGAAGCTGATTCAATCTTGGCTTTCAAAACGGAATTGGATAAGAACCTAAACAGAAAAGATTTTCAGGGTGTTACGACCCAAGGCGGGAGTAATGCACTGCTAATTCAGTCCCACTACTCCACAGGTCACAGCACATCAAGAAGGGTCACTGACCCGAAACGTTAACTCTGCTTCTCTTTCCACAGATGCTGCCAGACCTGCTGAGTGGGTCCAGCATTTCTTGTTTTTATTTCAGATTTCCAGCATCCGCAGTATTTTGTTTTTATATTAAGAAAGTTTCCTACCTAGCCAAATAGCCAAATTAAACACTCTATTTTTGTCCCCCAGAATAAAGCACACCAAACCAACTTTCTTTAAACAACAACATTAACAATTAATTAGAAAAAGAAATAATAAGTCTTAACTACTAATGAGATGAATCTATATATATATTACAAATTCCTTATTTCCTTAACCCTCATGCACACACACATACATTTTTTTTAAATGGTTAACCGGGAAAAAGAATTTTTGGTTTATAGCTGTTTCTTAGGAATTAAAAGGAAAAAATAAAATGATTGAGTTTATCACATTCTGGTAGGATGTTTTCAGTACAGTGAGGTGTCCAAGAGTTGAATAGTCAGATGCCACTCGAAGTCTCACCAGGCAAGGTTGATGAACAGTCTGTGATGGGTACGCATTCACATCAATTTAACTACAGCAGGCATCACACAGGTCTATCAACAAAGGTGTAGCAACAGATTTGCTTGGGTTTTGAAGCAGCAGTCTAACAGTAGAAGCTTTTTTGAGATTTCAAGTTCTCCCAAAACACAGGAGGCAACAAGGACCACTTTTGAGGCAGGGATTCTTCAAAGACTGGAGGCAATAGGAATCTGCTACCTCTGACACACAGGGGTTTCTTCTCAAGAGAGGTCTTTTTCTTCAGGTCTCCCTGTCTTGCTCCAGGCAGGTCAAAGCAAAGATTTCAAATGCCTGCTCTTTGTCCAACTCATTGGCTTTTTAAAGGGTCCAAAGTGAAAAATAAAACCTTCCTGAACATGGTCACATGTCCAGACATAGAGTCTCCCCGTCATTCAACAAAGCTGCTCTAAGGAAGGTCAAAACGCCGCAGTTTCTTGGAAATTGCTTGCTTTCCTGTCCTTGTACAAGTTCAACTTGCTTTAAAGCACCCATAAAGTTCAGCATGTTATGAACTTCCTTTCAAAACATTGCAAAGATTTCAACTATTTGCTGGTGTCTTCCACTAAGCAAAAATCATTTTCTCAGATTTTAAAACACATAGAATTCTAAGTTCTGAGTACAAAAATGAAACCCTTGTAACAATGGCTATGAAGAAAGGACAGGGGAGCAGGACTAGCTGAATTGTTCTTGCTGAGAACTGGCATAGACACGACAGATGGAATGGCCTACTTTGTGCTGTAACCATTCTATGATTCTATTCTATGATTCTGTGCTGCACAATTCTCTTTGTCTAAGATTTGTAGTGGAATATAGGAACATTGGAAATAGGAGAAAGAGCAGGAATAGGCCATTCGGCCCTACGAGCCTGCTACACCATTCAACTAGATCATAACTGATCTCCCACCTCAACGCTATTTCCCACACTAACCTTATTTCCCTTGATATCTTTAATATCTGTCTTGAATATACTCAATGACTGAGCCTCCACAGCCCTCTGGGGTAGAGAATTCCAAAGATTTACCAACCTCTGAGTGAAGAAATTCTTCCTCATCTCAGTCCTAAATGGCCTACCTTGTATTCTGAGACTGTGTTCCCTGGTTATGGACCCGCACCCCCCCCCACCCCCCCGCATCCCAACAGCCAGGGGAAACATCTTTCCTGCATTAACCCTATTGAGCCCTGTAAGAATTTTGTGTGCCTCAATGAGATCACCTCTCATTCTTCTAAACTCGAAAGAATATAGGCCCAGTCTCCTCAATCTCTCCTCGTAGGACAATCCCACCATTCCAGAGATCAGTCTGGTGAACTTTCTTTGCACTCCCTCTATGACAAAAATATTCTTCCTTGGGAAAGGAGACCAAACCTGTACACAATACTCCAGGTGCGGTCTCACCAAGGGCTCTACCTTTTTTAATACTTTCAAGGGATGTGGGCATCGCTGGCTAGGCCAGTATTTATTGCCCATCCCTAATTGCCCTTGGGAAGGTGGTGGTGAGCTGCAATTGCAGCAAGACTTCTTTACTCCTGCAATAAAGACCAACATACCATTTGCCTTCCTAATTGCTTGCTGCTCCTACATGTTAGCTTTCAGTGACTTATGAACAAGGCCAACCAAGTCCCTTTGGAGTGCCTGTGGATGTTATTTTTATTGATTTCCAGAAGGCATTCGATAAGTTTCCGCATAAGAGCCTTTTAACAAAAGTGAGCATGGAATTGGATGTAACCAATTGACATGGGTAAGGAATTGGTGAGGAGGCAGGAGAGAGTAGGGTTAATAGATATGTACGAAAATTGGTTTCACCCAGAAATCTGTGCTGGTGTCTAATCTTTTCACTATATTTATAAATGACATGGATGAAAGTATAGAGAACTGTATATCTAAGTTTGCTGATGAGTTACGTGGCATAATAAATACTGTAGGTTTCCTTTTGAAATTCTCTTTTGAAAGTTTCTATTGTATCTGCTTCCTGCACCCTTTCAGGCAGTGCATTCAAGATCATAACAATGTGCTGCGTGAAAGAGAAAAGTCACGTTGCCTCTGGTTCTTTTGCTTATCAACTTAAATCTGTGTCCTCTGATCACTGACCCTTCTGCCATGGGGGACAATGCAGTTTCTCCTTATTTAATCTATCAAAACTGTTCATGATTTTGAACACCTATCAGATCTCCCCTTCACCTTCTCTGCTTTAAAGAGAACAATCCCAATTCTCCAATCTAAAATCCTTCATCCCTGGTAACATTCTAGAAACTCTCTTCTGGACCTTGATATCGTTTCTAAAGTGTGGCGCTCAGAATTGAACTCCGTACACCCACTGGGGCCTAACCAGCGATTTATGAAGGTTTTGCATTTTGTACTCCATTCTTCTATTAATAAAGCAAAGGACCCCATATGCATTTTTAAAACACAGAATTCTTGTCTGTTCCTGCTACATTCACAGATTTTTATACGTACACTCCCATGTCTCAGTTCCTGCACCCCCTTAAAATTTACCATTTAGTTTATATTAACTCTTCTAATTTTCCTACCAAAATGTCTCACTTTGCACTTCACTACAATAAATTTCATCTTAATAGTGACCTCTGGGAACACCGCTACATACTTTCCACCAGTCTGAAAAAAGAATGTTCACTAATGCTCTCTGCTTTCTGTCTTTAAGTGAATTTCACACCCACACTCCCATTGTCCCTTTAATCCTTCAAGTGTTCTCTTTGGTGGAAGGATTGAAAACTAGATGACACTGATTTAAGGTGGCTGGCAAAAGAAGCAACAGCAACATGAGGGAAAAAAACATTTTTATGTAATGAATGGTTTGGATCTGGGATGCATTACCTGAGAGTGTGGTGGAGGCAGATACAACCCTGGCCTTTCAAAGGGGATAGGATATGCACCTTTAAAGAAAAAAACATTGCAGGGCAATTATGGGCAAAGGGTGGGGAGTACGATTAACTGAGTTGTTCTTGCAGAGAGCCACCAAGGATAAGATGGGCCAAATGGCATCCTCCTTCTATGATTACTGGTTCAGAGGAACCCATGATTAAGGATCACACATTTCTGAACAGATGAAAGTGGACAGCTAATGTCACAAATGTTAAAATAAACTCACTCAGAATAAATAAAAAGTGAACATTTCGTAATTTATGCCTCAATCACTCCCTTTCCAACCCAGTGGATTTTTGCTGGTCGAAATTCACGTTTCTTTTCTCCGAACCAAAAGTTTATTTTAAAATCTGCCCCTATTGCTTTACCCACCCCGCTTGCAACTCAGAAGTATATCAGGAGCTATCAGCAGAGCGCCCCCTTTCCGCCTATTTAATGTCGCATATCCCTACCCAGAAAACAATGCGGAGCAGAATACGCTCAAGCCACACAGAGGGACCTCAGTGCGCAGGCGCATGGACTCCAGCGATTCGTGGCCGTTTCCTGAGCGGCAGCTGGAGGTGAGGGGGAGGGAGTTGTCCGGGGGCTAGAGAGGGGGTGATGGACCTGGTGGGAGGAGGGAGGCGACTGGTGCTGTTTGCGCTGGGCGGGAAGAGGGATACCTGGCAGAGGGGGCCGGGGAGAGTCGATGAGAGCTACTTGCTCTGGGCATTCACTGGTCAGGGAGAGTGATACCCAGGGTAGGGACGGGGGTAGGGGGTTGGTGCTGCTTGCTCTGGGCATTTATTGGCCGGGGAGAGGGATACCCAGGGTAGGGGGTGGGACGGGGAGAGGGGGTTGGTGCTGCTTACTCTGGGCATTTAATGGCCGGGGATCCGCCTGTGTGAATTTGGTTTGGAGTCAGTGTTAGGCCGCGGTTACCAGGGTAACCGGCCGCCATCTTGTTCGGGGCAACGGCAATAAGAGGTAACTACCCCATCATCAGGAACTCACAATCACTGGGTAACCACCACCCCCAATTACCGGGCAACCCCAATCACTGGGTAACCACTTTCAGCTTTCTCCCCCCATCAGCAGGGAACCTTAATCACTGGGTGGTGATTCACCAATAACCACCCCCTCCCAATCACTGGAAAACCTCAATCACCAGTTAACTATGCCCCCCAATCACTGGTAAACCCCAATCCCCAGGTAAACAAACCCCTCCACCCATCACCAGGAAACTCCAAACACTGAGCAACCACCCCCACCCTCCAAAGCAGGAAACTTCAATCAGGTGGGTAACCAATCCCCCCTCCCCCCAATCACTAGGAAGCCCCAATTACTGTGTAACTCCAATCACTGGGTAACCATGCCCCCTATCACCAGGAGTCCTCCCCTATCACTGAGACTCCCACCATCACCAGGGAAGAGTGATCATAATATAGAATTTCATATTAATTTTGAGAGTGATGTGGTTAAGTCTGCAACTGGAATCTTAAATTTAAACAAGAAGCAATTGTGGAGGTGTGAGGGATGAGCTGGCTGAGATTGATTGGAAAATTAGATTAAAAGATATGACTAGATAAGCAATGGCATACATTTAAAGAAATAATTAATTTTCAATTAATATGTTTTCTATTGAGGAATAAAAATTTCATTGAAAAAGTGGTATAGCTGTAGCTAACTAAAAAGTTTAAAGATAGTATTAAATTAAAAGAAGAGGCTTACAATGTTGCTAAAAGATTAGCAAGCCTGAGGATTGGGAGGGTTTTAAAAATCAGCAAGGATGGCCAAGAAATTGACAGAGAGAGGAAATAGAATGATAGTAAACAAGCAAACAATCTTTTACAACTATGTGAAAAAGAAGAGGTTAGCAAAAGTAAACATGGGTCCCAGAGGCTGAGACAGGAGAAATTATAAACATATGAATTAGGAGCAGGACTAGACCACTCAGCCCTTTGAGCCTGCTCCACCATTCAGTAAGTTCATAGCTGTACTGATTACTCCACATTTCCACCTACCCCTGATAGCCTTCCACCCCCTTGCTAATCAAGAATAAAGAGGAATGAAGTGGCAGAGATGTTAAACTAATCTTATTTTTATCTGTCTTCACGGTAGATGATGCCAAGAATGTACTGAAAATAATGGGGAATCAAGGATCTAATGAGTGAGGAACATAAAAGTAATTGAATGAGTAAAGGAAAAGTACTGGAGAAATTAATGGGACTAAAAACTGACAAATCCCCTGGATATGATGGCCTACATCCAAGGGTTTTAGGAGAGGTGGCTGCAGAGATAGTGGATGCATTAATTTTGATCTTCCAAAATTCCCTAGATTCTAGAATGGTCCCTGAGGATTGAAATGTAGTAAATTTAACACTGCTATTCAAGAAAGGAGGGAGAGAGAAAACAGGGAACTACATGCCATTTTGCCTGATCTCAGTATTAGGGAAAATGCTGGTATCTATTATTGGAAACATGATGACAGGGCACTTGGAAAATTACAAAATGGTTAGGCAAATTCACAGTTTTATGAAAGGGAAATCATATTTGACAAATCTATTAAAGTTTTTTGAGGGTGTAACTAGCAGGGTAGATAGGGGAATCAGTGGATGTAGTATATTTGAATTTTCAGAAGGTATTCGATAAGATGCCACACAAGAGATTGCTACAAGATTAGGGCTGATGGGTTTGGTGATAATGTATTAACATGGATAGAGGATTAATTGATGGACGGTAAGCACAGCAGACAGTCGGAACAAACAGGTCATTTTCAGGATGACAGGTTGTAACCAGTGGGGTACCACAAGGATCAGTGCTGGTGCCTCAACTATTTACAATCTATATTAATGTCTTTGATGAGGGGACCAAGGGTAATATTTTGAAGTTTGCTGATGGTGTAAAGTGGGAAAGTAAGCTGTGAAGAGGAGATAGAGAGTCTGCAAAAGGAATGAGACAGGTTATCTGATTGGGTAAGTGTAAAATTATCCACTTTGGTGGGAAGAATGAAAAGCAGAATATTATTTAAAATATAAGGTGTTAATTGTATATTAATTGTGTGCAGGTGGTGGGCATTAACTGGGGATTCAGTTGAGCCCTATAACTAGACACAGACTAAAACTGTGGTTGGTGGGTTAGGAGGCGTATGCTTGTAATGTGTAACTAAATAAATGGAAAAATGTGTCAAGATTGGCTCTAGTTCTAACCTTCACCAACTGGCTTTCTGGAGTAGAACATGAGGATCTAGTAAATACTGGGAATCAGAGGGATTTGTGAGTTCTTGTATGCAAATCACAGAAAGTTAACATGCAGGTACAGCAGGCGGGTTGTTTCCATGTATCTCTGGTATCTCTTCCACTTTGAAGACTGATGCAAAGTAAGCCTGTCGTTTCCTGGTTTACAATTGCAATATCACCTGGTCTGTCATTAAGGGGGCCACATTACTCTTAACCATGCTCTTTCTCTTCATGTACTTGTAAAAACCTTTAGTGTTGGCCTTGATATTCCATGCAACCCTTTTCTTATATTCTCATTTTGCACCTCTTATGACTTTCTATCCCTTTGCTGTTCTTTATATCTTTCCCATTTCCTGGAATCTTGCCTGCTCTTTGCATTTGTATTTCTTCAGGTATGTGGAGTGACTGGAGAAGCTTGGATTGTTCTCCTCCTTGGAACAGAGAAGGTTATGAAGAGATTTAATAGAGGTGATCAGTATTATAAAGGGTTTGATAGAGTAAATAGCAAGAACTGGCAGGAGGATCAGTAACCAGAGGGCACAGACTGAAGCCCCTCATCCTTGTTAAAGTGTGATGCCCAGAATTATTTATAAAGCCAAGTATGCTATTTTAAAAACCTTTTCGACAAGTCCTGCTACCTTCAATCTACACTCGTGATGTTGACCATTTTTCCCTTTTTGGTGCCAGCAGATCCCACCTTATTTGACCAGTTTCTCCGATCTAATTTCAGACCTAATCTATCTACAATTTTGCAATGTTCTCATTTCCTAGTCTCTTCCCAGATTGCCTCTCACCTACTTTGTCATTCACCCATTCAGTGCTTTGCTTTTGTAATGCTTTTTATTTCTTTATTTCTGTGTGTAAAGAAGATACAAACATATGAACAAACTAATTAGGAGTATAAGTAAGCTATTCAGCCCCTTGAGCCTGCTCTGCCATTCTATAAGATCATGACTGATCTGTTGGTGGACTCCACTCCACTTTCCTGCCTACCCAGATACCCTTTGACTCCCTTCTTTGTCAAGAATCTGACTACCACTGCATTAAAAACATTCAATGACTCTGCCTCCATCGCTCTCCGGGTAAGAGAGTTCCACAAGCTCATGACCCTCTAAGAGAAAAAATTTCTCCTCATCTCGGTCTTAAATGGGAGACCCCTTATTTTTAAACTGTGCCCCCTAAGTTTAGTCTCTCTCACAACGTCCTTTCAACGTCGACCCTGTTCAGTCCCCTCAGGATCTTGTGTTGCAATAAGATCACCTCTCATCTTTCTAAACTCCAATGAATACAGACCCAAACTGTCCAACCTTTCCTCATAAGATAACCCTCTCCTCACAGGAATCGGTCGAGTGAGCCTTCTCTGAACAGTTTCCAACACAATTGTATCCTTTCTTAAAAGGACACCAAAACTGTACGTAAGACTCGAGATATGGTCTAACCAATGCCCTGTACAACTGTAGCAAAATATCTCTACTTTTATATTCCATTCCCCTTGCAACAAACAGCAGCATTGCATTTGCCTCCTTAATCATTTTCTGTATCTGCATACTAACTTTGTGTGTTTTGTGTACCAGGCCACCCAGCTCCCTCTGCATCTCAGAGTTCTGCAATCTCTCTCAATTTAAATAATATGTTGCTTTTCTATTTTTCTAGCCAAAGTGGGCAAGTCCACACTTCCCCGCATTATACTCCATCTGCCAAATCTTTGCCCACTCATTTAGCCTATCTATACTTTCTTTGGCCTCCTTGTCTCGAGAGACAATGGGTAAGTGCCTGGAGGTGGTCAGTGTTTTGTGAAGCAGCACCTAGAGTGGCTATAAAGGCCAATTCTAGAATGACAAACTCTTCCACAGGTGCTGTGATAAAATTGGTTGGGGCTTTTGCACAGTTGGCTCTCTCCTTGCGCTTCTGTCTTTTTTCCTGCCAACAGCTATCTATACTTAACCTATCTATATCCCTTTGCAGACTCCTTATGTCCTCTTCGCAACTTACTCTCCTACCTATCTTTGTGTCATCAGAAAGTTTAGCAACCATACATTCTGTCCCTTCATCCAAGTCATTGATATAGATTGTAAATAATTGAGGCCCCAGCACTGACCCCTGTGGCACTCCACTAGTTACAGATTGCCAACCAGAAAACTAATCATTTATGCATATTCTGTTTCTTGTTGGCTAACCAATCCTCTATCCATGCTAATATGTTACCACCTATACCATGGGCTCTTATTTTGTTTAGTAACCTTTGATGTGGCACCTTGTGAAATGCCTTCTGGAAATCCAAGTATACCACATCCACAGGTTCCCCTTTCTCCACATTGCCTGTTATTTCCTCAAAGAACTCAAATTAGTCAAACATGATTTCCCTTTCACAAAACTATGTTGACTCTGCCTGATTTCATTGAGATTTTCTAATTGTTTCGCTATAACCTCCTTAATAATGGATAACCAGCACTTTCCCTGTGACAGATGTTAAGCTAACTGGCCTGTAGTTTCCTGCTTTCTCTCTTCCTCCTTTCTTCAATAGCAGAGTTACATTTGCTTTTTTTTTTAATCTGATGGGAACTTTCCAAAATCTAATTTTGGAATATTAAAACTGATGCATCCACTATCTCAGCAGTCACTTCTTTAAGACCCTCGGGTCCATCAGGACCTGGGGACTTGTCCGTTTTTAGTTCTAATAATTTTCTCAGTATCCTTTCCCTGGTGATGATGATTATTTTAAGTTCCTCCATCTCTTTCAACTCTTGATTCACAATTATTTCTGGGATGTTATTTGTATCCTCTACAGTCAAGACAGATGCAAAAAAATCTGTTCAATTCCTTATTTTCCATTATTAATTCCCAGACACACTCTCTGGAGGACCAACATTCACTTTACTTGCTCTTTTCCTTTTTAATTACCTGTAGAAAGTCTTACTACCTGTTTTTATATTTCTAGCTAAGGTGCTCTCGTACTCTAATTTCTCTTTCATTATTCTTTTTGTCATTCTTTGCTGTTTGTTATATTTTATGTAAAGATTATCTTTGTTATCTATCCATCTCCTGTATTTCTTTTTAAGCAGGTTGCAGATCATTCCTTTGTTTCTCTTGGGTATTTTCCCTCCCATCTCATTTGTTCTGATCCAATTAAATTATCTTTCATTTTTCAGTTTTAGGAGAAGGACTGAAGACTTAAATGTTAACATCTCTATTATCTTCAAAGCTGTATGTGCATCCTTGTTTTTGTTTTGTTTTGTACTTTCTGTAACTCTTGCTCAGTCAGTGAAGCTGAGCATTGGTACGGTTGGACTTCGGCTTGAATGCGGTGTTTGGTTTTGGTCAGTAGGGGATGGGGTGGTGAAAAGAAGGAGGGATCTCCTCTATCCTTGAGTGGGGGGGGAGGTGGTTGTGGGACATCCTTCTAGTCCCGTTGCTCTGGCCCTCCTCCTCCTGTCCCACTACTCTGGCCATCTTCTTCCTGCCCTCGTGCTCTGGCCCTCCCTCCTCCTGCCTTGACTCTCTGATCCTGCAGCTTGCATGGTTTTACCATGGCATCAATCGTGCTGGCTTCTCTGAACTTCCTCATTAGAGTCAGAGTCGTACAGCATAGAAACAGGCTCTTCGGCCCACCCCGTCCATGCCGACCATAATGCCTATCTATACTAATCCCACCTGCCTGCATTAATTCCATATCCCTCTATGCCTTGCTCATTCAAGTACCTGTCCAGATGCTTCTTAAATGTTGCCACTGTTCCTGCCTCCACCACCTCCTCTGGCAGCTCATTCCAGATACCCACTATTCTTTGTGTGAAAAATTTACCCCTTTGATCCCCTTTAAACCTCCTCCCTCTCACCTTAAATCTATGCCCACTAGTTTTAGTCACCCATACCATGGGAAACAGACTCTGGCTATCTACTCTATCTATGCCTCTCATAATTTTATATACCTCTATCATGTACCCTCTCAGCCTCCTTCGCTCCAGGGAAAAAAGACACAGCCTATCCAATCTCTCTTTATAACTCAAGCCCTCCAAACCAGGCAACATCCTTGTGAATCTTTTCTGCACCCTCTCTAGCTTAATCACATCTTTCCTGTTGTGCGGCAACCAGAACTGCACACAGTACTCTAAATGTGGCTTAACCAACATTATGTACAACTGTAACATGACGTCCCAACTCTTGTACTCAATACCTTGGATGATCAAAGCAAGCATTGACCCAGACTTTTCCTGCCTACTTTGTTTCCTCTAGGCCTCTTGGACCTTCCTTGCAGAACTCCAACTTATTGAATTTTACATGCAGATGTAAGCTTTTCCAAGCTTTCTTGCTGATCCCAGATCAATTGGTAGCCGAGTTACTGCTTCATGTGCTCATGAAGCTCTTATAAGGATTTCTTCCTGTGCCTACCTGATGGTTCCTACTCCAGGGTGCTAAAAGAAACCGGTAAGGGAATTACAGAGGCATTAGTCATTCCAAAGCTCTCCTAGATTCTGAAATATTGCCTTTGCATTGGAGGATTGAAAATGTCGCGCCATTATTTAAGAAGGGCAGGAGAGAGAAAGCAGGTAGCTACAGACCTGTCAACTTAACGCCAGTTGTGGGGAAGTTACTAGAATCGATCATTAGGAACAGAGTGACTTAATGCTTGGATAGGTATGAGCCGATCAGAGAGAGCCAGTATGGGTTTGTAAAGATAAGATCATGTCTGACAGATCCAGTTGTACTTTTTCAGTAGCTTACTAACATGGTGGTCAGAGGGTGTCTATGGATATTGTCTATATGGATTTCCAGAAGGCATTTTGAGAATGTTCTGCACAGGGGAATATTGCCATAGATTAGATTGCATGGAATTGGAGGTAACCTTGTGACGTGTTTGGGAATTTAGAACAGTACAGCGCAGTACAGGCCCTTCGGCCCACGATGTTGTGCCGACCCTTTAACCTACTCTAAGATCAAACTACCTACATACCCTTCATTCTACTATCATCCATGTACCTATCCAAGAGTTGCTTAAATGTCCCTAATGTATCTGCTTCTACTACCACTGCTGGCAGTGCATTCCACGCACCCACCACTCTTTGTAAAGAACCTACCTCTGACATCTCCCCTAAACCTTCCTCCAATCACCTTAAAATGATGCCCCCTGGTGATAGCCCTTTCCGCCCTGGGAAGAAGTCTCTGGCTATCCACTCTATCTATGCCTCTCATCATCTTGTGCGCCTCTATCAAGTCACCTCTCATCCTTCGCTCCAATGAGAAAAGCCCTAGCTCCCTCAACCTTTCTTCATAAGACATGCCCTCCAGTCCAGGCAGCATCCTGGTGAATCTCCTCTGCACCCTCTCTAAAGCTTCCACATCCTTCCTATAATGAGGCGACCAGAACTGAAACCGATATTCCAAGTGTGGTCTAACCAGGGCTTTATAGAGCTGCAATATAACCTCGCGGCTCTTAAACTCAATCCCCCTGTTAATGAAAGCCAACACCCCATACGCCTTCTTAACAACCCTATCAACTTGGGTGGCAACTTTGAGGGATCTATGGACGTGGACCCCAAGATCCCTCTGTTCCTCCACACTGCCAAGGATCCTGTCTTTAAGCCTGTATTCTGCATTCAAATTCGACCTTCCAAAATGAATCACTTCACGCTTTTCCAGGTTGAACTCCATCTGCCACTTCTCAGCCCAGCTCTGCATCCTGTCAATGTCCCGTTGCAACCTACAACAGCCCTCCACACTATCCACAACTCCAGCAACCTTTGTGTCATCAGCAAACTTACTAACCCAGTCTTCCACTTCCTCATCCAAGTCATTTATAAAAATCACAAAGAGCAGAGGTCCCAGAACAGATCCCTGTGGAACACCACTGGTCACCGAGCTCCAGGCTGAATACTTTCCATCTACTACCACCCTCTGTCTTCTTTGGGCCAGCCAATTCTGTATCCAGACAGCCAAATTTCCCTGTATCCCATGCCTCCTTACTTTCTGAATGAGCCTACCATGGGGAACCTTATCAAACGCCTTGCTAAAATCCATATACACCACATCCACTGCTCTTCCTTCGTCAATGTGTTTTGTCACATCCTCAAAGAATTCAATAAGGCTTGTGAGGCATGACCTGCCCCTCACAAAGCCATGCTGACTATCTCTAATCAAACTTTGCTTTTCCAAATAATCATAAATCCTGTCTCTCAGAATCCTCTCCAATAATTTGCCCACCACCGACATAAGACTGACTGGTCTGTAATTCGCAGGGTTATCCCTATTCCCTTTCTTGAACAAGGAAATAACATTTGTTGGAAGATAGGAAACAAAGTAGGGATAAAGGACATGTGACCTTGTCCTATCAACACCTCTTTTGTTATCTCTTGCCCCACCCTCGCTTTACTTGCTTAAAATCTTTTACGTTTCTAATATTTGTCAGTTCTGATGAAGGGTCACTGATCTGAAACGTTAACTCTGCTTCTCTCTCCACAGATGCTGCCAGACCTGCTGAGTATTTCCAGCATTTCTTGTTTTTATTTCAGATTTCCAGCATCTAGTATTTTTTGCTTTTATTTTAGTGCTTAATTCACTGCCACTTCTCTTCCAGGAATGCCTACCTTGAAGAAGTTCTGCTGTTCTCTCCGACAGGATTTTTGTTTGTTTCTTTTACCTTGTTCAGCTTTTTGCTTTCTATTTCCCTTCTGGTGTTTGATAAAGTGTCTATCAAAACTCATTTTCAGAGCCACATCTCCTTTCTCAGTGACTGTATGTTTGTGCTTGGAGTGCTTTGTGCTTTACAGTCTATTCACACCCTCTCTGTACTAATGCTTTGTCTTTCAGCACACCATTAACATACCCTTTGCCTTTGTTCCATGACCTTCTGGTCAGTTATTCTGTGTGACCTCGTCCCATCAACACCTTCTCCTTTGTTATCTCTTGCCCCACCCCCACTTTACTTGCTTAAAATCTTTTACATTTCTAATATTTGTCAGTTCTGATGAAGGATCACTGAGCTGAAACGTTAACTCTGCTTCTCTCTCCACAGATGCTGCCAGACCTGCTGAGTATTTCCAGCATTTTTTTTTATTTCCGATTTCCAGCATCAGCAGTATTTTGCTTTTATTATATCAAGGGAATGTTCACTGATTGACAAGATGTCACAAGTGGTGTTCCCCACAGACCTGTTGCGGGCCTCAGCTTTTTGCTATATTTATCAATGGCTTCACTAGTGATTAGAGAGCTGCATATCTAAGTTTGGTGTCACAGTAAGTAGTGTAGATGGGGGCAGGAAAGTTACAAAGGGATATTGAGTAAGTATGAAAAACTGGCCAATGGAGTTAATGTGGAGAAGTGTGAGGTCATCCGCTTTGAATGTGAGAAAGAAAAATTGGGACATTAAGAGCAAAGTGATTTAGGTATCCATGTACACAAACCATTAATAGCTAGACCACAGTAATCAAAACAACTAATGGAACATTGGCCTTTATCTCAAGGGAGTTGGGATTCAAAAGTGGAGTTATGCTTTGCTATACTAAGTGTTGGCCAGACCCCATCTAGAGAACTGCATTTAGTTGTGAGCAGTGAACCACAGGAAAGATAAATTAGTCTTGGGAGGTGTCAGTTCAGCAGAACAATATCAGGATTAAAGAATTATGAGGACATGTTGCATAAACTTGGCTTGATTCCTTTGAATTTAAAAGGTTATGGTTGATCTAACTATGAGATGAAAAAGTACTTTTTCACACCAGTAGTAGTGGAAATCTAGAACCCACTCCTCCCAAAATTTTCATTTTCACAGGTAGAACTTGAGTCGTTGAACCAAAATTGGCGATGGCGATGCCGAGCAGCCTGATACCATCCCGGTTTCTGACACTCGTGGCTCACTTTCTAATAGTCATCAACATCTTCTGGTCCAGGGTGAGTAAGGGTATGGCTGAGCAGAAGCAAGAACAGAAACATACAAGGGACAGTTCCCTCGCCTCCCCTCCTTCCACCTACCATTCCCCCCCCCCCCCCCCCCCCAAACCCCACTATCTGATGTTAGATGAAGTGCAGCCCACTACCTGACAGGGACAGGACCTGGAACTGGCAAAGGGAAGTCAACAATAATGATTTGTATTCATATGGAGCCCTTTAATGTAGAAAAGCATCCAAAGGGACTTCAGAGAAGTGTCATCAGATGAAAACGGATGCTAAACCAAAGAAAGAACTATTAGGAGGGTTCACCAAAAGCTAATCCAAGGAGATGTATTTTAAGGAGGGTCTTGAAGGATTGAGGGAAGAGTCAGAGAGGCTTGGGGAGGCAGCAAGGCAGCCAATAGTGAGAGTGTGAATGCAGATGAGGTCAGAGTTGAAAGAAGACAGTAGGGCTGAATGAGGTTACAAAGGATGAGGCCATGAAGCAATTTAAGCATGAGGATGAGAATTTTACATTAACCCCAGCATCTCTGATGTAGGTCAGCAGGGACATGGCTGGTGGATGAGTGGAACTTGGTAAAGGACATGGTATAGGCAGTAGAGTTTTGGATAAGCAGAAGTTTATGGAGGGTGGAAGATGCAAGGCCAGGAGAACATTGGAATAGACATGTCTGGAGGTAACTAAATTATGGATGAGGATTTTAGCAGCAAATGGACCGAGGCAGGGATAGAGATGTCAGCGAGCAACAGGGTACGGCAGGTAAGTAGATGGGGCCAAAGGAGCAGGATGTGGGTCTCGTGGTCATGAGGGGAGGCAGGAGGAAAAACCTAGAAAAATCAGCTTCTTTGGCTTACAACAACACTAATGACCAGTGGTGCCAGATCCACCTTACAGCTGCTCAGAGTGCCTCCAGATCGTTGTTCTCTGCAGGTGCAATAGGTGGCACATGAGCAGGGCATGAGGTTTGCTTCTTTAGGTACTGCTTTAAATGGGTGTCCATCGGTGGGAGAAAAAAATGACGTAGGAGTTGCCCTTGCATCATATCTCCCTTAATTAAATGAAAGTTAAATGTTTGTATCTGTTCTATGAACAAGCACTCCGTTCTCCCCTTGGGGAAATCCCAGGAAATTTCTGGGTCGAAGCGACACACCAACCTCTGCTTCACGTCCAGGAACAGAATATTGGTTAGGCCCAAGGCACAAGAAAATCGGGAGCAGGAAAAGGCTTTTCACCTCCTCTTTTGCTAGTAATTGGTAATCCTTCTGTGATGTGAGATTATAAATCTTTTGAGAGGGATCTCCAAAGCCCGCAAAGATGCTTGATTTCTGTTCACAGGTATGTTTTGTAGTAGACTGCAGAAGGTTTTCTGCTGCTATGAAAACAAAGATGCATCTCCTCAAAAATAATGTTGGGAAAATAATTGGATAAGGGCTGAATAAGGGCACGGGGATTGTGATGCACGATTAACCCTTGCCTGCCCATTCCGATGCAGGCGTCATACAAACTTGGTGCTGCTTGCTGATTTACATGGTTGCAGTATGTAGTCAGCGCTGAGCGGGCAGTTGAGTGGCTGCACACCTGAGAAAGAGGTGCAAAATCGTGAGAGGCGAACACAAGTTCAAGTTAGATAATGCTACTTAAAGAAGCCTACACTTCTTAAAGGGAGATGCACTTTGGCTGGAGCAGGTGCTGAAATTCATTACACAAGTGACTTTGAGCTGGGGAACACAGGAATGGCACAATATGGCAGAGAGAAGGCTGCAAGGTTCTCCAATGCAACACCGGCGACATTGATGCATAGGTCACCAAGCGAAAGAAGTCCTGTATCCACAGGGAGTCAGGAGGACCTCCAGATAAACTCTGAGAAGGCAGTGGAACAGGTAGTTGTGCAGGCCAATGCCTTTTGTAATTCTGAGGACCTTGATGCAACAACATATTGAATTTATATAGCACCTTTTAATGTAATAAAATGTATCATGGTGCTTCACAGGGGCGTGATGTAGCAAAATTAGACACTGAGCCCCAGAAGTCAATATTAAGGCAGAGGGCCAAAAGCTTGGTCATAGGTGGGATTCAGGAGCATCGTACAGGTAGAGAGCCGGAGAGGTTTAGGAATAGAATTCTAGAGCTTGGGGCCTAGGCAGCTGAAGGCACAGCCACCAATATGGAGTGATTAAAATCGGGGATGCTCAAGAGGCCAGAATTAGATGAGCACAGATATCTTTGAGCATTGAAGAGCTGGAATAGATTACAGAGATGGACAGGGTATGGCCATGGAGGGATTTGAAGACAGGAATGTGAATTTTAAAATCGAAGCATCGCTTAACCAGGAGACAGTGTAGGTCAGCGAGCACAGGGGTGGTGGGTGAACAGGACTAGGTGTGGTCAGGACACGGACAACAGAGTTTTGGATGTCGTGGAGTTTATGGAGGGTAGACTGTGGGAGGTGGGCCAGAAGTGTGTTCGAATAGTCATGTCTAGAGGTAACAAGCACAGATGAGGGTTTCAGGAACTGATGAGCTGAAGCAGTGGCCAAGTTGGGCAATGTTACGCTGGTGGAAATGGGCAATCTTAGTGATGTGGTTGGAAGCTCATCTTGGATTAAAATATAATTCCAAGGTTGTGAACAGTCTGGTTCAGCCGGGGAGAGGGCTAGAGTTGGTAGCTAGATGAAAGAGTTTATGACCGAAGACAATGGCTTCAGTCTTCCCAATGTTTACCTTGGAGTAAATTTTTGCTCATCCAGTACAAGTTGTCAGAAAAGCAGTCTGATAATCTAGCAACAGTGAAGGAATCAAGAGGTAATGGTGAGATAGAGCAGGGTGTCCTCAACGTACATGTGAAAACTGCTTTTGCATTTTTGCATGATGTTGGCAAGAGGAAGCATATAGATGAGAAATAGGAGGGGACAAGGATAGATTGTTGGGTAACACCAGAGGTAAGGGTGCGGAAGTGGGAAGAGAAACCATTGCAAGTGATTCTCTGGCTACGATTAGATAGATAAGAATGGAACCATGTGAGTGCAGTCTCACCAATCTGAAGAATGGAGACGCATTAGAGGAGTATGATCTGGTCAACTGTGTCAGCGACTGCAGACAGGTCGAGAAGGACATTGAGGAATAGTTTACCTTTGTCCGAGTCACATGGGATGTCATTTTTGACTTTGGTGAGAGCGGTTTTGGTATCATGTGACAGCGGCAGAAACCTGATTTGAAGTGATTCAAATATAGAGCTCCTGGAAAGATCGGCAGAGCAGGGGGGTTTAAGAAGAAAATTTGTAGTAGGGAAAAGAAGACGGATGTTATCTTTGCATTATAAGATGATCCTAGAATAGTGAGCGGTTTTAGCAGACGAGAGCAGGATCCGGTAGAGCTTTATGTGGCCTAGCTAGATCTGGCAGTGGATGGTGAGCACAGTTGTTGTTCGTATCCATTCAGGGTCTGCTTCCCTTGGACTTAAGCGAGCGAAGATGATGGCCCTATAGGGGGAACGGCTAGGGTGGGAGAGAGTAATGGTTTTATTGGCTGATAGAATTTCAATTTTCTCACCTGCATTGTCATGTTTAGTGAATGTATCTTCAAATGACACATTCCACCACCTACACCACTAGTCTCACACACTGTTTAATGCACCACACTCTCATCTCTTACTTAACAATAATTTCCATCAATCACGATTGATGCCTAACATTCATAGCCTCACCTCACCTTTACACATTTAGGACTGCTGCAAGCCTCACATCCATCTCCCGTCTTGCATGCAACTATTCAACCATGACCGCTGTAACTCCCAAACGCATTGCAGCATACTCACTGACGTAATTTCAACTCTCTCCGGATAAGTTTGCACGTAACCGAAGGCAGCATCTTGCTGCCAGTAGGCTCAAACTAATACCATCATGGTTCTGGATGCCAATGCTCAAAGGGGCTTGCAGGGTCTCAAGCAGTCCAGCAGTCTTTCCTCCAGCAGATTACTAGGATTGTTGGGCACTGACCCAGAGGTGTGGCAGTGGCTCCAAGGAGCACGAGCCTACTGTACACTATCAGGATGACAGCATTTGTCTTCCCACCAGTGCCCTTACTATAGTCTATCAGCCAGTCAGCCCAGATTCCTGTCGTCCCTGCCAAGGTGCTGAAGCCGGGCCTTCTAAGGGGAGAACTCCTTGAGGTAGTCCTGCGAAGGGCATCTGTAGTCTCCCTGCTCAAAGTCAGCAACTTTCTACCAGCCATGCTGCAGCCACTGAGGTAGCACTGTGTAGAAGCACTAAGAGAGGCAAAGGCACATGGAAGACATCCACTAAGGAAAGGCACCAGGATGATGAATTGATTTTTGTTTAGAATATTAGATGGTTTACTTGATAAAGTTGTTTATATTGTGATGGCTTTTATTTCATAATTGTGTTCAAGAGTACAGTGTCATCATCAGTAACAGGGAAGGTAAGTGTGGGACTGTGTTGAATGGGGAATTGGGGGTGTGTTCACTGGCACCGTAGTTGGATCTGCTGATCACAGACAGCCCGGCCGGAAAGGGGGTGAGTTGGTTGCCTCTTCTTCCTGCTCTGCCTCCTCGCTGTATACATGGTGACAAGGGATGTCCCCTCATGATGACTAGGTTGTGTAGGATGCATCAGACCACAGCAAATCATGAAACAAGCTCTGGCAAGTACTGCAGGACTCCTCTAGAGGAGTGTTGGCAGCAGAAGTGTTGCTTGAGCACCCGATGGTCTGCTTGATGACATTTCATGTGATAGGGAAATCATGTTCAACCAATTTTATTGGAGTTCTTTGAGGGAGTTACACGTGCTTTGGATAAAGGGGAACTGATGGATGTATTGTGCTTAGATTTCCAGAAGGCATTTGATAAGGTGCCACATCAAAGGTTATTGCAGAAAATAAAAGCTCATGGTGCAGGGGGTAACATATTGGCATGGATAGAAGATTAGTTAGCTAACAGGAAACAGAGTAGGCATAGATAGGTCATTTTCTGGTTGGCAAGATGTAACGAGTGGTGTGCCACAGGGATCTGTGCTGGGGCCTCAACATTTTACAATTTATTTAAATGACTTCGATGAAGGGACCGAATGTATGGTTGCTAAATTTGCTGATGAGACAGAGATAGGTAGGAGAGTAAGTTGTGAAGAGGACATAAGGGGGCTACAAAGGGACATAGATAGCTTAAGTGAGTGGGCAAAGACCTGGCAAATGGAGTAAAATGTGGGAAATTGTCCAGTTTGACAGGAAGGATAAAAAAGAAACATACTATCTAAATGGTGAGAGATTGCAGAGCTCAGATGCAGAGGGATCTGGGTGTCCTAGTGCATGAATCGCAAAAGGTTAGTATGCAGGTACAGCAAGTAATTAGGAAAGCTAATAGAATGTTATTTTTTATCGCAAGGGGAATTGAATACAAAAGTAGGGAGGATATGCTTCAGCTATAAAGGGCATTGGTGAGACCACATCTGGAGTACTGTGGTCGCCTTATTTAAGGAAGGATGCAAATGCGTTGGAGGCAGTACAGAGAAGGTTTACTAGACTAATACCTGGAATGGGCGGGCTGTCTTATGAGGAAAGATTGGACAGGCTAGGCATGTTTCCACTGGAATTTAGAAGAGTAAAAGGCGACTTGAATGAAACATGTAAGATCCTGAGGGGTCTTGACAGGGTGGATGTGGAAAGAATGTTTCCCCTTGGGGGAGAATCTAGAACTAGGGGTCACTGTTTAAAAATAAGGGGTCGCCCATTTAAGACAGATGAGGGGAAATCTTTTCTCTCAGATGGTCATGAGTCTTTGGAATTCTCTTCCTCAAAAGGCGGTGGAAGCAGAGTCTTTGAATATTTTTAAGGCAGAGGTAGATTGATTCTTGATAAGCAAGGGGGTGGAATGTTATCGGGGTTGGGTGGAAACGTGGAGTTATTAGTTCAGCCATGAACTTATTGAATGGCGGAGCAGGCTAGAAGGGCTGAGTGGCCTACTCCTGCTCCTAATTGGTATGTTCGTACAATAGCATCGCTGTTGTCATGCACATGCTGCGCAGTTGTGCTTGGCTGCACACTGGATTCATGAACCAGATGGTTGACCATGTCCATTATCACCCAGTAGCTGTCCTCTGGTTTGACGTGTGGCTCACATACTGATGATACAATGCATCATGCAGGTGCATGCCCATTATCCTGGTGTAGAATAAAGGCATCATGAAAGCTGCTACTGGACATTCACCTGCATATTGTGCTGAGCATGGTTTGTACACATTCAGGGCGTGGAACTTTTTGCAATTGCGATACATCTGTGCATTTAAATGTGGGGTCCGCAAAGCAATGTGTATGCAGTCAATGGCATGCACCTTGCACCAGAGGGAAACCCACTAACCTGGTAAAGCCATATGTATGCTCTGTCCGCTTCCCTAAGGAAAGAGCGAATCAAATGTATTCCCCTTTCCTGGCATACAGAACATGAGTGACCTCCATTATACAAGTGTCGACAGCGAACTGCAAGATCTTGGAACTTTCGCCTGCTTCACCCTGGCATGATCTCACCATGACACAGTTCATGGCCACACTCACCTTTACAGCCACTGGCAGTGCTGTTCTCGTCCTGCTCTGAGGTTGCAGGTCTGCCTGTAACAGGTGACACATTTCAGTGAGAATCTCCTTTGTAAACTGGAAACACCACACACACTGTTCTGCACTGAGATTGAGGGAAGAAAATTCTTCCCTAAAGACACTGGGTGGATTTGGCCTCCTGTTCAAAGCTCCTCTTTGCCTCCTGCTGTTCCCTTTTCAAGCTGCTAGTCTTCCTCTGTTTCCTCTGCTCAATCTCCCTGTCACGCCATAGGTCAAGGGGCGTAGAAACTACAGCACCCATGACTGAGAACAAGTGGTCTGAGCAGAACTCTTGAAATGAGAACCAAGGCTTGCAACACCAGTCCCTGTAGACTTCACCAATTTTAAATAACTATACAAGTTACCTAACTTCTATTAACTTAGCAGCCAGTAGAAATCAATCAGCAACTAAGCTAAAAGTAGTTGATGGTCCGTTTAAATGGCGCTGGTAGAGGGTTCTCCCTGCTGCTGAACTTGGGTTTGCCTGTGCAAGATTAAGAGAGAGTATTTGCTGGAGCATTGAGGTTGAAAATGGCACCACTGCTTTCAAATCAGTGTTACACTCTTGTCTGACATTATGCTTTGCCGACTGTGTATATTTACAGCCACGCTCCTAACTAACGTGCTAATGCCCTTGTCGAAATGGTGTCCAGTGTGGCCCACACCAGCAATGCACGTGTGCGGCACAAATAGGTTTTGCACACAAAACCTGTAGCCAGTGATATCAGCCTGGTCCAGAAACTCGACATGTCCCCTACCTTCTATATATAGCGATGTTAGCCTGCTCCAGGAACTCATCCAGTTCCCATTTTTTTTTTTTTTTTTATTCATTCATGGGATGTGGGTGTCGCTGGCCAGGCCAGCTTTTATTGCCCATCCCTAATTGCCCTTGAGAAGGTGGTGGTGAGCTGCCTTCTTGAACTGCTGCAGTCCATGTGGGGTAGGTACACCCACAGTGCTGTTAGGAAGGGAGTTCCAGGATTTTGACCCAGCAACCGTGAAGGAACGGCGATATAGTTCCAAGTCAGGGTGGTGTGTGACTTGGAGGGGAACTTGCAGGTGGTGGTGTTCCCATGTATTTGCTGCACTTGTCCTTCTAGTTGGTAGAGGTCGCGGGTTTGGAAGGTGCTGTCGAAGAAGCCTTGGTGCATTGCTGCAGTGCATCTTGTAGATGGTACACACTGCTGCCATTGTGCGTCGGTGGTGGAGGGAGTGAATGTTTGTAGATGGGGTGCCAATCAAGCGGGCTGCTTTGTCCTGGATGGTGTCGAGCTTCTTGAGTGTTGTTGGAGCTGCACCCATCCGGGCAAGTGGAGAGTATTCCATCACACTCCTGACTTGTGCCTTGTAGATTGTGGACAGGCTTTGGGGAGTCAGGAGGTGAGTTTCTTGCCGCAGGATTCCTAGCCTCTGACCTGCTCTTGTCGCCACGGTATTTATATGGCTACTCCAGTTCAGTTTTCGGTCAATGGTAGCCCCTAGGATGTTGATAGTGGGGGATTCAGCGATGGTAATGCCGCTGAATGGCAAGGGGAGATGGTTAGATTCTCTTTTGTTGGAGATGGTCATTGCCTGGCACTTGTGTGGCGCGAATGTTACTTGCCACTTATCAGCCCAAGCCTGGATATTGTCCAGGTCTTGCTGCACTTCTACACAGACTGCTTCAGTATCTGAGAAGTTGCGAATGGTGCTGAACATTGTGCAATCATCAGCGAACATCCCCACTTCTGACCTTATGATTGAAGGAAGGTCATTGATGAAGCAGCTGAAGATGGTTGGGCCTAGGACACTACCCTGAGGTACTCCTGCAGTGATGTCCTGGAGCTCAGATGATTGACCTCCAACAACCACAACCATCTTCCTTTGCGCTAGGTATGACTCCAGCCAGCGGAGGATTTTCCCCCTGATTCCCATTGACCTCAGTTTTGCTAGGGCTCCTTGATGCCATTATCGATCAAATGCTGCCTTGATGTCAAGGGCAGTCACTCTCACCTCACCTCTTGAGTTCAGCTCTTTTGTCCATGTTTGAACCAAGGCTGCAATTAGGTCAGGAGCTGACTGGCCCTGGCGGTACCCAAACTGAGCATCACTGAGCAGGTTGTTGCTAAGCAAGTGCCGCTTGATGGCACTGTTGATGACACCTTCCATCACTTTACTGATGGTTGAGAGTAGGCTAATGGGGTGGTAGTTGGCCGGGTTGGATTTGTCCTGCTTTTTGTGTACAGGACATACCTGGGCAATTTTCCACATTGAAGGGTAGATGCCAGTGTTGTAGCTGTACTGGAACAGCTTGGCTCGGGGCGCGGCATGTTCTGGAGCACAGGTCTTCAGTACTATTGCCGGAATATTGTCAGGGCCCATAGCTTTTGCAGTATCCAGTGCCTTCAGTCGTTTCTTGATATCATGCGGAGTGAATTGAATTGGCTGAAGTCTGGCATCTGTGATGCTGGGGACTTCAGGAGGAGGCCGAAATGGATCATCAACTCGGCACTTCTGGCTGAAGATTGTTGCAAATGCTTCAGCTTTATCTTTCGCACTGATGTGCTGGGCTCCCCCATCATTGAGGATGGGGATATTTGTGGAGCCACCTCCTCCAGTTAGTTGTTTAATTGTCCACCACCATTCACGGCTGGATGTGGCAGGACTGCAGAGCTTAGATCTGATCCGTTGGTTATGGAATCACTTAGCTCTGTCTATCACATGCTGCTTACACAGTTTGGCATGCAAGTAGTCCTGGGTTGTAGCTTCACTAGGTTGACACCTCATTTTGAGGTGTGCCTGGTGCTGCTCCTAGCATTCCCTCCTGCACTCTTCATTGAACCAGGGTTGGTCTCCTGGCTTGATGGTAATGGTAGAGTGGGGGATATGCCGGGCCATGAGGTTACAGATTGTGGTTGAGTACAATTCTGCTGCTGATGGCCCACAGTGTCTCATGGATGCCCAGTTTTGCATTGCTAGATCCGTTCGAAATCTATCCCATTCAGCACGGTGATAGTGCCACACAACACGATGGACGGTGTCCTCACTGTGAAGGCGGGACTTCGTCTTCACAAGGACTGTGCGGTGGTCACTCCTACCAATACTGTCATGGACAGATGCATCTGCGGCAGGCAGATTGATGAGGACGAGGTCGAGTATGTTCTTCCCTCGTGTTGGTTCCCCCACCACCTGCCGCAGACCCAGTCTAGCAGCCATGTCCTTTAGGACTCTGCCAGCTCGGTCAGTAGTGGTGCTGCTGAGCCACTCATGGTGATGGACATTGAAGTCCCCCACCCAGAGTACATTCTGTGCCCTTGCCACCCTCAGTGCTTCCTCCAAGTGGTGTTCAACATGGAGGAGTACTGTGTCATCAGCTGAGGGAGGGCGGTAGGTGGTAATCAGTAGGAGGTTACCTTGCCCATATTTAACCTGATGCCATGAGACGTCATGAGATCCGGAGTCGATGTTGAGGACTCCCAGGGCAACTCCCTCCCTACTGTCTACCATTGTGCCACCACCTCTGCTGGGTCTGTCCTGCCGGTGGGACAGGATATACCCGGGGATGGTGATGGCAGTGTCTGGGACATTGTCTGTTAGGTATGATTCCGTGAGTATGACTATGTCAGGCTGTTGCTTGACTCGTCTGTGGGACAGCTCTCCCAAACTTGGCACAAGCCCCCAGATGTTAGTAAGGAGGACTTTGCAGGGTCGACAGGGCTGGGTTTGCCGTTGTCGTTTCCGGTGCCTAGGTCGATGCCGAGTGGTCCATCCGGTTTCATTCCTTTTTATTGACTTCGTAGTGGTTAGGTACAACTGAGTGGCTTGCTAGGCCATTTCAGAGGGCATGTAAGAGTTAACCACATTTTAAGTGAATTTGCACCTTCCGCATGAACCAGCCACTTATTACAAAGGTCTGTTCTGCAAAAAGGAATAAGCTCCTCTCATCCAAGGGCGGTACAGTGATTCTCCAGCGACCCGGGTTCGATTCCGGGTACTGCCTGTGCGGAGTTTGCAAGTTCTCCCTGTGACCGCATGGGTTTTTCCCGGGTGCTCCAGTTTCCTCCCACAGCCAAAGACTTGCAGGTTGATAGGTAAATTGGCCATTGTAAATTGCCCCTAGTATAGGTAGGTGGTAGGGGAATTAAGGGAAGGTGGGGATGTGGTAGGAACATGGGATTAATGTAGGATTAGTATAAATGGGTGGTTGCTGGTCGGCACAGACTCGGTGGGCCGAAGGGCCTGTTTCAGTGCTGTATCTCTAAAATAAATAATAAAATAAAGGTCTATGTTTATATATACATATGCGCAGGTCCCCTTGTTTTCCCTAACTTCATCTTATTCAAATAAACAGTTAACATGGATATTGTCTAGTCCTTTCATCATCTTACGTACTTAAACCAAATCACCTTACGTCTGCACTTTTCTACTGTAAAAAGACTCCGCACCCTGAGTCAATTTTGATAACCGCCATTAAGTGAGGTATTAGTCTAGTGGCGTTCCTCTGAACCATTTCTAGGCTCTCCACACCTCTTGCCATGTGAGGGGACCGGAGCTGGACACAGTATTCCAGATGAGGCCGAATCAAGATCTTGTACAGTACTTTTTGTTTTCAAATGAAGGCATTCAAGTTAGAAAGTCAGTGGAGAATCAGGCTATGATGCACCAATTTGCTGCTCTAATAAGTAGCAGTTTAATCTTGCTTTCTTTGATTATAGACTGCAGCTCTGGCACTTTTAGAAGATCTTATTTGTACAAGTCTAACCAGCCTATTATTATCTTAAGAGTTATATGATACACAATGATAAATTGTTTGTTTCCAGTGGTTATTGAGATAGTACAGAGAGGGCATAAATTTAATAATCTCAAAGAGTATTAAAGGAGAGTTTAGAAAAACATGCTTTACACAGAGAGTGGTTAGAATGTGTATTCTCTGCCAGAAGTAGAGGTAGTACTCGCAAGATTAACTGGATTGAAGGTGATAAATCCCCATGACCAGATGAGCTACATCCCAGAGTGTTGAAGGAGATGGCTATAGGTTGATGGTTATCTTTCAAAATTGTATAGATTCTGGAAAAGTTCCTGCAGACTGGAAAGTAGCAAATGTAACTCCACTATTTAAGAAGGGAGGGAGAGAGAAAACAGGGAACTCCAGACCTGTTACATTGATGTCTGTGGTAGGGAAAATTTTAGAATCTATTATAAAGGATGTGATAACTAGACACTTAGAAAATAGTGGGAGGATTGGGTAGAGTCAGTAAAAGCAAAGTATTGCAGGTGCTGGAAATCTGAAATAAAAACAAGAAATTTTGGAATCACTTAGCAGGTCTGGCAGCATCTGTGGAGAGAGAAGCAGAGTTAACGTTTCAGGTTAGTGACCCTTCTTCAGAACTGACAAATATTAGAAATGTAAAAGGTTTTAAGCAAGTAAAGCGGGGGGTAGGGCAAGAGATAACAAAAGAGAAGGTGTTGATGGGACAAGGTCACAGTGAATAACTGACCGGAAGGTCATGGAACAAAGGCAAACGGTATGTTAATGGTGTACTGAAAGACAATGTGTTAGTACAGAGCGGGTGTGAACTGACTGTAAAGCACAAAGCAATCCAAGCACAAACGTTATAATTTTTTTTTTTTTTTAAAACAGAAGCAGTGGGTAGGCACAGTAGAAACAAACTTTAAAAAAACGAAAATGAAATCACCAAATAAAAAAAAAAAAATATCTAAACATAAAAAAGGGGGCCCATCATGCTCTGAAATTATTGAATTCATTGTTCAGTCTGGCAGGCTGTAGCATGCTTAATCGGTAAATGAGATGCTGTTCCTCGAGCTGGCCTTGATGTTCGCTGGAACACTGTAGCAATCCCAGGACAGATATGTGAGTGGGGGTGGGGGGGGGGGGGGTGGGGTGCAACCGGAAGCTCGGGGTCATGCTTACAGACTGAGCGGAGGTGTTCTGCAAAGTGGTCACCCCATCTGCATTTGGTCTCCCCAGTGTAGAGGAAACCACATTGTGAGCAGTGAATACAGTATACTAAATTGAAAGAAGTACAAGTAAATCGCTGCTTCACCTGAAAGGAGTGTTTGGAGCCTTGGATAGTGAGGAGAGAGGAGGTAAATGGGCAGGTATTAGACCTCCTGCGATTGCAGGGGAAGATGCCGTGGGAAGGGGACGAGGTGGTGGGGTAATGGAGGAGTGGACGAGGGTGTCATGGAGGGAACAATCCCTTCGGAATGCTGACTGGAAGGGAGGGGAAGATGCGTTTGGTAGTGGCCTCACGCAGGTTCAGGCGGAAGTGACGGAGGATTATCCTTTGGATCTGGAGGCTGGTGGGGTGGAAAGTGAGGACAAGGGGAACCCTGTCGCGGTTCTAGGAGAGGGAGGAGAATGGGTCAGGGTAGAGGTGCGGGAAATGGGCTGGACACCGTTGAGGGCCCTGTCAACCCCAGTGGGGGGGGGGGAATCCTCGGTTGAGGAAAAAGGAAGACATGTCAGAAGCATTGTCGTGGAAGGTAGCATCATCAGAGCAGATGCGTCAGAGATGGAGAAACTGGGAGAATGGAATGGAGTCCTTACAGGAGGCAGGGTGTGAAGAAGTGTGGTCGAGGTAGCTGTGGGAGTCAGTGGGCTTGTAATGAATATTAGTAGACAGCCTATTCCCGGAGATGGAGACAGAGAAGTTAGGGAAGGGAAGTGTCGGAGATGGACCATGTGAAGGTGAGAGAAGGGTGGAAATTGGAAGTAAAGTTTTCTAGTTCCAGGCGGGAGCAGGAAACAGCACCGATACAGTCATCGATGTACTGGAAAAAGATTTGGGGGAGGAGCCTGAGTAGGACTGAAACAAGGAATGTTCAACATATCCCATAAAAAGACAGGCATAACTAGGACCCATGCGGGTACTCATAGCAACACCTATTATTTGAAGGTAGTGAGCGGAGTTGAAGGAGAAGTTGTTCAATGTGAGAACAAGTTCAGCCAGCTGGAGGAGGGTGGTGGTGGATGGGGACTGGTTGGGCCTCTGTTCGAGGAAGAAGCAGAGAGCCCTTAAACCACACTGGTGTGGGATGGAGGTGTAGAGAGATTGGACGTCTATAGTGAAGAGGAGGCAGTTGGGGCCAGGAAACTGGAAATTGTCAAAATGACATGGAGCGTCAGAAGAGTCATGGATATAGGTGGGAAGAGACTGGACTGGGGAGAAAAGATAGGAAGAAATAAGTTCAGTGGGTCAGGGACAGGCTGTAACAATGGGTCTGCCAGGACAGTCCTGTTTGTGGATTTTGGGAAGGAGGTAGAAGCGAGCTGTCCAGAGTTGCGGGACTATGAGGTTGAAAGCTGTAGAGGGAAGATCTCCAGAGGAGATGAGATCAGTGACAGTCCTGTAGACAGCAGTTTGATGTTCAGTGGTGGGGTCATGGTCCGGGGGAAGTAGGAAGAAGTGTCTGCGAGTTGGCACTGAGCCTCTGTAAGGTAGAGGTAGGTACGCCAGGCAACAACAACACCACTCTTATCTGCAGGTTTGATGACAATGTCGGGGTTAGACCTGAGAGGACAGAGTGCGGCAAGTTCAGAGGGTAGAGTCAACATGGATTTATGAAAGGGAAATCCTGTTTGATAAACCTGTTGGAGTTTTTTGCGGAGGTAATTAGCAGTATCGATAAGGGGGATCAATGGATGTGCTGTATTTGTATTTTCAGAAGGCTTTTGATAAGGTCCCACACAGGAGATTAGTAAACAAAATTAGAGCACGTGGGATTGGGGGTAATATACTGGTATGGATTGAGAATTGGTTAACCGAGAAAACCGAGTAGGAATAAATAGGTCATTGTTAGGATGGCAGGCTGTTACTAGTGGGGTACTGCAAGGAGCATTGCTGGGGCCACAGCTGTTCACAATCTAAATAAATGATTTGGACCAAATGTAACATTTCCAAATTTTCTGATGACACAACTAGTTGGGAATGTAAGTTGTGAGGAGGATGCAAGGAGGCTTCAAAAAGACCTGCACAGGCTAAGTGAATGGGCAAGAGCGTGGCAGATGGAATATTTTTTATTTTAGAGATACAGCACTGAAACAGGCCCTTCGGCCCACCGAGTCTGTGCCGACCATCAACCACTCATTTATACTAATTCCATATTCCTACCACATCCCCACCTGTCCCTATATTTCCCTACCACCTACCTATACTAGGGGCAATTTTATAATGGCCAATTTACCTATCAACCTGCAAGTCTTTGGCATGTGGGAGGAAACCGGAGCACCTGGAGGAAACCCACGCAGACACAGGGAGAACTTGCAAACTCCACACAGGCAGTACCCAGAATCGAACCCGGGTCCCTGGAGCTGTGAGGCTGCGGTGCTAACCACTGTGCCGCCCTATGATTTGAATAAGTGTGAAGTTTCCCGTTTCGGTAGACATAGCAGAAAGACAGAGCATTTCTTAAATGTTAAGAGCTTAGGAAGTGTTGATGTCCAAAGGGACCTGGGTGTCCTTGTTTATGAGTCACTAAAAGCGAGCATGCAGGTGCAGCAAGCAATTAGGAAGGCAATAGAGGGAGTGCAAGAAGGATCACAAGACAAATCCCTGGGATGGCAGGATTGTCTTATGAGGAGAGATTGAGGAAACTGGGCCTGTATTCAAAGAATGAGAGGTGATCACATTGAAGCATACAAAATTCTTACAGGGGGTGACAGGGTGGATGTGGATAGGATGGTCCCCTGGCTGGTGAGTCTAGAACTAGGGCACATAGTCTCAATAATGGGTGGGCCATTTAAGACTGAGATGAGGAGGAATTCCTTCACTCAGAGGGTGGTAAATCTTTGGAATTCTCTACCCCAAAGGGCTGTGGAAGCTCAATTATTGAACATGTTCAAGACAAAAAATGATAGATATCTGGATATTAATTAGAGAGATAGCGCGGAAAAGTGGCATTGAGGTAGATGATCAGCCGTGATTTAATTGAATGGCGGAGCAGGTTCAATGGGCTGAATGGACTACTCCTGTTTCTATGTTCCTGAACTATTGTTGCAAAAAGTCTGTATTATTTTGAAAGGGCATTAGCTAGTTACTTGAAAGCAGGAATATTAAGAATATGAGCAGTGAGCAGCCTTGATATATCAGTTTAGCATCAGTGGTGGGTTAGGTTTTAGAAAAAAAATCAACAGGTACTTGGAGATGTTTGAGTTAATTAAGGAGCCAGGATGGATTTGTAAAAGGCAGATTGTTTTTGACTACTCAAATTGCATTTTTTGATGCAGTAACAGAGAAGATTGATGAAGGGAAGCAGTGGATGTTGTCTATGTGGATTTTTAAGAAAGAGTTTGACAATGTACCACATAAAAGGCTGGTTAACAAAATTGAGGCTCGTAGAAGTTTGGATAAAAAATTGGCTTAAGGACAGAAAACAGAGTGTCATGGTAAATGGTTGTTTTTCAGACTGGAGGATAGTAGACGGTGGTGTACCACAAGGGTCAGTGCTAGACCCACTGCTTTTTTGTGATTTATAATGGCACAGTTCTAAAGAGAGTGCAGGAACGGAGGGACCTGGGAGTTCATGTGTTAAGATCTTTGAAGGTGGCAGGAGAGAGTAGTTAGCAAAGCATATGCGATCTTGGGCTTCATAAATAGGGGCAATGCGTGCAAAAACAGGGGAGTTATGCTGAACCTTTATAAAGCTTTGGTTAGGCCACAACTAAAGTACTGTGTACAGTTCTGGTCACTGCACTTGGCGGCGGAACCCCGTAGGCGGTCATGTGTCACCTTTGGCATGTTTCCGGCAGTTCCTGCAGCCTTACCGGTGCCAAACGTCGTGCTCTGCACTCCTTTGGACCCCACCAGAAAGGCCGAGAGGGGGGTTTTGACGCTTGGGCAACTCTCAACCTCCATACATTCGCCCAGGCATGCGCCATGGAGAGGTCACTCCATAGTTGCCTCACAGCGACTGACACCACTGACCACCTCTAGGCGCTTACCCATTGTCTCTCGAGACAAGGAGGCCAAAGAAAGAAGAAGAACTTGGCGCAGAGGAAATTTATCAGAATGGTTCCAGGGATGAGGGTTTTTAGCTACAAGGTTAGGTTAGAGAAGCTGGGATTGTTCTCCTTCAAGCAAAGGAGATTGAGGGGAGATTTGATAGAGGTGTGCAAGATTATGATTATGTTTTAGATCAAGTAGACAAAGAAAAGCTGTTCCCATTAGCTAATTGTACCAGGACTAGAGGACATAGATTTATGAAAGGCACAATTCAGCATAGTGGCGCCTCATTAGACCCCTTTCCTATCCTGAGTGGCGTGAAACAGGGCTGTGTTCTCGCACCTACACTGTTTGGGATCATCTTCTCCCTGCTGCTCTCACATACGTTCAAGTCTTCAGAAGAAGGAATTTTCCTCCACACCAGATTAGGTGGCAGGTTGTTCAACCTTGCCCGTCTAAGAGCAAAGACCAAAGTATGGAAAGTCATCATCAGGGAACTCCTCTTTGCTGACGATGCTACATTAACATCTCACACAGAAGAGTGTCTGCAGAGACTCATCGACAGGATTGCGGCTGCCTGCAATGAATTTGGCCTAACCATCAGCCTCAAGAAAATGAACATCATGGGACAGGACGTCAGAAATGCTCCATCCATCAATATCTGCGACCACACTCTGGAAGTGGTTCAAGAGTTCACCTACCTAGGCTCAACTATCACCAGTAACCTGTCTCTCGATGCAGAAATCAACAAGCGCATGGGAAAGGCTTCCACTGCTATGTCCAGACTGGCCAAGAGAGTGTGGGAAAATGGCACACTGACACAGAATGCAAAAGTCCGAGTGTTTGAAGCCTGTGTCCTCAGTACCTTGCTCTACGGCAGCGAGGCCTGGACAACGTATGTCAGGCAAGAGTGACGTCTCAATTCATTCCATCTTCGCTTCTTTCGGAGAATCCTTGGCACCAGGTAGCAGGACCGTATCTCCAATGCAGAAATCCTCGAGGCAGCCAATATCCCCAGCATATACACCCTACTGAGCCAGTGGCACTTGAGATGGCTTGGCCATGTGAGTTGCAAGGAAGTTGGCAGGATCCCCAAGGACACATTGTACAGCGAGGTCGTCACTGGTATCGGACCCACCGGCCATCCATGTCTCCGCTTTAAAGATGTCTGCAAACGCGACCTGAAGTCCTGTGACATTGATCACAAGTCGTGGGAGTCAGTTGCCAGCAATCGCCAGAGCTGGTGGGCAGTCATAAAGGCGGGGCTAAAGTGTGCCGAGTCGAAGAGACTTAGCAGTTGGCAGGAAAAAAGACAGAAGCGCCAACTGTGAAACAGCCCCGACAACCAATTTTATCTGCAGCACCTGTGGAAGAGTCTGTCACTCTAGAATTGGCCTTTATAGCCACTCCAGGTGCTGCTTCACAAACCACTGACCCATTGTCTCTGGAGACAAGGAGGCCAAAGAAGAAGACACAGATTTAAGGTTTTTGGCAAGAGATGCAGGGTGGATGTGAGGAAGTTCTGTTTTATGCAGCGAGTGGTAATGACCTGGAACCTGCTGCCTTCAAGGGTGGTGGTAGTGGAGACTATTGGATGGGCACCTGAAGGGTGCAGGGCAACAGGAATAGAGTGGGGGAATGAGACTGACTGGATTGCTATACAGAAAGCTGGCATAAACTTAATGGGCCGAATGGCCTCCTTCTGTGCCTCTATGACTCAATGAAAGAACAAACTTGCATGTATAATTTTGCATTGCCTGAAGGGTTCATTATGTACTTTTTTTTTTAAACTGTGTTTTCTTTTACTTGCTAATGTAAGGGGAGTTTATTCTAGATGTTTGTTCTTTCTCTGTTGTAGGAGAACAATGTCCTGGCCTGTCTACCTCCTAGCTATACCCCTCACCAGTATCAAAGCCGTGACACAGAGTAAGTACTTACACCGATGAAGGAGCCTATGAAAATGACATTATGCACATTTCCAACACAGCTATCTAGTGCATTGAATGGTGATGTAAACTTTGGTCCCAGCAGTTCCAAGTGTGGCTAGACTGAGTTTTGAGCTTACAATGTGCTGTGGTGTGTTCTTGGCATTTTATTTTGTGTTTAATCTGTCTGTTCTGTTGATTTACCTCAGGGTTAAAACCAGGTTCAATTGAAGAAATTATTTAATTTGGTTGGTGTGCATCAAAACATGATAAAGACATAGGGGTAGACGTTGTACAATAGCATAAAATGGATCGGCAGCCCATTTTGCATCTCTGCTTGTTTTTATTTCCAGTGGATTTCAGAAAGTGGAGAGATGTAAAATGGGCTGTCAATATACTATCACCCATTTTACATGATTGGACAAAGTTAACATCTACCCCAAAGTATCTGTTGGTATAGTTAAGAAAAGGCTTCATTGTATGTTCAGGTCTGCACTGGTTCGGGTTCAGGATCACAGGCCATACCTAATACATGTGCCCTCTGATTGTTCAATATCTAGTTATGGCCTGGGCCACAATGGAAACTCACATGCGTGTAGAGGATATTGTAATCTTGTGTCCCTTGCGCTTCTGCCATCTTCTGGAAGGCAGCTTAATGATCATTCTAGTGAGATGGGCATTTATTAGCTTGTTTTATTTATGTGAGTTCAAGCAATGAGGGTATGACAATTCACTGTAATCTCTAATACTTGTATTGATTGATAAGGGTGAAGATGGTATCTCATTCCACCATTCTGTTGTTCTCCACTTTCTCAGTCCTCTTATTCCCCCCGCTCCCAAGGTTGCCAGACCACCTACAGTGAAGTAACAATGGGCTGGTATTTTCTCTGAGTCCCGAGCAAGTGTTTAGTTCAAGTGAGATCTACTCAAGTATTTTAGTTGAGAAAGCAAATTCCTGGAATTGTCTACTGTAACTACGTAACCCTTTTCTACCCATGTCTCTGACCATGAGGACATTTGAAAGCCAATTGGTTTATTTTACATAAACACACAATTGGACAGAATACCATTTTTGTAGTGCATTTGTAATATTTCCTGTTATTCATTGTAACATCAAAAAAAATTATACAAACTTTGCCCTTGGTGTGGTCCCATCTCACTTTGCTAATCAGTATCACTGGCTGGCTCTAATCTTGCCTGGTACAGAGTGCATGTCCTCAAATCTAAATCTAGCATCTCTCTCAGCTTTTCTTTGGATATAAAAAAAAATGAGACCAGTCTGTGTCTCGTTTCAAACTTCAATTAGTATGATGCACAGTGGCTCCAGTGACAACCTATCGTTGTAAATTGTGAAATTAAATTCAATAAATCTGGTAACTTGTGGGCTGGCATCAGAAAATGACTAGTGGACCAGCTAGATGGTTGTAAAAATTCAGCTGGTTCACTAATGTCCTTCAGGGAAGCTACCAACTATGTGCCGTTAGTCCTACAGGTGGCTCCAGTTCTATGCTGTTTGTCACACCAAGGATGTGCAATAAATATTCCCTTGCCAGTGCTGCCTACATTCCAATAAGAATTATATTGATGAATTTTGGAAGGAAAAATCAGGAGAGACAGTATAAACTAAATGGTATATTTTTTAAAGGTGGTGCAGGAACAGAGACCTGGGGTTCTCATACACAAATACTTGAAGGTGGCAGGACAAGTTGATCGGGCTGTTTTTAAAAAAAGAAAGCATATTCGATGCTTGTCTTTATAAAGAGTGCAAAGGCAAGGAAGTTATGCTAAACCTTTATAAAATGCTGATTAGGCCCCACTTGGAGTATTGTATCCAATTCTAGACAAAATGCTTTATGAAGCATGTCTAAGCCGTGGAGAGGTTGCAGAAATACAGTTATGTGTAAGGACTAGAGAAGCTGGGATTGTTCTCCTTAGAGCAAAGATGGTTAACGTGAGATTTAATAGATGTGTTCAAAATTGTGAGGGATTTTGATGAGGTAGATAGGGAGAAACTGTTTTCTAGTGGCAGGAAGGTTGGTAACTAGAAGGCACAGGTTTGAGATAATTGGCAAAAAAGCCGAGTGGAGATGAGAATTTTTTTTTTTATGCAATGTGTTATGATCTGGGATGCACTACCAGAATTGTTTTCAATAGTAACTTTCAAAAAGGAGTTGACTTTTATATGAAAAGAAATTTGAAAGGTTATGGAAAAAAACACGGAAATGGGACTAATTGGATCAATATTTCAGCGAGCTAGCACAGACTCGATGGGCTGAATGGTCTCATTGTATGCTGTAAGGTTCTATGATAAGAGAACTGAATATCAAGGGCGGTATAGCAGCAGTCTGTATGATATGGCACAAGACAAATTTCTAACCCCAGAAGTTTTAGTTACTGAAGGGGGGAGGGAAATAACAGTGGAATAAAACTTTCAACAGCATTTTGAGAGAGTTGTGGCAGCCCAGGTTCCAGATTATGCAATCAGTCATGAGTTTACATGAGTGTTTTCCATTATGAATAGCACATATCAATTTATATTTTCAAATGTTGGCACAAAATGTGTGACCAACACATGACAACAGGTAGTAATCATGTGCAGACAGCAATTGCATGCAGGCATAAGATTTTTAATATAGATAAATTAAATGGTGCAGATAAGATAATATATTCAATATGTCCTTTTCTCATCTTCGACTTTTTCACACTTTTCATTTGGGGTTTTTTGCAGTGGGAATAATTGGGATGGGTTTGATCGAAGGGAGTTTCATTCGGTGGAAGTGAATGAGCAGTGATTTTGATTGATCTGGTGAGGTTTGCCAGGCAGGCCTTGCTGCATGGAGTAGCCCAATGTTGTTACTGGTGTTTTTGAGGGTGTGATACCAACACTTTTTGCACAACAAAAATTCATACAAATCATGCTTTAACTAATGGGCTTTGATGTCGTGAAGCCAGCAGCATGCCTCTTGATCAGAAAGGAGAATGAAAATCTGGACTTCACAAGAGACATTGAGCTGGGAAGTGCCTTGTGCTTTAATTCCTTTACAAAGCTCTGGTTAGGTTACAACTTGAGTATTGTGTCCAGTTTTGGACACCTCACTTAAGGAAGGATGTGAGAGTCCTTGAGAGGGTGCAGAGGAGATTTACCAGAATGGTTTCAGGGATGAGGGATTTTAGTTACAAGGTTAAGTTGGAGAAGCTGGGGTTGTTCTCCTTGGAGCAAAGGATTGAGGGGAGAGTTGATAGAGGTGTACAAGAACAAGATTATTACAGGTTTGGATAAGGTAGACAAGGAAAAACTGTTCTCATCAGCTGATGGTACAAGGAATAGGGGGCGCAGATTTAAAGTTTTGGGCAAAAAATACAGGGAAAATGAGAGAACCTTTTTTACGCAGCGAGTGGCAATGACTAGGAAGTCGCTGCCTACAGGGGTTGTGGAAGCAGAGACGATGAATAACTTCAAAAGGAAATTGAATGGGCACTTCAGGGAAATAAACTTGTAGAGCTTTGGATTAGAACGTGGAATGGAACTGACTGCATCGATGCTGGCTCTCTGGATTATTGTACAATGAGCCGAATGGCCGCCTGTGCTATTATGACTCTGTGAATTGGGATGTGATTCTGGTGTTGTACACGCTGCACGGGCCCATGGCAGCAGGACCATGGCAAATTGGTCTCCGACCTTTTTAGGACAGTACCAGTGAGTAGTGGGTGCCATTTCTGGCCCCCAGAAGCAGTTTGAAGCTTGTGGTGGGATAACAAGATCAGCCAGCTCAGACACTGGCCATATTGGATGCTTAGGTACCTGTTCTATGCCTGTAGGCTACTAAATTTTATATGAAGGAAGTGCTACTACTGTTCTACAAAACAGTGGTCAGGCCTTCAGTTTCGGGCACCTTACTATCAGAAGGATGTATTGGTCAGGTGGAGGTCCAGTGACATTTCAACAGGATGATAACCGTGAAGGTGGGTCTGAATTAGAATGAGAGATTAGTAAACTTGAGTATATTCCTTGCGAATGAGAAGGGTTTAGTTTGAAAGAACGAGTTGGTGATGCAGAGGTTGTGGTAGGTACACAACTCCAGCAGTCTCTGTCCGTTCTCATTCATCCTTCCAATGCCATAGTGCTCGAGGCAGGAGGGCCATGAGTCATGGTCAGCCCCAACCCTGGCATTAAAGTCCCCCAGCAGGAACAAATGTTCAGGATTAGGAATGCTACTAATGATATTATGGAGCTTCTCGTAGAACTGGTCTTTAACTTCAGGTGTACTGGACCAGAGGTGGTGAGCAGTCGGATAGATAGTATGCTTTCCAAGCCATTTGTATGTGGCTGTATCATGCTGAGCAAAGAGTTTCTGATGGTGAAACCCACTCCATGCTGTCTTGGTTCTTCTGGATCCCTACCCTGCCAGTAGAAGGTGTAGTCTTGCTCTCTTAGTGATCCGCTCACAGGGAGGCGTGTCTCCTGAAGTGCTGCAATGTCCACATTGAGTCTACTGAACTCGTTGTTAATGATGGTCGTCGCTTTGTGTAAGATCTGCTGACAGGCCAGGACACACAGTTCTGACGTTACAGCTTGCAAAACGAAGGGCTGTTACCTTCTTTCCTTTTCTTTTTTCATGCTGTTTGGTGTAGTATTACAGTCCACTTGTTAGGCAATGACCCTGAGCTCCAAGCACCCATTGAAGCAGATGGACTGTGGCGGGACAGAACCTTTCTGACCGGGGGCTGCCTAGTTTGAGGCGGGTGGTAGCTGTCCAATGAGATGCGACGACCTCTCCCACCCACAAAGGCAACCCGTGGCGCCCAATCTCTACGTCAGTTGAGTTGGACTTAAAATCCGTGACTGCTGCCTTCCGTGTAATTTTGGTCGCTGTGAGGCGACAATGGAGTGACCTCTCCATGGCGCATGCATGGGCGGAATGTATGGAGGTTGTGAATTGCCCAAGCATCACAACCCTCCTCTCGGCCTTCCTAGTGGAGTCCAAAGGAGTGCAGAGCACCTGTTTGGCTGCAGGAACTGCAGAAACCTGTCACCAGGTTTCATGGAGACACCCAAGATCACGTCGTTGACACCAGCTGGACCTCATCGTCACAAGGTGAGCCTCCATAAACAGTGCTCAAATCACATGCAGCTTCCACAGTGCGGACTGCGGCACCGACCACTCCCTGGTGTGCAGCAAAGTTAGACTCAAACCAAAGAAGTTACATCACTCCAAGCAGAATGGCTGCCTGCACATTAACACTACCAGAATTTCTTGCCACAGCTGTCACAAAAGTTTCTCAATTCACTTGAAAAAGCCCTTCAAAACACTCCTGCAGGGATGCAGAGACGAAGTGGACCCAGATCAGAGACACCATCTATGACTCTGCAATTGACCACCTTTGGCAAACGTGAGAAGCAGAATGCAGACTGGTTTCAATCTCACTTTGAAGCGATGGAACCAGTCATAGCAGCTAAGTGCACTGCACTGCTGAACACAAGAACGCCCCCAGCAAGTTAACATCCTTAGCACTTGAAAGCCGCCAGAAGCACCGCGCAAAGAACAGCCAGTCGCTGTGCAAACGACTACTGGCAACACCTAAGCAATCGTATTGAGCTGACCTCTGATACCGGAAACATCAGAGGAATGTAACACGGCATGAAGAGAGCTTTTGGGCCAACCATCAAGAAGATCGCCCCCCCCCCCTCAAGTCTCAATCAGGGGAAACTTTCACTGACCAATGCAAGCAAATGGACTGCTGGGTGGAGCACTACCTAGAACTGTACTCCAGGGAAAATGATGTCACTGATACCGCCCTTAATGCAGCCCAGTCTCTGTCAGTCATGGAAGAGCTGGACGAGCAGCCAACAAAATCAGAGCTCAGTAATGCCATCGATTCTCTAGCCAGCGGAAAAGCCCCTGGAAAGGACCGCATTACCCCTGAAATAACCAAGTGTGCCAAGCCTGCTATACTCTCAGCACACCATGAACTGCTTTGCCTGTGCTGGGATGAGGGAGCAGTACCACAGGACATGCGTGATGCCAATATAATTACCCTCTATAAGAACAAGGGTGACCACGGTGACTGCAACAGCTACCGTGGAATCTCCCTGCTCAGCACAGTGGGGAAAGCCTTCACTTGAGTCATTTTAAACAGCTGGTAAAAGTAGGGAAAATTCCAAGATATTCTATAAGTATGTCAATGGGAAGAGGATAACCAGGGAAAGAGTAGGACCCATTAGGGACCAAGGGGGAAATCTGTGGGTGGAGCCAGAGGACATTGGTAGGGTGTTGAATGAATACTTCATATCTGTCTTCATCCAAGAGAATGAGGAAGTAGATATGGAACTCAGAGAGCGACTGTGAGGTTCTTGAGCAAATTGTCATAGGGAGTGACAATGTATTGGAGGTTTTGGCCGGTTTAAAAGTGGACAAATCTCCAGGTCCGGACAATTTGTGTCCCAGGATGCTGTGGGAGGCGAGGGTGGAGATTGCAGGGGCTCTGACCTGAATTTTTAATTCCTCTCTGGCCACCGGGGAGGTGCCAGAGGACTGGAGAACAGCTAATGTGGTCCCACTATTTAAGAAAGGTTGTAGAGATAAGCCTGGGAACCAAATACCAGTGAGTCTCACGTCAGTGGTAGGGAAACGATTGGAGAAAGATTCTCTCCGCTTGGGGAGGCAAAATTTGATTAGGAATAGTCAGCATAGCTTTGTCAGAGGGAGGTCATGCCTAACAAATTTGATTGAATTTTTTGAGCATGTGACCAGGTGTGTCGATGAGGGTAGTGCAGTTGATGTAGTTTACATGGATTTCAGCAAAGCCTTTGACAAGGTCCCACATGGAGACTTATCAAGAAAGCAAATGCACATGGGATACAGGGTAACTTGATAACGTGGATTCAAAATTGGCTTAGCTGTAGGAGACAGAGATTGATGACAGACGGCTGTTTTAGTGACTGGAAGCCAGTGTCCTTTGGTGTACCACAGGGGATCTGTGCTCGGTCCCCTATTGTTTGTCATTTATATAAACGGCATAGATGACTATGTGGGGGGGTAGGGTCAGTAAGTTCGCGGATGACACAAAGATTGGCCGAGTGGTTAACAGTGAGGTGGAGTGTCTTGGGTTACAGGAAGATATAGACGGGATGGTCAGAAAAGTGGCAGATGGAATTTAACGCTGAAAAGTGTGAGATGATACACTTTGGAAGGAGTAATGTGACATGGAAGTATTCAATGAATGGCCTGACACTGGGAAGTTCCAAGGAACAAAGGGACCTTGGCGGTGTTTGTCCATAGATCCTTGAAGGCAGAAGGGCAGGTTAATAGGGTGGTGAAAAAGGCATATGGGACACTTGCCTTTATCAATCGAGGCATAGATTACAAAAGCAGGGAGGTCATGTTGAAGTTGTATAGAACTTTAGTAAGGCCACAGCTGGAGTACTGTGTGCAATTCTGGTCGCCACATTATAGGAAGGATATGATTGCACTGGAGGGGATGCAGAGGTGATTCACCATGATGGTGTCTGGGATGGAACATTTAAGCTATGAAGAGAGGTTGGATAGGCTTGGGTTGTTTTCGCTGGAGCGGGGAAGACTGAGGGGTGACCTGATCGAGGTGTACAAGATTATGAGGGGCATGGACAGGGTGGATTGTTCCCCTCAGTTGAAGGGTCAGTTACTAAGGGACATAAATTTAAGGTGAGGGGCAGGAGGTTTAAGGAGGATTTGAGGAAGAACTTTTTTATCCAGAGGGTGGTGACAGTCTGGAATGCACTGCCTGGGAGGGTGGTAGAGGCGGGTTGCTTCATATCCTTTAAATAGTACCTGGATGAGCACTTGACACGTCATAATATTCAAGGCTATGGGCCAAGTGCTGGCAAATGGGATTAGGTAGACGGGTCAGGGGTCTTTAATGCATCGGTGCAGACTCGATGGGCCGAAGGGCCTCTTCTGCGCTGTATTATTCTGTGATTTTGTGACTCCAGAAGCTGGCTGAGCGTGTCTACCCTGAGGCACAGTGCGGCTTTCGAGCAGAGAGATCCACCATTGACATGCTGTTCTCCCTTCGCCAGCTACAGGAGAAATGCCACGAACAACGGATGCCCCTCTACATTGCCTTCGTAGATCTCACCAAAGTCTTTGGCCTCATCAGCAGACATAGTCTCTTCAGAATACTAGCAAAGATCGGATGTCCGCCAAAGCTACTAAGTATCATCACCTCGTTCCATGACAATATGAAGGGCGCGCTTCAGCATAACGGTGCCTCATCAGACCCCCTTCCCATCCTGAGTGGTGTGAAACAGGCCTGTGTTCTCGCACCTACACTGTTTGAGATCATCTTCTCACTGTTGCTCTCTCACGTGTTTAACTTTTCAGAAGAAGGAATTTTCCTCCATACAAGATCAGATGGCAGATTGTTCAACTTTGCCCATCTTGGAGCGAAGACCAAAGTACGGAAAGTCCTCATCAGGGAATTCCTCTTTGCTGACGATACTGCATTAACATCCCACACAGATGAGTGTCTGCAGAGACTCATCGACAGGCTTTCGGCTGACTGCAACGAATTTGGCCTAACCATCAATTTCAAGAAAATGAACATCATGGGACAGTACGTCAGAAATGCTCCATCCGTCAATATCGGTGACCACGCTCTGGAAGTGGTTCAAGAGTTCACCTACCTAGACTCAACCATCTCCAGTAACCTGTCTCTCAATGCAGAAATCGACAAGCGCATGGGAAAGGCGTCTGCTGCTCTGTTCAGACTAGCCAAGAGGATGTGGGAAAATGGCACAATGACACGGAACACAAAAGTCCAAGTGTTTCAAGCCTGTGTCATCAGTACCTTGCTCTACAGCAGTGAGGCTTGGACAATGTATGTCAGCCAAGAGTGACGTCTCAACGCATTCCATCTTCGCTGCCTCCGGAGAATCCTTGGCATCAGGTGACAGGACTGTATCTCCAATGCAGAAGTCCTTGAGGCAGCCAAAATCCCCAGCATATACACCCTACTGAGCCAGCGGCGCTTGAGATGGCTTGGCCATGTGAGTTGCATGGAAGATGGCAGGATCCCCACGGACATATTGTACATACTATCGCTGGTATCTGACCCACTGGCCGTTCATGTATCCGCTTTAAAGTTGTTTGCAAACACGACATGAAGTCCTGCGACATTGACCACAAGTCGTGGGAGCCAGTTGCCCGCGACCGCCAGAGCTGGCGGACAGCTGTAAAGGCAGGGCTGAAGAGAGGCAAGTCCAAGAGACTCGGCAGTTGGCAGGGAAAGAGACAGCAGTGTAAGGAGAGAGCCAACTGTGTAACAGCCCCGACAACCAACTTCACCTGCAGTGCCTGTGGTAGAGTCTGTCACTGTAGAATTGGCCTTTATAGCCACTCCAGGCGCTGCTCCACAAACCAGTGACCACCTCTAGGCGCTTGCCCATTGTCTCTCGAGACAAGGAGGCCAAAAAGGAAAAGGAATGAGAAGGGTAAGAAGTTATTGGATCTTGGTGTAGACAGAAGGATTTCAAAACACAGACATAATCTAAAAATTAAAATTAAACTAAGTAAAAGGGAATAAACCATACTATGAAATCCATGCAGAATAAATTGAGTTATTTAAAAGGAGGAGAAATATATATAAAACTTATAAAATAAACATGTTAAGTGATATGGAGAAAGGGTAGGAAATTGACATCAAAGGATAGGGATAATGGCTAATAAAATGGCAAAATAGGCTTGTTGGACAGAATGCTTTCCTTCTGCCCCTGTTTCCTGGTGCTATACATGTTGCATATCTGGTTCCACTTTTTCTCTGGAAGTCTGCATGAGAATTTAATAGTTTTTCTTGAACGTCTGCTGATTTTTGTCCTTTGTTTCCTTCCAGATTAATTATGGCATTGTCGGTGACTCTGGGCATGTTTCTAATTGAGCTGCTGGGCTTCCTCTCTGGAGTCTCCATGTTCAACAGCACTCAGAGCCTCATTTGTATCCTTAAACAATCTCACAGCGCTTAGAGTTAATCCCACATCTTACTATCCAGGACCAGGTAGAAGGAAATACATTTTCCCTGAACATCTGTAACAGCAGGCACCTCCTGTAGCTTTTCTATTACTTAGCTAGACTTTGCCAGTAATTAGAAGAGTTGTAGCGTGTGGTTAAATTGTGCCACAGATGTCAGTTTAAACATTTGGTGAATTTATTGTGAGCTTTTATCTTTCCTGTCTTTCAGTTAAGTTGCAATTGTAACAATTTAAGTTTTATTCCTGTGACATTCAAAGAGGCCATTTTCAGGAAATTTGAGACTACTTAGTAGACTTGGGTTACTGACCTCCATTTCTACCTTGAGCTGGCAGTGGTTACAGAGCCAGAATCCATGGCAAATCATTGACATGAGTATTGTTTTGGTAAAACTTAAAGGAATTGGTTGTAAAGTACAGAGGATAGAAACTTGGTGTGCATTTTTTCAGTAAAACAGGTGCTAAGCACACCAATGTGACAGTGGGATGGCCTGCGCCAAATCTATGCAGGTGTTGGTGCCACTGACTCATTCATGCAGACAATGCTTTAACTGTTTTGGCAGATGCTTGAAACAGGCATTGGGCCCCTTTAATGTGTAACCTCTATTAAAAGGATTCCTTGGACAAATTGTTTACTCATGAGGGGGACAGGTGTCAGGTTTGTCCCACTCGGTAAACTAGAAATACCTTGAGGATCATTTGTGGCAGTAAATGGGAACAATCCCTGCAACCAAAGGAATTGGTTCTCAGGCCTCACCTAAATAGTCAGGACGAGCTGTTGTGCCTCTACAGGCAGCTTGCCCGACAGAAGCTATAGATTTCAGGCTGCTTGCCTAGACGACAGTGGCCCTCAGGTAAATCCTGGGAAAGCAGAGGACCGATAGCTGGAGTTAGGCACTCCTACTTCTCCAGGCTCCACAGAAATTATTTTTTAATTTTCACTAATCTTTTTGACCACTGGCTAGGCCACATCCACATCCTTGAAAACTTTTGGTTTGGATATTTTTCAGCTGTCTAGGGGGAGCAGGGCATTGCATTTCCAAATCAGTCCTTTCTGCACCTAGTTTACGCCCCAAAATGGGCCTAGACTAAACCTGAGCCCAGGTCTCTCCCTTTTATGCAGTGTTTTCCATCTGAAGTTATTGGGTAGGCCAGCCGCTTCCATTGCTGTGCCTATTGTCATTCAGGACCCAACTATTTGTGGCACAGTGTGAATCTCTGCCTTTACCGCTTAGTAGTCAGCCCGTCATGGTACTGTGCAGTGACATATAGTGACTTAATCAGCCCCCTGCAGGAGAACAGAGGGTGAGCCCCTATGCAGAAAGGCGCTGTAAGGAAAACAGGTAGTGAAGAACCAGAATATCACCAGTCTCAACCATAACATTTTACAGATGGGTTATGCTTTGCTCTTTCTTGTATCGTAAACTAGATTTTGCAGTAGTTTAATTACTTCTGATTTCTTCAGTATATTTTGTACCAATAAATCCACATATCTGACAACTTATGGAACTACCAAAATCTTGAATTTTGAGAGTCTGTCAGGATTTAATTTAATTCATTGTTACATGTGGTGGCCTTTTTGTGTCACTGCTGATGTATACATTATAATTAGATTTTATACTTTTGATATGTAATTTTATAAAGAGACCATTTTCCTTGGCTTGACACCAAGGGTAAACTCGTTGTCCAGGTGCAAAGCAGATGAAAAATGAGCAGAGAATGTTACTGTGTCCCTTTCTATAGTTTGAGTTTCCTCTGAGGAGAGGCTGGCTGTATCTCTTCACGTGCCACTGGCATCATGCTGTGGAGGGGAAAGCTGGAGCCTTGTGTTGTTGAACTGACAGGACAGCACTCCAGATGGGTCAACTCCAGCCATCTCCATTGCATTAGGCCATGGGTTTGTGCCTTCATTGATCAGTATGCTAGCTATTCTAAGCAGGCAGTGGAGACTGTAGGCAGAATTAAGAAATTTAAGCCTGTAGTGATGTTGTGCATAGGTTCCCTGGTAGCAGCTGCAAAATGATAGAGTGTATAAATGCAAAGATTAGACAAGCATGTAGCAAAGGTAGAGTGGTTTTAGTGGAGAATTTTGACTTGCATATAGATTGGGATAAGCAGACTAGCACAGTCAAAAAGTTGGTGTGCGGTGGGGATAGTTTTCTGCAACAGTATATCCTAGAACCAACAAGATGGCTTTCCATGTTAGATTGAGTAATAAGTAATGAATCAGATTTATTTAACAGCCTAACACTGTGTGAACATTTATTTGATAGTGATCATAATGTGATCGAGTTCAGCATTTGAAAGGGAGAAACGTGAAGCAACTGCTGAGATTCAAGATTTAAGTAATGCTGACTTCAGTGCAATCAGGCCGCAATTGTCCACAGTTAACTGGGCAAATCTGTTACTGGGTGAAATAACAGATCAGTGGGAGGTGTTCAAAAAAGAATTTAATGTGATGCAGAGCAGTTTTATACCCCTAAGGGGCAAGAGCTGTACTTGCCAAAAACATAGATAACTAAAGAGATAAGGAACAACATAAAACTAAAAGAAAAATCATACAAAAATGCAAAAAATAGCACAGATCCTGTCCAGTGGGAAAGATACAAAGAAAAGCAAAGGGTGACAAAACAGTGGGAGCCACAAAAAGGGGGTATGAAAAGAAGCTTGCAAGCAATATCAAAATCAACACTAACATTTTTTCCACAATTATAGGCAAAAGATGGTGGTCAGAAGCAATGTAGGCCCCTTGAAAACTGATTAAGTTATATTGTCAGTGAAAATAAAGACATGGCAGACATTCAGAATAATTGCTTTGCATCAGTATACAGTAGAGGAAGAGGTCAACATGCTGCAAATTCCAATGAAATTAATATTGAATCAGGGACAGGGACTCACCAAAACTAACAACCAAAATATCAGTAATTAAGAAAATAACAAATCCTTAGGACGAGATAGTTTCCATTCCAGGGTATAAAAGAAGCCGGTGAGGACATTGCATATACCCTATCTGTAATCTTCCAAAGTTCTCTCAATTCAGAAACCGCTCCTTCTCATTGGAAAATTGTGCATGTCACTTCACTAGTTAAAGATGGTGAGAAGGAAACCAGGGAATTACAGGCCAGTTAGCCTGTTGTCAGGAAATTACCAAGTCTATAAGTAAGGATGGCATAATAGAACACCTTGAAAATTTTCTGCAGACAAGAGAGGGTCAGCATGGGTTTAGAGGCATTACGGCATAGAAGGAGGCCATTTGGCCTATCCAGCCCATGTCGGCTCTCTATACAGCAATCCAGTCAGTCTCATTCCCCTGCTCTATTCCTATAGCCCTGCAAGTTTATTTCCCTCAAGTGCTTATCTAATTGCCTTTTGAAATTATTGATTGTCTCCACTTCCACCAACTATGTAGGCAACGAGTTCCAGCTCATTATCATTTCCTCACATCCCCCTGTATCTCCTGTCCAAAACCATAAATCTGTGTCCTCTAGTCCTTGTACCATCAGCTAATGGGAACAGCCTTTCTTTGTCTACCTTATCTAAAACTGTCATATTCCTGTACACCTCTATCAGATCTCCCTTCAACCTCTTTTGATCCAAAGACAACAACCCCAGATTGTTCAGCCTAACCTTGTTGCTAAATGCCCTCACATCCCCGGAACTATTCTAGTAAATCTCCTCTGCACTGTCTCAAAACCCTCAAATCCTTCCTGAAGTGTAATGACCAGAACTAGACACAATACTCTAAGTGTGCCTTAAACTTTTATAAAGCTCTGGTTAACGTAACTTCCCTGCTTTTGTACTCAGTACCTCTATTTATGAAGCCCAAGATCCCGTATGCATTGCTAACCACTCTCAATATGTCCTGCCACCTTCAGAGATCTATGCACATGAACCCCCATGTCCCTCTGTCCCTGCAGACTCTTTAGAACTGTGCCATTAAGTCTATATTGCCTCTCCCTAACCCTTTTGCCAAAATGTATTACCTTACACTTCTCTGTATTAAATTCCATCCACCACTTCTCTGCCCATTCTGCTAGCCTATTGATGTCCTGTTGCAGTCGATTGGTATCATCCTCGCTCTTTGCCACTCCTCCAAGTTTGGTATCATGGGCAACTATTGAAATTTTACTCTACATTCTAAGCAGTGGGCCTAACACTGTCCCTTGAGGAACACCACTACCATCCTCCTATCTGAAAAATAACCATTTACCACAACTCCCTGTTTACTGTCCTTTTATGATCAAAGCCAATTTATGATCAAAGCCGACACTTCCCCCTCCTATTCCATGAGCCTCAATTTTGTTAACCAGCCTTTTATATGATATTTTGTCAGATACTTTCTTAAAATCCATATAGACAACATCCACTGCATTCCATTTATCAATCTTCTCTGTTACTATATCAAAAAATTCAAATTAATCAAGCACGATCTGCCTTTTACAAATCCATGCAGACTCTCCTTAATTAACTCAAACATCTCCAAGTGTCAATTTTTTCTCAATTGTTTCTAAAACCTTACCCACCACTGAAATTAATGGGACTGAAAGTTCCTTTGGACCTGATTATCTACATCCCAAAGTGTTGAAAGGTGACTGTAGAGATGGCGGATATGTTGGTAATCATCTTCCAAAATTCTATAGATTCTGGAGCAGTTCCTGAAGATTGGAAGGTAGCAACTGTAACCCCACTATCTAAGAAATGAGGGAGAGAGAAATCAGGGATCTACAGACCTGTTACCCTGACATCAGTGTAAGGAAAATGCTAGAATCTATTATAAAGGATGTGATAACTGGGCACTTAGAAAATGATATAAAAACAGAAAGTGCTAGAAATACTCGGCAGGTCTGGCAGCATCTGTGGAGAGAGAAACAGAGTTAACTTTTCAGGTCTGTGACATTTTATCAGAACTGGCAATGGTATTAGGCTTTGAGCAAGTGAAAAGAGGGAGAAAGAAGAACAAAAGGGAACGTGTGTGATAGGGAAGAGGGCAGGAAAGATTAAATGACGAAGATGTCATGGAACAAAGGCAAAGGGAGTGCTAATAGATGTATGAAAATACAAGAGACTCCAGAGTGGGTTAATGGCCCGCTCTCCCGCCCGCCAATGCTCTCGCTGGCCCTCTCTGCTGCCCGCCTACCTGCGCTTGCGTACGCCCTCTCCTTCATCCCCGCCCGTGCTCCGTTGCCCGTGCTCCGTCACTCATGCTCCATCGCCCGCTCGCCGCTCTCTTTCCCCTGCCCGCTCCCCCCCGCCCACCCTCCCCCCACGTGTGCACGCGAGACAGCCAGAGAGCGCAAGAGCACGCGCGTTCTCTTGGAGGCCTATAGAATACCTTTCTTGATCCTCAACTCTAACCCAATGGATTCTGTCCTTGCTCCCTCAAGACATCCTTTTTTTTCCAACACTATAATGTCTTCCCTATGAGTATTGTCACCCTTCCAATCTTTTTCTCCTTCCCTTTCTTTTCTGAACACTATATTGTCACGTAAACCAGAACTGCAATGATACAATAATCATGAACTATCTATGAACAGTTATGATAAACAGACTGTCTTTTTTCAAAAAAAATTATTTTAAAAAGTCAACAATGGTCCATAATGTCCACTGAAGAAAAAGGGATTGTCCTTTTGTGTATTCAAACTGTTTGACAAAAGACAAAAACTGTCTGACAAAGACAAAGGACAAATCTTCAAAGCTAAGAGGTGTCAACTGAACCCATCCTACTCCTATCCTAAAACATTTCATGTCTTATAAAACAAAGGAGGTGTGAAGTAGCCATGTCCTGGCCATTGTGTGATCACCATGGGGAAGAAACCAGAGCATCTCCTAACAGGAGGTGAGCGATAACAGCTTTACCTTTTTAAAAAAAAAAGACAGCCATAGAAAGAGAGGAGTGAGATAGAGCAACACTCTAACAGCTTGTGTTCCGGCCAAGCCAGAAAGCACCTGCCCTGCTGCAGGACCCGACATCTACATTATACAGCAATGAGAGCTATAGGTAACCCACCGTCTTCAACAGAACCTTCAAGCAAGAGAGAAATCTACAATCATCTCAGGCCTGCATCTATTCAGAACTTGATATGCAAGAGAATTCAACAGGTTTATTGTAACCTTCCCTCTTAAAGTCGCCTTTTCCCTCCTCTGTCTGTTTCACATGTGTGTGTGCGTGCGTACGTGCATGCATGAGTGAATGCGGTTGCGACAATTTTGGGATATGTTGTATTGATCAATAAACCATTGACTTTTTGTTTTTTAAAACCTACAAGAAAACCTGTCGTCGTCTGTTTATTTGTAAAATAAAAACAAGGGCCTAAACTCTAATACAAATACACTTGCTGCAGTCAGGTGGGGAGTTGAACAATGGGAACCAGCCACGTCTCACAACGTGGTCGTAACAATATCCTTGTATATTAAGTGCCTAATCCTCACTATTTGTAAGCCATATTTCCATTATTGCCACTACATCATATTCCCACGTAGCCATTTGTGCTTGTAACTCACCACCCGCCATCGACCTAGGCACCGGAAATGACAACGGCAAACCCAGCCCTGTCGACCCTGCAAAGTCCTCCTTACTAACATCTGGGGGCTTGTGCCAAAGTTGGGAGAGCTGTCCCACAGACTCGTCAAGCAACAGCCTGACATAGTCATACTCACAGAATCATACCTTACAATGTCCCAGACACTGCCATCACCATCCCCAGGGATGTCCTGTCCCACCAGCAGGACAGACCCAGCAGAGGTGATGGCACAGTGGTATACATTCGGGAGGGAGTTGCCCTTGGAGTCTTCAACATTGACTCCGGACTCCATGAAGTCTCATGGCATCAGGTCAAACAGGGGCAACGATACCTCCTGCTGATTACCACCTACTGCCCTCCCTCAGCTGATGAATCAGTACTCCTCCATGTTGAACACCACTTGGAGGAAGCACTGAGGGTGGCAAGGGCACAAAATGTACTCTGGGTGGGGGACTTCAATGTCCATCACCAAGAGTGGCGCGGTAGCACCACTACTGACTGAGCTGGCCGAGTCCGAAATGACATAGCTGCTAGACTGGGTCTGCGGCAGGTGGTGGGGGAACCAACACGAGGGAAAAACATACTTGACCTCGTCCTCACCAATCTGCCTGCCGCAGATGCTTCTGTCCATGACAGTATTGGTAGGAGTGACCACTGCACAGTCCTTGTGCAGACGAAGTCCTGCCTTCACATTGAGGATACCCACCACCGTGTTGTGTGGTACTACCACAGTGCTACATGGGATAGATTTTGAACAAATCTAGCAACGGAAAACTGGGTATCTATGAGGCACTGTGGGCCAGCAGCAGCAGAATTGTACTCAACCACAATTTGTAATGTCATAGCCCGACATATCCCCCACTCTACCATTACCATCAAGCCAGGAGACCAACCCTGGTTCAATGAAGAGTGCAGGAGGGCATGCCAGGAGGTGTCAACCTGGTGAAGCTACAACAGAGGACTACTTGTGTGCCAAACTGTGTAAGCAGCATGCGATAGACAGAGCTAAGCAATCCCATAACCAATGGATCAGATCTAAGCTCTGCAGTCCTGCTGCTTCCAGCTGTGAATGTTGGTGGACAATGAAACAACTAACTGGAGGACATGGCTCCACAAATATCCTCATCCTCAATGATGGCGGAGCTCAGCACATCAGTGCGAAAGATAAGGCTGAAGCATTTGCAACAATCTTCAGCCAGAAGGGCCGAGTCCATGATCTATCTCAGCATCCTCGTGAAGTCCCCAGCATCACAGATCAGCCAATTCGATTCGCGCCGCGTGACATCAAGAAACGACTGAAGGCACTGGATACTGCAAAGGCTATGGGCCCTGACAATATTCCGGCAATAGTACTGAAGACCTGTGCTCCAGAACATTCCATGCTCCTAGCCAAGCTGTTCCAGTACCACTACAACACTGGCATCTACGGCAATGTGGAAAATTGCCCAGGTATGTCCTGTACACAAGTAACAGGACAAGTCCAACCCAGCCAATTACCACCCCATCAGTCTATTCTCAATCATCAGTAAAGTGATGGAAAGTGTCATCAATAGCGCCATCAAGCAGGATTTGCTTAGCAATAACCTGTTCAGTGACGCTCAGTATGGGTTCCGTCAGGGGCACTCAGCTCCTGACCTCAGTAAGGCGTTTGATGAGGTCCCGCATGGGAGATTGGTTGACAAGGTAAGAGCCCGTAGGATCCAGGGCAATTTGGCAAATTGGATCCAAAATTGGCTTAGTAGCAGGAGGCAGAGGGTGATGGTCGAGGGTTGTTTCTGCGAGTGAAAACCTGTGACCAGTGGTGTACTGCAGGGATCAGTGCTGGGACCCTTGCTGTTTGTAGTGTACATTAATGATTGGATGTGAATATAGGAGGTATGATAAGTAAGTTCGCAGATGACACGAAAATTGGTGGTGTCGTAAATAGTGAGGAGGAAAGCCTTAGATTACAGGATGATATAGATGGGCTGGTAAAATGGCCGGAGCTGTGGCAAATGGAATTTAATCCTGAGAAGAGTGAGGTGATGCATTTTGGGAGGACTAACAAGGCAAGGGAATATACAATAGATGGTAGGACACTAGGAAGTACAGAGGGTCAGAGGAACCTTGGTGTACTTGTCCATAGATCATTGAAGGCAGCAGCATAGGTAGATAAGGTGGTTAGGAAGGCATATGGGATACTTGCTTTTATGAGCTGAGGCATAGAATATAAGAGCAGGGAGGTTATAATGGAGCTGTATAAAACGCTAGAGTACTGGAGTACTATATACAGTTCTGGGCACCACACTATAGGAAGAATGTTATTGCACTGGAGAGGGTGCAGAGAAGATTTACCAGGATGTTGCCTGGGGTGGAGGGTTTCAGCTGTGAAGAGAGACTGAAAAGGCTAGGGTTGTTTTCCTTAGAGCAGAGAAGGCTGGGGGGGGACCTGATTGAGGTATACAAAATTATGCGGGGCATTGATAGATTCGATAGGAAGAAACATTTTCCCTTTGCGGAACCGTCAATAACCAAGGGGCATAGATTTAAGGTAAGGGGCAGGAGGTTTAGAGGGGATTTGAGGAAAAAAAATTTCACCCAGAGGGGTGGTTGGAATCTGGAACGCACTGCGTGAAGAGGTGGTAGAGGCAGGAACCATCACAACATTGAAGATGTATTTAGATGAGCACTTGAAACGCCATAGCATACAAGGCTACGGGCCAAGTGCTGGAAAATGGGATTAGAATAGGTATGTGCTTGATGGCCGGCATAGACACGATGGGCCGAAGGGCCTGTTTCTGTGTTGTACGACTCTATGATTCTATGATCTCATTACAGCCTTGTTTCAAACATGCACAAAAGAGCTGAACTCGAGGTGAGGTGAGAGTGACTGCCCTTGACATCAAGGCAGCATTTGACCGAGTATGGCATCAAGGAACCCTAGCAAAATTGAAGTCAATAGGAATCTGGGGAAAACTCTCTGCTGGTTGGAGTCATACCTAGCGCAAAGGAAGATGGTTGTGGTTGTTGGAGGTCAATCATCTCAGCTCCAGGACATCACTGCAGGAGTTCATTAGGGTAGTGTCCTGGGCCCAACCATCTTCAACAGCTTCATCAAGGACCTTCCTTCAATCATAACGTCAGAAGTGGGGATGTTTGCTGCTGATTGTGCAATGTTCAGCACCATTCGCAACTCCTCAGATACTGAAGCAGCCCATGTCCACATGTAGAAAGACCTGGACAACATCCAGGCTTAGGGTGATAAGTGGCAAGTAACATTTGCGCCACACAAGTGTCAGCCGATGACCATCTCCAACAAGGGAGAATCTAACCATCTCCCCTTGACATTCAATGGCATTACCATCGCTGAATCCCCCATTATCAATATCCTAGGGGCTACCATTGACCAGAAACTGAACTGAAGTAGCCATATAAATACTGTGGCTACAAGAGCAGGTCGGAGCTAGGAATCCTGTGGCGACTAACTTATCTCCTGACTCCCCAAAGTCTGTCCACCATCTACAAGGCACAAGTCAGGAGTGTGATGGAATACACTACACTTGCCTGGATGGGTGCAGCTCCAACAACACTCAAGAAGCTCGACACCATCCAGGACAAAGCAGCCCGCTTGATTGGCACCCCATCTACAAACATTCACTCCCTCCACCACCGACGCACAGTGCCAGCAGTGTGTACCGTCTACAAGATGCACTGCAGCAACGCACCAAGGCTGCTTAGACAGCACCTTCCAAACCCGCGACCTCTACCAACTAGAAGGACAAGGGCAGCAAATGCATGGAAACACCACCACCTGCAAGTTCCCCTCCAAGTTACATACCATCCTGACTTGGAACTATATCGCCGTTCCTTCGCTGTCACTGGTTCAAAATCCTGGAACTCCCTTCCTATCAGCACTGTGGGTGTACCTACCTCACATGGACTGCAGCAGTTCAAGACGGCAGCTCACCACTACTTTCTCAAGGGCCATTAGGGATGGGCAATAAATGATGGCTTAGCCAGCGACGCCCACATCCCTTGAATGAATAAAAAAAGCCTTATTCGGCGCACCTTTTGCTTTTACATACATGCATTCTAAACATGACTTTGTATTCCTTGTAGTTCTTCTTAGTCTTATCTGGAATGGAGGAGGGTGGGAGCAGTGCGTACTTGAGACAGCATGTCCCTCCCACCATACTTAGTATGCTCCAAACAAAAGCTCCTATCTGATATGGTCCCAATTCCTTCTCTCGTAGTATCGAATACGCTCACTCCTGAATGAACATTATTCCTCTTTTCTCCTATATGTTGGTTTCCATCCTGCTGCCAATTTAGTTTAAACACTCCCCAACCACATGAGTGAACCTCCCCTGAGAACACTGGAATGAGCCCCGTTGTGGTGCAACCTGTCCCTTAAGTTGCATAGGCCTGGTGATGTAGCAATTATTAGTATTCATTAAAACCTGGCAGTAAATGGGGAATAGAGAGGAGACAGTTAGAAAGAGTCCAGAGTTAAAGTTAGAGGCCCCAAGGGAATGATGTTGCCGCGGATTGGTACGGAGCATTGACGAATTGTTCCCGATCAATGAATGACAATCTCAGAGGGTTGTCGGGCCGGAGGAGATTACAGTGATAGGGAGGGATGAGGCCATGGAGGGATTTGAAAACGAGTATGAGAATTTTAAAATCAAAGCATTACTTAATCAGGAGCCAATCTAGGTCAGCGAGAACAGGGATGACTGGAGATTGTGACTTGATGTAAGTTGAGACGTGGGCAGCAGAGTTTTGGATCACCTCAAATTTACATAGGTTGGAAAATGAGAGGCTGTTCATAGCATTGAAATAGACGAGTCTAGAGGAAAAAAAGGCATGGCAGTGTCGGGCGATATTACAGAGGTGTAAGTAGGTGGTCTTAGTGATGGCGCAGATGTGTGGTCAGAAGCCCATCTTGGGGTCACATACAACACCAATATTGTGAAGTCTGGTTCAGGCTGTCAGTTTTCAGGGAGGGATAAGTTTGTGACTAGGGAATGAAGTTTGTGGCAGGGTGCAAAGACGTTGGCTTTGTGACTCCCAATATTTATTTAAAGGAAATTTCTGCTCATTCAGTACTGAATATCAAACAAGCAGTTTGAAAAATTAGGGACAGTGGAGTGGTTGAGAGGAGGTGGTGCTGGTGAGGTAGAGCTGGGTATCGTCAGCGTATAAGTTGAATCTGATGCTGTGTTTTTGGCTGATGTCACCGAGGGGCAGCATATAGATGAAATAGGAGGCGTCAAGCGTAGATCATTGAAAGACACCAGAGGTAACCATGCGGGAGCTGGAAGGGAAGAAAGCAGGACTTGAAACTCCTGCTTTGTGGTCCAACCAGTTCTGGTGCTGAATGGCTAAACCAGTTGTTTGCCACGTACATTGCGTACCTTGAACTTAAGGGAGTGGAAATGGGGACTGTACCAGGGGAAATGGCCAGGGTGAGACAGAGTAATAGTTTTAATGGGGTCTAGGGCATCAGAGGTGGAGATAAGGGTGTGGTTATCAGATCGGCAGCTGCAGAAATGTTGTGGTGAACGTTGACAGATAAAGGCTAGACAGTCGGGATTTTGAAAGTAACAATTGTAAGTGAATTGGGAGAGTTTTTCTTTCTCGGGCAATGTCAAGTTGTGGCATCTGGAAGAGTGGTCAATCTCTGGAGGAAACTTTGAAAAGTTTCACATAGAAAAGGGAGTTGTACAGGAAGTGCAATGATTTGGATTGTATTATGTGTTTTTGTGATTTATTTTGGGAACTAATAGCAGTAACTTCTTGGGTTATAACAAAACTAGATAGCTGAAGGCATTTTCAGAAGAGTGATTTCATTAGGTCCTCTTCTCCAACTTGTTTTAGTGCTATCTGTTTACTGTATGATACTTTACTCATATTATTTTAAAACCTTCTTGCACCTTGTTCATTGATGCATTCTCCAGCAGTTGCGCTTTGTTGCAGGGTAGTGGAAAGGATAGTGGAGAAGATTTCAAAGGGGAATTGGATAAATACTTGAAGAGAAAAAAAAATTACAGGGCTCTGGGGAAAGACCGAGGAACGCAACTAATGTAATAGTTCTACCAAAGTGCCGGCACAGACACAATGGGCCGAATGGCCTCCTGTGCAGTATGATACAGCGTGAATGAATTTTTAGGCCATTAGCAGGCATAATGTGTTGGAATAATTGAAGTCTGGGGAGGCAGGCTGCTATTGTATCTGAGCAGTGCTGGTTCTTTGTCTCTTTCCTATAACTTTTGTCTCAGCTATTGGAGCACATGCCAGTGCCTCAATCACTCTTCTCTTCTTCCTCTTTGAGCAGTGGTCATGCAGTACGTACTGGTGGATATTCGCTTTTTGCAGGTAAGTCATGTACCATGTTGACTCTGTATACAAACTGCCTGGGATGGAAATTTAGCCAGTCTAAAACAGAGACAGAGTGTGGAACAGTGGATTGTACACACCATATAACGATGGCTTCTCTTTTTTTATTTATACTTCATCACATTCCTGTTTCTGGATAGTTTGCCCACTGCTCATGTTGCGGGGATAGGAGTGTTGGTGAGACCCTCAGCTCCCCTCTATGCACCCTTACCCCGCCCCCCCCACCCCAATCAGCATTGGTGTGTCAGTGTGACCCACTGAATACAAGAAAGACAGTGAGTTCTTGATCTCAATCGATCAGCATCTCATTAGACCCTGTTCTGAATGGGGTGCTTCTTCCTAACAGTCAATAGATTTCATTCCCATTAAACTTTGATAACGTTGCAACCTGCGTGAGAGATGACTAAATGTAATTTTGGTGCTGTGCCAGAAAAGCAGAATAACTGGATTGCTTTTGAAGTTCAATAATGCAGGCAAATAGGCTAACTGACCAGGTGGAATAGATTGAGAATGACTGTTGCCTGCTCTGTCTATGCATAGTGTTGTGGTAATCTTTTATACACACTGATCCTGGCAGATGCGATCTCAGTTGAGTATCTCATCAAAAACACCACAGACATACCTGGCACTCTCTCAGAAGACTGCTTTTTCTCTGCCTCACTAAAAAAGGCCATCAATGGACTTGCTGCAGGCTGACCTGAAGAGAGGGACAACTCTTCACACAGCATTAAACTTTTTTTTTCTGCCATCTGCTGCTTGCAAACACCACATGGAAAATCTATCAGTCAGCCGCACTGCAGTCAATAGATCAAAAAAGTGATAAAAATATGCTTTCAAGGAGCAATGCTGCAAGCATTTCCCTTGGGTAATGGAGACATAGTCTGGGGTGGTGGCGGGGGAGAGAAAATATATGAGGAAGCCCAAAGTACAGGGAGTGTAGGGAAAATACAAAAGAGCAAACAGATCAGAAGGAGACAGGATTAAAACAAACAGGGTTGTCAGACAGGCAGAGGGTGATTTGAGTTGAAGATACATAAATGTAATTTGCATTGTAATAAAGCTCGTAAGCTAGAGACACAGATTGCATTGGCGGTATAATCAAACATTAGTGGTTTAAGCAGAGGCGAGCGAAGGTCTGGGAGCTGAACATTCGGGTTACAAAATATTTAGGAGGGAGGTAGCAGTGATGATCAAAGATTCCATTAAAGATTGTTCCTTACACAACACTCTGGTCCACTCCTGTCAACCCCAACAGCCCCTGCTCTTCTCACAACACCTTCCCATGCAAGCTCAGAAGGCATTCAAAGAAATATTTAGTACAATACAAAACTAATACATACCCCTTGTTTAAAAGGGATTCGTGCAAAACTTGATTTAGAGTTAAGGAATAAACAAGAGGTGGAGAAAGAAATATTACAGGAAAATTTAGAAAAGGTGGACCCCTAATTATCCAAAGATGTACTGAGTATGAGTAATGCATGTGGCAAAGTGCAGTCACTATTACATAGACAAACGTAACAGCCAATTTGGACACAGCAAAGTTCCAAAGCAACAGTAAGATAAATGACAAGTTAATCTCTTTTGGTGGAGTTGGCTGACCTGGAACTGCTGCCGAAGACATGAAGGGATTCCTGTTCTTCTACGAAAAATGCCATGAGATCCTTTTGTCTACCTAAACAGGGTATCAAGCAATTTTAAAAGAAAATAATCACAATTAAACATTTTAATCTCAGTTACTTTTGGTTTTAATTACATTTTCTTGAATCTAATAAGTTTCTCCCCTTAACTTATTTTTAGTTTCCCTTTTCTAGCTGGTATTTTATCCTCTTTCTCGACTGTGAAAACAGATACAAAGTATTTGTTTAATAAATCCACCATTACCTTTTCATTACTCTTTCACCTGTGTCTGTGTTTTAATGAACCCAATTCTCCCTTAGCCTTGTAATACTCTTAATATATTTGCATTTTTTACTATTTCCCATGATATTAATTGGAAGTACTTTTTGTATTCCATTTTGCAGCTCTTAATATTTCCTTTGTGCCATTTGTTGCTTTCTGTCTTTCTCTCAGTCCTCTGAATTACCACTTAGCACTGTGTAAGTCACTTCCTATAGTTCTATACCTTAAATGCTGGCCACGGTTGCTTGATTGTACAAGTGGAACTTTAGCTGTTTAGGGGTATGTATTGGTTTTGTTTTGTACTAAATATTTATTTGAATGCCTTCTGCGCTTGCATGGGAAGGTGTTGTGAGAAAGGGAGGGTCTGTTGGGGATGAAAGGAGTGGACCAGAATATTGTAGAAGGAACAATCTTTTTTGGAATGCAGAAAGGGGAGGGGAGGAGAAGATGTGTTTGGTGGTGGTATCACACTGGAGGTGGTGGAAATGGTGGAGGATGATCCATTGAATGTGGAGGCAGTGGAATGGAAGGTGAGGGCAAGAGGAACCATATTTTGGTTCTGGGAGTGGAGGGAAGGGGTGAAAGCAGAAATGTGGGAAATGAGGGCCCTGTCAACCATACTGGTGGGAAATCCTCGCTTGAGGAAAAAAGATGACATCGGAAGCACTGGAAGGTATCATTGCCGATGTAACAGAGAAACTGGGAGAATGGAATAGAGTCATTACAAAAAGCGTGATATGAGGAAATGCAGTCACAGTAGCTGTGGGAGTCAACGGGCTTATAGTGAATATTGGCCAAGAGCCCATTCCCAGAAATGGAGATGGACAAGTCAAGGAAGGGAAGGGAAGAGTTGGAGATCGATCATGTGAAGTGAGGGAAGGGTGGAAATTGGAAATAAAGTTGATAATTTTCCATTTCAGGATGAGAGCAGGAAACAACACCGATACAGTCATCAACGTACCTCCTTTCCAAGATCTACAGACAAGACTGCCCTGGTAGACCCATCATGACAGCCTGTTCTTGCCCCACAGAACTGATTGCTGCCTATCTCAACTCTTCTTCCCTTCTCCAGTCTCTTCCTACCTGCGGCGCCACCTCCCAATAGAACAGTCTGAGGGCGCTCACCACCTTCCTCTGTCTGGCTGAACTTATTCTTATACTTAACAGCCTCTCCTTGAACTCCCACAGGTACCTTGACTATACTTCCTTCTTGGAAGGAGTCTATTCTATTCTTCCAGCTTCTTCATCTCTGTTGCATCTGTTCTGATGATGCTACCTTCCTTATCAGTGCTTCCGATATATTGTCCTCTTTTCTGAAGCGAGAATTCCCCTACCAAGGTTTTCATGGCCCTTGACCATATGTGTTCCATTTCCCACATTTCTGCTGTCATCCCTTCCTTTCCCTCCCAGAACCATGATAATGTTCCCGTTGTCTTCACTTTCTACCCCACCAGCCTCCACATTCAACTGATTATCCTCTGCCATCTCCAGTGCGATAACACCACCAGACACATCCTCCCCTCCGCTCCCCTTCCAGCCTTCATGAGACCCTAGTCCATTTCTTAATCACTCCAATACCCCCCTCCCTTCCCACGGGATCTTCCTGTGTAAGCACACCTGCCCTTTTATCTCCTCCCTTCTCACTATCCAAGGCCGCAAATACTCCTGTCAGGTGAAACAGTGATTTACTTGTACTCCTTTCAATTTGGTATACTGTATTCGCTGCTCACAATGCAGCCTCCTCTACATTGGAGAGACCAAATGCTGATTGGGTGACCCCTTTGAGGGACATCTTCGTTCAGCCCACAAGCGTGATTCTGAACTTCTGGTTGCCTGTCATTTTAATTCTCGCACTCTGATCTCGCTGTCCTCGGTCTCCTTCATTGTTTCAATGAAGCTCAGGGTAAGCTCCAGGAACAACACCTCATCTTTCAACTAGGCACTTTACAGCCCCGGGAATCAACATTGAGTTCAACAATTTCAGATAATAATCTCTAACCCTTTATTTTCTTTTCGGACTGCAGCTGTTCATGGTGATTCTACTTTCCCAGTTACACCTCCGCAAGGCACATCTTTTGTTTCTTGTCCCATCACTATTTCTTTCACCATCATCCCTTTTGTCATTTAATCTCTCCTGCCTTCCACACTATCACAAACTTTCCTATTCATACTTTCTTCCAAGCCTCCCTTTCCCTCTCTGGCTTAAAAACTGTTACATCTCTAAGCACTCAGGAAGAATCACCAACCTGAAACGTTAACTCTGTTTCACTCCACAGGTTTCCCTCAGGTCATGCTGAATTTCATGGCAGGACCTGATTAGAATCTTTTTCGTCTCGATTTGATTGAGAGGCTGGCTGGCTGTCGGGCATGTAGGCTTGCAGCATCAGGCCACAGTTGGGGTGCGGAGAGGAGGGAGAGAGGGATTGGAAGCATCGGAAGGGATGGGAAGAGCTGTAGGTGGGGTAAGATGGAACAACTATGGACAGGTTTGGAAGAATTGGCAGCTGAAGATCAGAAGGGGTTGAGGGGGGTGTTCAGTCACTGGGAGGGTGGGTGAAGCAGTTAAACTGAATCCAGCATGTAAGTGTAAAGGCACTTCCTTACTTCCTGGATCCAGCAGTTCTCAGCTCTCTTTATCACTTAGTTTCCCGAGACCGGGAAAACACAGCTGGCCAGTGTTAAATTATAAGTAGTAACTCTATGACACTAATTGATGGTTAAATATAAAGCAAGGAGCCTCAATATAACATTTAAATTTTCAATGCGCCTCCTGTGAGCACGTTGGTTATCCACACCCCCATACTGCTATTAAAACTAGGCGACAGCAGATTGGAGTCAAGATTCAAATTTTTAAGATTTTAACACCCCACTGTCAAACTGGTACTCAGCATTGGAGACTGCAGGGAGTGATGACACCTTGAAGAAGTGTAGTGCAGACCATGGCACCAATGGGCAAACGACTGCACCGAAAAGAACAGCAAAGAGTAGAAATTATAGGAAATTCCATAGTTATGGGGACAGAAAAGCATTTCGGTAACCATCATTGTGAGTTGTGCATGGTCTGTTGCCCTCCCTTGTGCAGGATAAAGGACATCACAGAGAAGGTGTGGTATATTCTGCAGGCACAAGGGAGTGAGCTAGAAGTTATGATACACATTGGTACCAAAGACATAGAGAGAGCAGGTATTTAAATCCTATGGCCAGATTTTCAGGAGCTATGGAGGAAGTTAAAAAGTAGGACCTCAAAGGTAGTATTCTCTGGATTACCCCCAGTGCCACGTTCTAGCAAGAGTAGAAATAGGAAGATAGGGAGGATCAATACGTGGCAGGAGGGAGGGCTTCAGATTCTTGGGGCATTGGGACCAGCTCTGGGGCAGGAGGCACCTATTCAATTGGAACGGGTTGCACCTCAATAGGACTGGGACCAATGTTCTTATGGTGGGAGGCTCACTAGAGTGGTTGGAGAGGGTTTAAATTAATTGGCAGGGGAATGGGCACCAGCATACAGAAGTAGAAAAGAGGAATAAGGTGTATAAAAGAGTGGAAGTGTTGGATAGTGTTAGAGAAAGAAATAGTACCATTTTCGATAGAAGCAGACTAAGCAGGACTACAAAGTTTTAGCTCATAGAATAAAAGGGACAGTATCAACATGGATACGGAATTGGCTGAATGACCAAAAACAAAGAGTATTGGTTAATTGTTGTTTTTCGGGTTACAAGAAGGTTAGTAGTGGAGTTCCCCAGGGGTCAGAGTTGGGACCCTTGCTTTTCCTGATATATATTAATGACCTAGACCTTGGTGCACAGGGCACAATTTCAATGTATGTAGATATTCCGCTCTGTAAATCGACCATTATACCTAAAGTTCAGTTAATGGTTGGTTTCAATTTAATTTCAAGTTAGAACATATTATTGCAATTCTGCTGCTGCTGCTGCAAGGATAGGACAGTGAATGCAGTATCACCTAGCAGCAATGTCAGGGCAACCTTTTCACACGGCTTCCTTAGAAGTGTGTAGAGGATGCGTATCATTCAGAAGAAGGCATTGGGTCGTGGTGAAAATGAGTATGCTGTTTTAGTGTGCATGTTGGTTCTGAATGTTGAAGTTTCTCCGTTGCAATTTTTCCCTGACTTGTACTTCAGCTATTACAGCTCATTGCAGTGCCTCCATCTGTCTGTCCTTCTTTGTCTTTGAGAAATGGGAGTGCTGGACCTACTGGTATATCTTTGGCTTCTGCAGGTATCACTGATATGTTTTCATTTAATTTTTGCCCTCCAAACATGGTACAGGTCTGCAAGGTAGGTGTCACGAAGATGGAGTGTAGATGCCTGGAGAATGCATAACATTCAACTATTGTTGTCCTTACTAGGCAGGAAATTGACATTAAAACGAATGTTGGACTTCTAATTTCCTTGGGCCACAGCAGACTCACTACCATTCTCAAAACCGGATCATGAAATGTCTGAATCCTGACTCACAACTGATCTGGGTACCAGCACAAAACAGGTCAGGTACTGACATGCCAACTATTTGGGCACTGTCTCAAAATAGATCTGGGCGTTGACACATAACCATTCTAGGCAGTAAGTCACATCTAATCTACACAGGATACCAGTTTGACAGCAGGATAATGAGATAAACAGCATTTCTTTCCAGATCAAAAACTACAAAGAATGATTGGATGACACACACTGATCGTTTCCCTCTCTACCCATGTACTGTTATGTATTCTTTAAAAACAAATGGAGATAATACCGCAAATGAAAATTAAGGAACAACCAGACTTGCTGAATAGAGGTAGAGGATGAGGAAAATATCACAGAATAATGTAGCACAGAAGGAGTTAATTCAGCCCATCGAATCTGTGCCGTCTCTTTCAAAGAGCAATTTGGTTAGGCCCACTTCCCCACTCTGTCCTCATATCCCTGCAGTATTTTTTTTAATCCTTGCAGCATTTGTGCAATCTCTTTTTGAAATCTACTATTGAAGATCGGGCAGTGCATTCCAAATCCTAATCACTCATTGCATTCCAAATCCTAATCATTCAAAAACATTTTGCTCATGTCAGCTCTGTTTCCTTTGCCAATCCCCTTAAATCTGTGCACTCTAGCTATTGACCCTGATACTCCATGGAAACTAACAATGAATCAAGGATTGGAAATTACTAAAGCTGACATAAGCAAGAAAACAGTGTTAGGAAAAATAATGTCAGTAAAGACTGACAATTTCCCCGGACTTGATGGTTTCCACCCCAGGGTTTTAAAGAAAGTAGCTAAGGAAATTGTAGATGCTTTAGCCATAAACTTCCAAATTGTCCCTTTAGATTGGAAAATTGCAAATGTAACTACGTTATTTAAGAAAGGTGAGAGAAAGAAATTTGGAAATAATAGACCTGTTAGTCTAATGTCTTCTGTGGGGAAGTTATATAAGGACAGAGTGATTGAGCATTTAGAGAAATTTTGAGCTGTTTAAAGAGAGCCAGCATAGAGTAAAAGAGTAGGTCATGTCAAACAGCCCTAATTACAATTTTTGAGGAAGTACCTAAAGTAATAGGCAAGGAAATTGTCTATGGATTTACAAACATATGAACAGTGATGGAGCGGTAAAGGTCCTCTCATCCATCCAGCCTGTCTCACACAATTGTGATACCAGGTTAAAAACCCAGACCAATTTTGCAGGGAAAGATCTGGGAAATTCCTCTCTGGAACCACTTGCATTTCTGACTTTTAACCTAAATCTGGTCTTATACAACTTAAAATTGTGACCCTAAAATAAAAGCAAAATACTGCAGATGCTGGAAATCTGAAATAAAAACAAGAAATACTGGAAATACTCAGCAGGTCTGGCTGCATCTGTGGAGAGAGAAGCAGAGATAACATTTCAGGTCAGTGACCCTTCGTCAGAACTGGCAAATGTTAGAAATGTAATAGATTTTAGGCAAATAAAGAGGAGGTGGGGCAAGAGATAACAAAAGTGAAGGTGTTGATAGGACAGAGGGTCGCAGAGAATAACTGGCCAGAAGGTCATGGAGCAAAGGCAGACAGTATGTTAATGGTGTGCTGAAAGACAAAGCGTTAGTGCAGAGAGGATGTTAATTGACAGAAAAATGAACAGCCCTGGCCCAAAGCACAACATCTGTCCTGGGTTTGCTGCAGTGTTCCAGTGAACATCAACACAAGCTTAAGGAACTGCATCTCATTTACCGATTAGGCACGCTACAGCCTGCCGGACTGAACTTTGAGTTCAATAATTTCAGACCATGACGGGCCCCTTTTTTTATTTCTAGTTATTTTTTATTTGTTTATTTTATTTTAGTTTGTTACATCATTCATTTTTTTTACCATGCACCTGCCCACTTTTTTTTTCATGTTTGTGCTTTGTCCAGGGTTGTTCATTTTTAGATCAGTGCTGTTATAGAGGGGCTTCCAGGATTTTAATCCAGCAACAGTACAAGAACGGTGATATATTTCCAAGTCAGGATGGTGTGTGGCTTGGAGGGGAACTTGCAGGTGATGGTGGTCCCACTTGTCTGCTGCCCTTGTCCTTCTAACTGAAAGAGGCAAGCGAGCAGGCAAAACTATGCTAGAGAGATTTCAGTGCAGATAAGTGTGCAGCCATCCATTTTGGACCAAGAAAAGACTGGATCTGAGCATTATTTAAATGATGAAAAGCTAGGAACAGCAAAAATCCAAAGAGTACACAGAATACTAAAATACAGTCAGGTCCAATAAAATAATAAAAAAGGTTAACGGAATGGATGAAGGGACTTGACCTTAAAATCAGAGCCAGGCCACGCAGGCAAGAAGTTAGGAAAAGCCTCTTACAGAAAGTGTGGAACACTCTCCCACAAAAAGTAGTAGATGCCGACTCATTAATTTTAACTCTGAGAGCAATTGATTTTTATTTGCCAAGAGTATTGAGATATGAACCCAAAGCACGTAGAGAAGTTATGTCACAGATCAAAGGTTATCTGATTGAATGGCAGAACAGGTTTGAGGGGCTGAATGGCCAACTTCTGTTGGTATGCTTCTAACACAGCCAGACACCCGGTGCTCCATACACCTGTACCAACACACACCCAGTGCTGAGTACACCTATACCAATACACACAGCGCTGGTTACACCTGTACCAACACACATCCAGACACAGAACACTGGGTATACCTGTGTGTCAGCTGTGGCTCAGTGGGTAGCACTTTTATCTCTGAGTCAGAGGGTTGTGGGTTCAACTCTCACTCCAGACACTTCGGCACAAAAATCTGTGCTTGCACTCTAGAGAGGGGGTGCTGCACCATCGGAATTGCAGTGTTTCAGATTATATATTAAAATTGTTCTCAGGTGTTCATAAAAGATCCCATGGCACTATTTTGGGGAAGAGCTGGTGTTCTGGCCAATACTCAGTGCTCAATCAACAGATTATCTGGTCATTATCACATTGCTGTTTGTGGGAGCTTGATGTGAGCAAATTGGCTGCCACATTCTCTACATTACAATTGTGATTGTAGTTCAAAAAGTATTTGATTAGCTGTACAGCACTTTGAGACGTTGTGAGCTCATGAAAAGAACAATATAAATGCTATTCTTTCTTCTTCTGTACCAGCGCACACCCAGATACACTGCTGGGTGCACCTTGTTACGGTCAAGTGAGGAGGGGTCGAAGGGCTTCCCTCTTTTCCCTCTCCTTGTTTGACCAGAACTGGTTTAATTCTTTCTTAAAGTGGATGTACTCGCCAATTCAGTAGGTGTTTGATTACTTACTAGCTATGATCATAACAATAGCCAATCGGACAGGGTTTCTTGAGTTTAACAAAGAAAGGGGTTAACTTTATTGTACCTAAACCAAACTATTAAAATAATAAACAATGCGCCAACTTTCACTCACAAGCACACACTAGAGGTTTACGCACACACAAATAGGTTACAGAGTAGAGAAAGGTAGGTTGGTTGAGTTAGAGTCCATAAAAATAAAAAGGTATACAGTCTGTGAAGTTTGGTGATTCGGCTGGCTTCTAGCTGAATTTTAGTTTGAAGAGGTAGATGACTAATTCGGTGGGTCTCTTAGAGACAGCGATGTGAATGATTTCCTCCATCGGGTTTTCTGATTGTAGCCGGAGTATTCAGAGGTGGTAAGTCAACAAACAGGATTTGAAAGCTTTTGAGCTGGAATGAGAAGAGAGAGGGACCCCCACTTAGGATCTGCACGTGTCAGAGTCCAGTTACTTCTCCTTTCTGCAGAGAAAAAAAACAGCTTAAGACCACAGATGGGGAGGGGCTTGTCACATGACAGTCACTCAGTGATTCAAACATAGCAATTAGCAGTATTTCTCTGCTTGCTGAAAGCACAGGTAGTTCCTTTAAACTTCCTGGTTCTTGGTTCTTGCTGGGAAATGCAACCATTTTGTCTCCCTCCTCACAGTCCTTTGCAATGTAGATACAGTGTTACAAACTAGGTGATCACCTAGGTGAACTAGGATACAGCAAATGCTATGGGATCTGACAGCATTCCAGGAATATTATTGAAGACTTGTGCTCCAGAACTAGCTGCACCCCTAGCCAAGCTATAACAGTGGTATCTATCAACCAATGTGGAAAATTGCTCAGGTATGTCCTGCGCACAAAAAAGCAGGACATATCCGACCCGGCCAATTACCGCCCTATCAGTCTACTCATGATCATCAGCAAAGTGATGGAAGGGGGCGTTGACAGTACTATCAAGCAGCACTTGCTCAGCAATAACCTGCTCACTGATGCTCTGTTTGGGTTCCACTAGGGCCACTCGGCTCCTGATCTTGGTTCAAACAAGAACAAAAGAACTGAACTCCAGAGGTGTGGTGAGAGTGACTGCCCTTGACATCAAGGCAGCATTTTACCGAGTATGGCATCAAGGAGCCCTAGGCAAACTGGAGTCAATGAGAATCAGGGAAACCTCTCTGCTGGTTGGAGTCATACCTAGCACAAAGGAAGATGGTCGTGGTTGCTGGAGGGCAATCATCTCCATCCCAGGACATCACTGCAGGAGTTCCTCAGGGTCGTGTCCTAGGCCTAAACATCTTCAGCTGCTTCATCAATGACCTTCCCTCCATCATAAGATCAGAAGTGAGGATATTCATTGATGATTTCACAATGTTGGGGGCCATTCGCAGCTCCTCAGATACCGAAGCAACCCGTGTCCATATGCAGCAAGACCTGGACAACATCCAGACTTGGGCTGATAAGTGACAAGTAACATTTGTGCCATATGAGTGCCAACAATGACCATCTCAAACAAGAGAGAGTCTAACCATCTCCCCTTGACTTTCAATGGCATTACCATCGCTGAATCCCCCACTATCAGCCTCCTGGAGGTAACCACATAAATACTGTGGCTACAAGAGCAGGTCAGGGGCTCGGAATTCTGCAGCGAATAACTCACCTCCTGACTCCCCAATGCCTGTTCCACCATCTACAAGGCACAAATCAGGAGTGTGATGGAATGCTCTCTACTTGCCTGGATGAGTGCAGCTCCAACAACACTCAAGAAGCTCGACACTATCTAGGACAAAGCAGGCTGCTTGATTGGCACCCCATCCACCACCTTTAACATTCACTTCCTCCACCACCAATGTACAGTGGTAGCAGTGTGTACCATCTGCAAGATGCACTGCAGCAACTCACCAAGGCTCCTTCGAAAGCACCTTCCAGACCCGCAAATTCTACCACCTAGAAGGACAAGGGCAGCAGATGCATGGGAAAACCACCACCTGCAAGTTCCCCTCCAAGCCACACACATTACTGACTTGGAACTGTATCACCGTTCCTTCATTGTCACTGTGTCAAAATCCTGGAACTCCTTTCCTAACAGCACTGTTGGTGTATCTACACCCAAGGGCTGCTGCAGTTCAAGATGGCAGCTTACCACCACCTTCTCTAGGGTAATTAGGGATGGGCGATAAACGCTAGCATAGCCAACGACATACACATCCCCCAAATGAATAATAAAAAAAAAACTTAAGCTGCCAGCAGTCATCCTTTTTTAAAGGTTCTTTTTAAATTTCTTCAATAATAAATTAAAATCTTCAGTCAGTGGACCAAAGAAAATTATCATTCACCCAAACACCTTGGCATAACAACCTGTAACAGCGTACCCACAACGCTGGGTACACCTGTATCAGCGTACACAATGCTGGGTACACCTGTATCAGTGTACACAAAGCTGGGTACACCTGTACCAACACACACCCAGAAACACTGTGCTTGGTACATGGTATCAAGGCACACCCAGACATCACAGCTCTGAGTACACCTGTACCAACACACACCCAGACATCACAGCGCTGGGTACACTTGTACCAACACACACCCAGACACACAGTGCTGGGTAAATCTGTACCAATACCTTACTGTGGACTCCTGTGCTAACTGCACACAGTGCAGGATACTCCTTTAGCAACAGAATCATGCCTCTTGGTGTTGCTGCACCAATGCCCAGACACATAAGCTCTGCTCCACTAACTCCTGCGTTTTTACCCAGATTGTTGAACATAAAATGCTTATGTAATGAAGACTTTTTACTCTGATATGACATAATGGTTCTACTTGTTTTTCAGTGCCCTTCCAGCATGTATTGAAATTGTCCTTATTGTCGCAGTATTTGGACTGAAGAAGAAGCCATTGTGAGCGTGCTGAAAACCTTCATTAAAAAACTGGAATCTGCCACTAAAGTAGCAAGAACAATGGAACACTTGATCCATCGCGATGGATTGCCATTCAGGATTGCGCAGTGTGCAGTTGGCCAATGGATGCCAGCAACATTTGTAGAACTTCAACACCAGGTTACATTTTTGAACATGTAGGTCACAGTCTCCATTATAGAACCTTTCTATCTCCTTCTCCATTATAGCACATGTATATCAGCATCTCCATTTTAGAACATATACAGCCTACATTAAGAACATGTATACCAGTGTCTCCTTTATGGAACATGTAATATCATATGTATATTGCCATTTTCATTATAGACTATGTATATCACAGTGTTTGCCACTATCCAGCTCACTGACCACAGCATGGAATACTCTTAAGAGATCAGCCCCTTCGCTACTCTGATTATTCACCTGCTTTCATAGATGTTTCGGTGCATGTGAGCATAAGTATTGTAGGAATGTGATAAAAGCCAAGATGCCTCTCCAGTAAAAGGAACGGTTATTAGTAGATCCAACTTACTTCCCTCTTGAATGTTGGTAATGACCCAATGTGGTACATAGCTATCAGGGATGTGGAACTAACTGATTTCAACCAAGGTGGCAGTTGGACTACTGCAACTGATTCAACACCCCTGAGTTAGGGAGGGGAACATCAGCCAGGATTCCCATTCCTGTGATACCTACACGAAGGTGCATGTGTGTAGATGTTGAGTTAAGACAGGATTGAACTCGGTGGATTATCCCTGCAACTGAATGAACTGCTGACATTGCTGAAACTCTCACATGAAAAATATGCAATTGTATATATGCAATTGCACTCCTGTCAAAAAAAAGAGACCAAAAAAGTTCAGGCAAGTATAATAAACCCTGGGTCAGAGCAAGCAGTGAGAGATGCTCAGTTATCTACATCAACAGCCTGTTTTTACTGGTATCTATAATTTTTTTCTACAACTTTTTTCTACTTGTACTGCATGCAAAAAATATAAGGAAAAGTGCCCTGAGCCTGTGCTCCTAGCCTCAGCTGCTGTCAGAGGGAGCACAGGTTGTAAAGTCAGTGATTTGGCCTTGTCTTAGTGCTGTGTTCCCATCAAGCATGGTCCCCTGTTGGAGGCATGGCTTGTTGAATTACCCCATAACTTTTAATCACAGTAATATTTCTGACAGTGTCCTATATAACCAAATGCAGTTATTCATACATTGATCTGTGTCTAAATAAAAATAAAATATTTAAAAGTAGCCAATACAGACTTCGAAGGAAAGAATCATGCTTGACAAAATTCAGAGTTCTTTCAGGAGGCAACAGAAGTGGTACATAGGGGAAATGAATTGCAATTGAAGTTAAAAATGAGAAAGCAGAGTTGGAGTTGTCGTTTTTTTTTTATGTGGATGGCAGTGTCCCACAGGGTTGAGGTCTGAGACCACTTTTATTTACTGTGAACATTAGTGGTTTGGATATAGGGTTAGAGAGTGTGACAAAATGTGCAGATGATACCAATATCAGAACTCTAGTTAATTTGTTAGAAGACCAAAGGGAGCTCCAAATGGGATATTGATAAGTTGGGGAAATAGGCCAAGCAAGTGTTGATAGAATTCAGTGTTAGTAGGTGTGAGATGATGCATTTTGGTAAAAATAATACTCTTGAGTGGAAGTAGGTTATGAGGAGCAGAGAGATTTAAGAGCACAGGATCACAGTTTTATACAGCTGTCAAAAAACGAATGGAATTCTAGATTTTCTGTCAAGGTATTGAATATAAAAGTCAAGAGGCAATGATGAACCCGTATAAAAACTTAGTAAGGCCTTAGTACTGTGTGTAACATGGACAACCACACTACAGAAAGGCTGAGAGGCTTTAGAGAGGGTACAACACAGATTCACTAGGATGCTGCTTGGTTAGAGAAAATACAAAAACCAGCAAGCCACTCAGTTGTATCAGAACAGCTGCAAAAAGTCAATTAAGAATAAAACCGGATCGACCACCGGGCATCGACCTAGGCACCGGAATTGGGCATGACAAAGGAATGTCCTACCTGGTCACCCCTGCAAAGTCTTCCTCACTAACATCTGGGGACTTGTGTTAACATTGGGAAAGCTGTCCCACAGTCTAGTCAAACAACAGCTTCACATAGTCATTCATGCTCACAAAATCATACCTTTTAGCCAAAGTTGCAGGCTCCTCTATCACCAGTCCTGTGTTGGTTCTGACCAACTGGCTAGACAGACTCACCATAGGTGGCAGCACAATGATATACAGTTAGGAGGGAGTAGCCCTGGGAGTCCTCAACATTGACTCTGGACCCCATGAAGTTTCATGGGATCAGGTCAAACGTGGGTAGGGAAGCATCCAGCTTTGTAACCATCCAATGCCGTCCCTCAGCTGATGCATCAATACTCCTCCATGTTGAGCACTACTGAGCACTGAGAGTAGCAAGGGTACAGAATGTACTCTAGGTAGGGGTGGACTTCAGTGTCCATAATCAAGGCTGACTCGATAGCACCATACTCACCTAGCTGGCTGAGCTTTGAAGGACATATCTGTGAGACTGGACCTGCGGCAGGTGGTTGAGAGAACTAACACAAGCGAAAAACCTACTTAACATTGTCCTCACCATCTACCTGTCACAGATACATCAGTCCATGGCAGTGTTGCTAGGATGACCATGAAACCATCCCTATTGGAGACAAAATCCCCGCTTAACACTGAGGACATCCTGCATCATGTTATACAGCACTACCACTGTGCTAGATGGTAGATAGATTCAGAACAGTCCTAGAAACTCAAAAATGGGCATCCATGATGCGATGTGGGACATCAACAGCAGCAGAATTCTGTAATGATCTGTAATTTCATCATAGAATCATAAAATGGTTACAGCACAGAAAGAAGCCATTTGGCCCATCGTGTCTATGCTCTCTGTCTGCAAGAGAACTTTCTGCCCTGTCCACATCCCTCATGATTTTGAACACCTCTATCAAATATCCTCTTAATCTTCTCTTCTCCAAGGAGAACAGCTCCAGTTTCTCAAATCTATCCACGTAACTGAAGTTCCTCATCCTGGAACCATTCTCATGAATCTTTTCTGCACCATTTCTAATGCCTTCACATCCTTCCTAAAGTGTGGTGCCCAGAACTGGACACAATACTCTTGTCAAGGCCAAACCAGTGTTTTATACAGTTTTATCATACCTTGTTTTTGTACTCCATACCCGTATTTATAAAGCCCAGGAACCTGGATGCTTTATTAACTGCTTTCTCAACCTGCCCTGCCACCTTCAATAATTTGTGCACATACACCCCCAAGTCCATCTGCTCCTGCACCCCATTTAGAATAGTACCCTTTAATTTATATTACCTCTCCAAAATGAATCACTTCACAAGGCCCATCATATTCCTCTACCAGGCGTACCTAAAAATGAGGCGCCAACCTGGTGAAGCTACAACACAGGATTTCAAGCATGCAAAACGGCTGAAACAACATGCTATAGACAGAGTTAAGCAATCCCATAACCAGCAGATAAGATCAAAAGCTCTGTAGTCCTGCCACATCCAGTTATAAATAGTGGTGAACAATTAAACAACAGGAGGAGGAGGCTCCATCAATGTTCCCATGTTCAATGATGGCAGAAGCCCAGCATGCAAGGGCAAAAGATAAGCCTGAAACATTTGCAACCATCTTCGGACCAGAAGAGATCCCCATCATAACAAATGCCAATCTTCAGCCAACTTAATTCACTGCATGTGATATCAAGAAAGCTGAGCAAAGTCTATGGACCCAGACAACATTCTGGCTGTACTGCTGAAGAAGTGCTCCAGAACTAGCTGTGCCCCTAACCAAGTTGCTCTAGTACAGTTACAACACTGGCATCTACCTGTACAATTCCTACATTCTACTGAATACTTCTTTGAACACCTCCCACTGTAGTTTCATCCATCAATAGTTCTGCCCAGTCTATTGTGGTCAATTTCTGCTTCAACCCTCTAAACCTACCTTACCTGAATTTATACCCTTGGTTCGTGATTCACCCTTCTCCCTCTCAAACTTAATATTGAATCTAAACATGTTATGGTCACTGTTAGCTAGGTGTTCCCTTACCAAGTTGTAATGAAAGAGGAGGTAGTTAAGACACTGAATGGGCTAAAAATTGATAAAGAGGAGGTATTAGAATGTCTGGCTGTACTTAAAGCTGATAGTGGCTTCTTTTAACACTCCCGCATCATTACCCCTGGTGTTCTTGACCCCCTCCTATTTCTCATCTACATGCTGCCTCTCAGTGACATAATCTGGAAACACAACCTTAGGTTCTACGTGTACACTGACAACACCGACTATCCGTGCATGCTGTGGAGATTTAATTCCACAGTGTGCATATTTTCTCCTTGACAGGTTCCATGCCAGGAAGTCAGCCTGATTGACAGGCATTCCTTCCAGTTGGGCAGCGAGGACCCTGGAGCAGGCCACAGAAGCAATTAGGTCTAATCCCCAACCCCAGCAGGCAGGGACTCCGATTCCCAACCCCAGGGGTCTTTGTAGGGGTAGATGTAGGGTCTGATGGGGCAAACAGTCAGCTCTTCTTGTCTTACAAGCAGTGCCATAAAGCTTCTCTCCAAACCTTTCCTTGCCTCCCTTCAGCTGCCATGTCTCCCAAGGACTGGGAAACACAGCAGACCCCAGTCAAACCTGTAGAACAGGGTAAATCAAAGGCTGCAGTCTATTAAAAATATTTAAATTTCCACCCTACCTTATGGGATTGGGTTGGTTGCCTGCCCCTTGTCCCACCTCCACTAAACCCAGTTGGAAGTGGATTCGAGTAGGGTTTGAAATGTTAAATTTTTTTACATCTGACCTGACCCCAATTGTGTTAAAATTCAGCCCTATACCTCCATTTATAAAGCCATGACTCAGTATGCCTTTTTAACAGCGTTCTCAACTTGGCCTGCCATCTTCAAAGATTTGTGTATATACATCCCCTCTGCTCCTGCACCCCATTTCTAATTACACCATTTCATTTAAATTGCTTTTCCTCATTCTTCCTACCAAATACATCAATTCGCACTTCTATGCATTAAATTCCTCCATTAATTTTCTGTCTGCGTTAAAAAAGTGTCTGCCCATTTCAGTAGCCAATGCCCTCTTTAAGTCTATTACTGTCCACCTCACTGTTTACTACATTTTCAAACTTTGTGGCATCTGCCAACTTTGAAATTATGCCCTGAATATTCAAATCCTGGCCATTAATATATATATCAAAAAGAGTAGTGGTTCTATTTCCTGCCCCAGGGGGACGCAACTGTATAATTTCTTCCAGTCTGAAAAACAGCTGCTCACCTCTGCTTTCTGTACTGTACCCAATTTTGTACAAATGTACATCCATGCAGCTACTGCCCCTTTAATTGCAAAGGCTTAATTTTGGTAACAAGTCAACTATATGGTACTTTATCAGATACATTTCAAAGACCTGTTCTTTGGCCTCCTTATCTCGAGAGACAATGGGTAAACGCCTGGAGGTGGTCAGTGGTGTGTGGAGCAGCGCCTGGAGTGGCTATAAAGGCCAATTCTAGAGTGACAGGCTCTTCCACAGGTGCTGCAGAAAAATTTGATTGTCGGGGCTGTTACAGAGTTGGCTCTTCCCTTGCGCCTTTGTCTTTTTTCCTGCCAACTGCTAAGTCTCTTCGACTTGCCACATTTCAGCCCCGCCTTTATGGCTGTCCGCCAGCTCTGGCGAACGCTGGCAGCTGACTCTCACGACTTGTGATCAATGTCACAGGATTTCATGTCGCATTTGCAGACGTCTTTAAAGCGGAGACATGGACGGCCGATGGGTCTGATACCAGTGGCGAGCTCGCTGTACAATGTGTCTTTGGGGATCCTGCCATCTTCCATGCGGCTCACATGACCAAGCCATCTCAAGCGCTGCTGACTCAGTAGTGTGTATAAGCTGGGGATGTTGGCCGCCTCGAGGACTTCTGTGTTGGAGATACGGTCCTGCCACCTGATGCCAAGTATTCTCCGGAGGCAGCGAAGATGGAATGAATTGAGACGACGCTCTTGGCTGACATACGTTGTCCAGGCCTTGCTGCCATAGAGCAAGGTACTGAGGACACAGGCTTGATACACTCGGACGTTTGTGCTCCGTGTCAGTGCGCCATTTTCCCACACTCTCTTGGCCAGTCTGGACATAGCAGTGGAAGCCTTTCCCATGCGCTTGTTGATTTCTGCATCTAGAGACAGGTTACTGGTGATAGTTGAGCCTAGGTAGGTGAACTCTTGAACCGCTTCCAGAGCGTGGTCGCCAATATTGATGGATGGAGCATTTCGGACATCCTGCCCCATGATGTTCGTTTTCTTGAGGCTGATGGTTAGGCCAAATTCATTGCAGGCAGCCGCAAACCTGTCGATGAGACTCTGCAGGCACTCTTCAGTGTGAGATGTTAAAGCAGCATCGTCAGCAAAGAGGAGTTCCCTGATGAGGACTTTCCGTACTTTGGACTTCGCTCTTAGACGGGCAAGGTTGAACAACCTGCCCCCTGATCTTGTGTGAAGGAAAATTCCTTCTTCCGAGGACTTGAACACATGTGAAAGCAACAGGGAGAAGAAAATCCCAAAAAGTGTGGGTGCGAGAACACAGCCCTGTTTCACGCCACTCAGGATAGGAAAGGAGTCTGATGAGGAGCCACCATGTTGAATTGTGCCTTTCATATTGTCATGGAATGAGGTGATGATACTTAGTAGCTTTGGTGGACATCCAATCTTTTCTAGTAGTCTGAAGAGACCACGTCTGCTGACGAAGTCAAAGGCTTTGGTGAGATCAATGAAAGCAATGTAGAGGGGCATCTGTCGTTTGCGGCATTTCTCCTGTATCTGACGAAGGGAGAACAGCATGTCAACGGTCGATCTCTCTGCACGAAAGCCACACTGTGCCTCAGGGTAGACGCGCTCGGCCAGTTTCTGGAGCCTGTTTAGAGCGACTCGAGCAAAGACTTTCCCCACTATGCTGAGCAGGGAGATTCCATGGTAGTTGTTGCAGTCACTGCGGGTGTAGAGTCACATTAATATAATACTGGGATATAGAGTCACATTGATATAGTACTGGGGTATTGAGTCACTTTGTCATAGTACTGGGGTATAGAGTAACATTGATATAGTACTGGGAGATAGAATCACATTGGTATGATACAGGGGTATAGAATCACATTGATATAATGCTTGGATACAGAGTCACTTTGATATAGTACTGGGATATAGGGTCACATTGCTATAGAATTGGGATATGGAGTCACACTGATATAGTACTGGGGTATAGAGTCAAATTCATATAATATTGGTGTATGGAGTCACACTAATATAATAAAAGCAAAATACTGCAGATGCTGGAAATCTGAAATAAAAACAGAAAGTGCTGGAAATACTCAGTAGGTCAAGCATCTTTGGAGAGAGAAGCAGAGTTAATGTTTCAAGTCTGTGACCTTTTATCAGAACTGGCAAAGGTTAGGAAAGAATTAGGTTTTAAGCAAGTGAAGGGGGTTACGGGGGGTTGTTTAGTGGGGAAGAGAACAAAAGGGGAAATGTGCGATAGGGCTACCACTGCTACCAGTGGCGCTGCCGATACTGTTGAGCTGCTGGCCTTGTGATTGGCTGGCAGCTCTTGGGGGAGGGTCCCCATCCCTATGAAGTGTTTAAAAAAACAGGGATCCCGCCTTCTTAAACTTTGACCCCAACAGACCAGAGGATCACTCCAGGGGTCAGAAAAAATGTAGAGGCGGGGCCCCCCTGTCTTTTTGGATGCGGGGTTCACTGGCTAGGCCAGCATTTATTGCCTATCTCTAATTGCCCTTGAACTGAGTGGCTTGCTAGGCCATTTCAGAGGACATTTTAAGTGTCATCCACATTGCTGTGGGTCTGGAGTCACATGTAGGTCAGTACAGGTAAAGACGGCAGATTTCCTTCCCTCAAGGACATTAGTGAACCAGATGCGTTTTTACAACCATCGACAGTGGTTTCATGGTCATCATTAGACTAGCATTTTAATTCCAGATTTATTAATTGAATTCAATTTTCACCATCTGCCGTGGTGGGATTTGAACCCATGTCCCCAGAGCATTAGCCTGGGACCTCCTGGAAGCTCTTTAGAATTGTACCCTTTATTTTACATTGTCTCTCCTCATTCTTCCTACCAAAATGTATCACTCTGCACTTCACTGCATCTTTCAAAGTCCACAACCTTCTGTCAATAATGTTGATGACATTTTCATTGTTCATATTCTTTTCACAAATTAAATCTGTTCAGATCTTCTACCTGACCACATTCACTCCTGGATAGATCTGCCAGTTAGTCTCAGTCACTGTAGCTGTCTTTCCTTCAGTTAAACTGGGTGGGCAGCCTCTTGCCTCAAACAGGCCCAATTTGCAAACCTATTGTGATGTCCGATCTCACTGTGATGCACAATGTGATGGTGAGGCTTGTTCTGTGATCTCACGATGTAATTTGATCTGCCAAGTCTCTGCCCATTCCACCAGCCTGTCTATGAACTCTTGAAGTCTATCACTATCCTCCTCACAGTTCACAAAACTTCCAAATTTTGTGTCTGCAAATTTTGAAATAGTGCCCTACACATCCAACTCTAAGTCATTAATATATATCACAAAAAACAGTGGTGCTGGTACTGACTCTTGGGGAACCCTACTATAAATCTTCCTCCAGTCAGAAAAATAACCATTCATCACTACTCTCCTTTTCCTGTCACTCAGTCAACTTGATATCCATGCTGCCTCTGTCTCTTTTATTCCATGGGCTTCAACTTTGCTGGCAAGCCTATTGTTGGCACTTTATCAAGACCTTTTGGAAGTCCATGTACATCACACTAACTGCATTACCCTCATCAACCCTCTCTGTTACCTCATCACAAAACTCAATCAAGTTACTTAACCATGATTTTCCTAAATAATAAATCTGTGCTGGCCTTCCTTAATTAATCCACATTTGTCCAAGTGACTGTTAATTTTGTCCTGGATTATCATTGCTAAAATTGAACCATTCCACCCAACTGAGCATCAATAGCAAGTCTGTTAAATTGCTCATATTGCTCATTACAACTTTCACAAATTATGATACGAGGTGTTACGACAAATCTTTCAAAGTCCACAACCTTCTGTCAATAATGTTGATGACATTTTCATTGTTCATATTCTTTTCACAAATTAAATCTGTTCAGATCTTCTACCTGACCACATTCACTCCTGGATAGATCTGCCAGTTAGTCTCAGTCACTGTAGCTGTCTTTCCTTCAGTTAAACTGGGTGGGCAGCCTCTTGCCTCAAACAGGCCCAATTTGCAAACCTATTGTGATGTCCGATCTCACTGTGATGCACAATGTGATGGTGAGGCTTGTTCTGTGATCTCACGATGTAACTTGTCCAATTAAGGGAGCCTCAGCTTGAAGAACCAGTGTTTGGCAAAGCCTTGAACTTTACACAGTGAATTGTTGCTCTAGAATGCAATAGCAGATTTCCACATGATTACTACCCAGAGAGCAGGGTGCACGGGCAATGAACAATGATGGGATTTTTTGCCTCCTACCAATGATTTTGTGTTCATTTACACTGATATGGAATAGGAGGAGGCCATTCAGCCCCTTGAACCCACTCATCATTTATGGCTGATCTGTGCCTTAACTTCATTTACCTGATTTGGTTCTGTGGTCCATAATACCCTTCACCTAACAAATATCTATGATCTCAGTTTCCAAATTTTCAATTTACTGCCAATCTCACAGCTTTTTGGAGAGAGTCCAGATTTCCATGTGTGAAGTGCTTCCTGATATCACTCCTGAATGGCCTAGCTCTAATTTTATCATTATCTTCCCTTATTCTGGACTCCCCACCAGATGAAATAGTTTCTCTCTATTGATCCTATGAACTACTTTCATCATCTTAAACACCTCAGTTAGATCAATCGCCCCTTATTCGTCTATTCTCAAGGAAATACAAGTCTAGTCTATGGAACTTGTCCTCAAGATTTAACCGATCGTGGACTCTAGCTTCATACAAATTTGCTGCTGCTTTTCCTACCTCACAACAGTGACCACACTTCAAAAGCACTTCATTGGCTGTAAATCACTGTCTGAAGTCCTGAAGCGGTGAAAGATGCAACATTTTCTTTACTCCAAGGCTGACTGAAGCCTTTCAGTACCATGCACAAGAACTCCAGATGTGGCAATGTGGACTGTTCCGCACTGCCATCGCATACTAGAAACTCCTGGAGAAGTTGACCAATGTCACCAACAGTCTCTCGTGTTCTGCTTCCTTTTAAGGCTGGGCCCAGGAGACAGAATCCCTCCCTTCTGCTTCTTGCTCCTTTTGAACACTTCCATCTGCTCCTGCTCACTCCTCTTCTACACAATGCGGCCTCACTCTGGCCTTCTCAATCCCCACCACCCTCCCGGCACTGGATGGAACTGTGTGGGTGCTGTTTAGACGAGGAGTGAAAAAAATTATTCTCCTGAGATTAGTGGGAACTTTATGCAATGGATTGACATCAGATACAGAGGTTTGTTATTGATGATAATGGATCTGATTGGATCCCAGATATGGGTGGAGATCCTCAGGATCCGTTACTGTTCACCATCTTTGTTATTGATCCAGAAGAGGACTAAACATAATATTTAACATTCACTGTTGATGAGCCGATTGGTTGAGGGTGGATGAAATTAGTTGGTAAATAGGCCTGTGTGGGGTAGATGTTACTTTACAAAGAATTTACGGAGCAATAGGTCAGCCAAGTAGGTCTCTGCCAGTGTTTTATGATCCAAATGAGCTCCTCCCACTTTACTTCATCTCACGCTATCAGCAAAACCTTCTATTCCTTTCTCCCTCATGTGTTTATCTTCCTATTCCTCAACTACTGCACATAGTAGCGAGTTCCACATCCTGACCACTCTCTGGGTAATGAAGTTTCTCCTGAATTCCTTCTTGGATTTATTGCTGACAGTCAGTATATTTATGGCCACAATTTTGGATTGTCCCAGAAGTGAAAATATCTTCTCTACATCTACCTTATCAAAAATACTCATAATTTTGCATGACTTAATATGGACAAGTGGAGTGTCATGTTCATGGGACTAGAATACTCCAGGAATATCCATACTGTACAATGGTGTTCAGTTAACAAAGCAGATCAGGAAAGAGGCCTGGGGATGGTAGTTGATCAATTTATGTGCAAAGGTGCATAAGCAGTGTGAGGCTGCTATAGGGAAACAAAGTAGAGCTTCAGGTTGTGTTCTTGGGGCCACTGAGGTAAAATGACAAATACTATCCTTAGACTTTAGTACATCATTTGGGGATTGTGATCAGTTTTGGACCCTGGACTTGATGAAGAATATCGAGAAGAATATTGGAGAGGATGTAGAAGGGGTAACAGGATGATACCAAGTCTTCGAGCTCTTCATTATGAGGATAGGCTGTGAGATTTGTAATTATTTGCTTTGATGAAGTACAGGCTGAGAGAGGATAGGATTGATGTTTTTAAATGATAAAGGGATTAGATGCACTGTGTTTATTTGAAGTGGAAGGGATTGTAGGACTGAAGTCTGTGATGGTATCACTTCTCACAGAGTCACCACCAGCTGGAACAAAGATACGCAACATGTGGTGAGTGTGGGATCATTAGAGTCCTTCCAAAGGGAACTTGACAAGTTTCTGATAGAACATTGCCAGTTACAGGGAGTTAATGGTTAGTTTAGATGATGATTTGCCTCTCCTGGAGTATCAGGAAGTTACATCAAGTTATATTGAGTCTACAGCACATAAACAGAACATTTCACCCATCTGTTCCATGCTGGCATTTCTGCTGTACGCAAGCCTCCTCCCACCCCTCTTATTTAACCTTATCAGCATACCCTTCTATTCCTTTCTCCCTCATGTCTTTATCTAGCCTATCCTTAATACATAGAAGCTAGTTGCCTTAACCAGTCCCTGTGGAAGCAAGTTCCACATTCTCATCACTCTTTGGACAAAGAAGTATCTTCTGAATTCTCTATTGGATTTATTAGTGACTATTTTATATTTTTGAACTCTAGTTTTGGACTGCCCCATAATTAAAACATTTTTTCTACATCTACCCAATTAAACCCTTTCATTACCTTTTTTTGCTAAGCATATCCTGTGTTATAATCCCATTAGTGACCATTATTGTTTGAAAAGAGATAATGGAATTCCCAGTTGTTACTAAATTATGCCACAAGCTTTCTCGTTTTACACAAAAACTTTACTGTACATGATTCAAACAAAGCAAAATACGACTAACTTAATACTACAGCTGGAAACATTTATTTTATAAAGTTAAATATCTTACAGTACCCTCCCATTTAACTTTTGCTTCCACCCCAAAAATTTCCCTATTCGTTACAGGATCTTGATGGTTTGTTCACTCCTCCTGGGACCAATCCAAAGTGTATCACAGCTCTTGGGAATTCACTTCAATTTCCCTAACTTCTCAGCTGTCTTCAGAGGTTTGAGATTTCCTAGGGATTCTCCCTCTGGCTTCAACTAGGCCAATCCTCCAGTTTACCTTCAACATCTCACGAATCTGGATTTCCCAGCTTGCGTATGGGCCTTTCCAAAAACCAACCTGCTTTTCCAAAAGCCAACTGATTGCTTGTCTGAAAGACAACTCACTGACTTTCTGAAAGCCAACAGCTTTCCAAAAAACACCTCACTTTAAAGGCATCTGTTTCTCAACATCTATCTTCATAGCAAGGTGGTGAATGTGGAATGTCCAGATGGCAAATTAAGTTAATTATTTCCTTCTCCAAATCTTCTCTTTGTTCTGGGCAGGCATATGAATAATTTAAAATCCCGTTGACGGCAGCTGTAGACACAGAATCTCCATCGAAAAGTTAAGAGGTACTGCCATTGTTTCGGGTCTCCACACTTCCCAATATGACCTTACTAAATAAACATGGGCGGTCCTTTGATATATAACCACCCCAGGTTTGTTTGCCAGGTTCTCATACCAGGCTTTTCATTTGCCTTGCAGTACAAATAAGTCAATTTCCAAATTAAAACGTACCTCTAGAAAATTAATACAAGCCATGAACCAGCAGATCGTAACACCTTCCCCTCCCCCCCCAGGGAAAAAATGAAAATTCATCACCATAGTGATGTGTTTTCATTTACACGGTGCCATGGTGGTGGTCTGCCCAAGGGCAGGTGCTCTACCGCTTTTCTCCACACAGGAGCGATGCATATGACTAGGGAAGAGGGGTACATGAGGTGGTTTCCCATTGCCTTCTTCAGGCTGGAACAAGAATTGAACCCGTGCTGTTGATGTTGCTCTGAACCACATGCTAGTCGACTGAATTAACCATCCCCTCATTTATATCCCTAACAATAAAATGCTATACATTTAAACAACTACCTTATCACGTGCAATACCCATAACAGTGTCCTCCATTGTCCACCAGATAGTCCATCTTGACAATAATTCTTTTGCTGAATCTGTAACCAGAAACCATGATCCAGTTAAGACTTAATGCTTGTTTTTGTGGTGTTTTCTGAAAGTTGTTTTCTTCTGTATATTGTTACAATTGACTGCTCAAGACAAATCCCCCAATCAAAATATACAATTCGGTTTGTCATGGGAGAAATGCACTGTTGATTCAGTTCCGCCCCTCCACAGATCACCTAACATATCGTTTTAAACTTTCCAAATTAACGAAAACCACGGCTAAATTGACCATCTATTAACCTCCAAATGAGGCAAACCAAACCAGGTGCCTTTAGATCAACAAATTAATTGTTTAATTAGAAAAACTAAATTCTTAAACACTACTAAGATATAAACAACATTTAAAATAGAAAAAACTAGTGTCCTTGCAGATTTATGCTCATGCCGAAGTGAACTCTTCCAACGTGGAACAGTCTAAGGGTGCTTGAAGTCCTCACCACCGTCGGATGGGGGAAAAAAGGTTCTTCAACGGTAGAACAGTCTGTATTCTAATTCAGCAGTTGAATTGATGCTCTTCTTTTCCAGCGATGAATTTCAGCAATTACAGTTCAGTAGTTAAAGGAATTTGGTTATTTTCTGGCTTGACATCAGAATTCTGAGAGTATAATAAATGGGGTTTAAATAAACCTCTTTTCCTTCAGTATATGCTGGCAGACAGTCTGTGTGTGTCTGTTAACTGTGTCTCAAAGGCTAGTTTTTCAGCTAGTTTCAAATGTCAGTCGGCAACATTGTATCTCGTGTCCTTGGTCCTGAGTGGCTGTATCCTACGGCAATGAGAATGCATTCTTTGACACAGTCCCTGGAGCTTGCTGCCTTAAAGCAGTACTGATCCTGTTACAGCCTTAAATGCACACTGCATACTTCCCGGAAAAGACTAAAACTACAGGATCATAACAATATGAAATCCACATTCTTACCATGTCATTTAGGTAAACGATGATTCTGATAGTCTGTCGGGAAATGCCTCCTGGTTACCCACATGTGAATTTTCAGACTCAGTCTTTGAATCAGTCGGTTCAGATTTCACCTTCTGGATTTTATTTTCTTCCTATTCTCCAAGTTCTTCATTGTTTAAGTTTGAAAAGAATGTTCCAATTAATTACACAGTGAAACCATCTTTCTTCTGCTTAACTGCAGGTGCATTTTTATCTTTAAGTCCATTCCTGGACTCAAACATTCAGGGTTCTCTTTTTGAGATAGAATGTTTAAAATTGCTTCTTTCTGCGCTAACAACTCATTCTTTTGTGATCAAAATTTCCTTTAGCCACTTTAAAAAAGTTGTTCAAATTGTCCTGATGTTTAAATAGAAATGCTTGATATTTCTGTTTGATTTGTTTTTTTAAACAGATTGTAATCTTTTGGAAAAAAGCAAAATACTGCAATGCTGGAAATCTGAAATAAAAACAAAAAGTGCTGGAAATACTCAGCAGGTCTGGCAGCATCTGTGGAGAGAGAAGCTGTTTTGATGAAAGGTCACTGACCTGAAATGTTGACTCTGCTTCTCCACAGATGCTGCCAGACCCGCTGAGTATTTCCAGCACTTTTTGTTTTTATTTGCAATCTTTCAGCTTTTCCTGATCCCAGTCACCACGAACCTTGTTTAAATCTCTGTGAGTGAGGCCAATAGCTTCTTCATTCTGGATATTCACTTTCTGTTCTAACACTGTAATTCTGTCATGCAACTCCTGAATAATATCATCCTAATCACTTTGGGGTTTCAAATGGTCTTTTGCAACCTGTCCATTTGTCTGGATTCCTGCTGCTGTACTTTGTGTTGTCTCAGCATTGGCAGGCACCTTTGATTCAGTGTTAGGTTTCATTAACCCTTCAAGGTTAGTCTGAAGTCTCAGCCCTTCTTGTGGAGAACATTTAATTTGAAATTCTTTAGGTACTTTTGCTACCTCTGCAAACTCCATTAATGGTGTGGATACATCTGTGTCTTTAAATTAATTTACTCTCTGGCCCAAGGAGATCTTTACCCACAGGAACAGTTCTTGTTCTCTTGCCCACTATTCCAGAAAAACCTTATCTCCCATGAGATTATTTCCAAATATAAATCAATTAACAGGTAGTTCAGACACAACACCAACAATAACAGATTGCTTTACCAAATCACATTTTAAATTCACTCTATACAATGGAATGGGCACACAACCTCCATCCATACCCGTATCAATACATTATTATTCAGCGAGCTCTTTGAAGAAAAGTCTAAATCTTTTCTAACATTAAGTTCTGAGCTGAACCGGTATCTTTCTGGGTCTTTCCTGAGACAAAAATGGAGTGACTTCCCCTTCAAATATAAAACTGTCATAATCTTTAATGTTCCTATTGCACCCACTGTAAATGCATTAGATGTTACTGATTTTTCACCAGCCTCACTCTTCGGTGCAATATCCTTTGAAGACAAATTACCCACGCTCACGAAAGCTACAGCTTTCAGTTTTCACTTCCAACACTGCTTTTACGTGTATGACCTTATGACAATGAAAGCATGTTGTTTTTTTTTACTTGCTCCTAACCTCCCTACAATATTTTTTACCACTTTGAGAGGCACCTGTCTTCTCATTTCTGCTATCCCCTTCTCTGTACTCAGAAACTGGCTCACCATTTGGTCTATCTTTCCAACTTTGGTGTGGATTTGCAAAGGAAGATCTACTACCCCTTAGCTGCTTATGGGACAAGTCATAACCATCAGCTAAAACAGCAGCTTCTCTCATATTAGAAACTTTACGGTCTTCTAGGTGTGTCCTAATACCTGCTGGAACACTATTTTTAAGTTCCTCCATTTAACAACACCTTTCTCACTTTTTCAAAATTCTGTTCAAGTTTTATTGAATGATACCAATGGTCAAAAATTATTTCTTTCTCTCCAGCAAATTCTACAAAAGTTTGATTCTGTCTCTTCCTCAAATTTCTGAATTTTAATGGATAAACTTCTGAAACCAACTCATCCATGTCAAGTACCGCATTTTTAACTGTTTCATAATCTTCAGACTGTTCCTCTGAAAGGTTTGAATAGACATCCAATGCTTTTCCAATTCAAACACTTTGCATAAGAATGGTCCATGTTTCTCCTGGCCAAGCTAACCTCGTAGCATATTTCTCAAATGAGACAAAATATCTCTCAGCCCCTTCCTCAGTGAATTTAGGCACTAGGTGAATATTCCTTGTCAAATCAAAACCTGGAGTTGAACTCAAATCATTATCCAAACTATCAGTTATTCCCTGTCCGCATAAATGAAGCCTTTCTCTTTACAATTCAAATTGTTTCGCTTTGAATCTCTAATTTAAGTTTCTGCTTTGCTCTTTCTTTTTCCTTTCCTTTGAGCTCTAGTTTGTTCATTTCCATTTCTTTTGCACTTTCAAGTTCAAAGTTTTGCTTTACTTTTTCCAATTCAAGTTGCCTCATTTGCAACTGAATCCTAGCAAACTCAATCTATGTTTTATCTGGGTCAGCCTTTTCTGTTTCAAATTCCAAATGTGCTAAAGTCTCCACTACTTCTGCTTTTTGCCCCTGCTTTTCGCTCTTTCAACTCTTCTGCCAATGCCAGCAACCTAGTGATTGTTGCAAAACACTCAGGGATAAACTTCCTGTCCCAGAAAAGTCTCAGCAATTGATAAAGCCATTCTGCTTCTCAATAAATACTGTACAAGTTGCTGGGAAATTTTGTTTGCTTAAATTTTAGCAATCCCAGCATACCTCTCAGTCTGTGGATCTGAAATCCCGCCAAGAGCCCCCAATTTGTTATGATCCTATTAGGGACCATTAACATTTCAAAAGAGAACGTCGAATTCCCAATTATTACTGAAAGAATGACACCACAAGATTTCCCATTGCAAACAAATACTACTGTACAAGAATTAAACAAAGCAAAACATTGCTCATTTAACACTACAACTTGAGACATTTATATTTTAAAGTTAAATATCTTCCAGAACACACCCCTTTAACTTTTACTTCCACTCCAAAAATTTCCCTATACATTACAGGATCTTGGTGGTTTGTTCACTTCTCCTGGAACCAATCCAAAGTGTATCATAGCTCTTGGGAATTCACTTCTATTTCCTTAGTTTCTCAGCTGTCTTCAGAGATTTGAGATTTCATGGGGATTTTCCTTCTAGCTTTAGCCAGGGGAGGCAGTGGCATAGTGGTATTGTCTCTGGACGAGTAACCGAGATGTTCACAAACATCATTTCGCTTGATCCAAAGTTGGGAGAGCTATCCCACAGACTAGTCAAGCAGCAGCCTGACATAGTCGTACTCACCGAATCATACCTTGCAGACAATGTCCCAGCCTCCACCATCCCTGGATATGTCCTGTCCCACTGGTGGGACAGACCTACCGGAGGTGGTGGCACAGTGGTATACAGTCGGGAGGGAGTTGCCCTGGGAGTCCTCAACATCGACTCCGGACCCCATGAAGTTTCAAACATGGTCAAGGAAACCTCCTGATGATTTCCACCTACCGTCCCTTCTCAGCTGATGAATCAGTAGTCCTCCATGTTGGACACCACATGGAGGAAGCACTGAAGGTGGCAAGGGCACAGAATGTACTCTGGGTGGTGGACGTCAATGTCCGTCACCAAGAGTGGCTCGGTAGCACCATTACTGATCGAGCTGTCCGAGTCCTAAAGGACATAGCTGCAGACTGGGTCTGCGGCAGGTGGTGAGGGAACCAACATGAGGAAAAAACATAGTTGACCTCGTCCTCGCCAATCTACCTGCCACCATCTATCCATGACAGTATTGGTAGGAGTGACCACCGCACAGTCCTTGTGGAGACAAAGGCCCGTTTTCCCATTGAGGATACCCTCCATCGTGTTGTGTGGCACCACCACCATGATAAATGGGATAGATTTCAAACAGATCTAGCAACACAAAACTGGGCATCTGTGAGGCGCTGTGGCCCATCAGCAGCAGTAGAATTGTACTGAACCACAATATGTGACCTCATACCCCACTCTACCATTACCATCAAGCCGGGGATCAACCCTGATTCAATGAAGAGTGCAGGAGGGCATGCCAGGAGCAGCACCAGGGATACCTCAAAATGAGGTGTCAACCTAATGAAGCTACAGCCTAGGACTACTTGCGTGCCAAACTGCATAAACAGCATGCGTTACACAGATCTAAGTGATCCCACAACCAACGGATCAGATCTAAGCTCTACAGTCCTTCCACATCCAGTCGTGAATGGTGGTGGACAATTAAACAACTAACTGGAAGAGATGGATCCACAAATATCCCCATCTTCAATGATGGGACGCCCAGCATATCAGTGCAAAAGATAAGGCTAAAGCATTTACAAAAATCTTCAGCCAAAAGTGCTGTGTGGATGATCCCTCTCTGCCTCCTCATGAAGTCCCTAACTTCACAGATGCCAGTCTTCAGCCAATTCGATTCACTCCGCGTGATATCAAGAAACAACTGAAGGCACTGGATACAGCAAAAGCTATGGGCCCTGACAACATTCTGGCAATAGTACAGAAGACGTGTCTTCCAGAACTTGCTGTGCCCCCAGCCAAGCTGTTCCAGTACAGCTACAACACAGGCATCTACCTGGCAACGTGGGAAATTGCCCTGGTATGTCCTGTATACAGAAAGCAGGACAAATCTAACCCAGTCAATTACCACCCCATCAGTCTACTCTCAATCATCAGTAAAGTGATGGAAAGTGTCATCAACAGTGCCATCAAGCGGCATTTGCTTCACAATAACTGCTCAGTGACACTCAGTTTGGGTTCCGCCAAGACCACTCAACTCCTGACCTCATTACAGCCTTTGTTCAAACCAGGACAAAAGAGCTGAACTCAAGAGGTAGGGTTCGAGTGACTGCCCTTGACATCAAGGGAGCATTTGACCGAGTATGGCATTGAAGAGCCCCAGCAAAACTAGAGTCAATGGGAATCGGGGGAGTCCGCTGGTTGGAGTTGTACCTAGCGCAATGGAAGATGGTTGTGGTTGTTATGGGTCAATCATCTCAGCTCCAGGCATCACTGCAGGAGTTCCTCAGGATAGTGTTCTAGGCCCAACTATCTTCAGCTGCTTCATCAATGACCTTCCTTCAATCAAAAGGTTAGAAGTGGAGATGTTCGCTGATGATTGCACAAACTTCAGCACCATTTGCGATTGCACAGATATGGAAGCAGTCCATGTAGAAATGCAGCAAGACCTGGACAACATCCAGGCTTGGGCTTATAAATGGCAAGTAACATTCGCGCCACACAAGTGCCAGGCAATGACCATCTCAAACAAGAGAGAATCTAATCTTCTCCCCATGAAAATTCGATGACATTACGATCGCTGAATCCTCCACTATCAACATCCTGGGGGTTACCATTGACCAGAAACTGATATGGAGTAGCCGTATAAATACCGTGGCTACAAGAGCAGATCAGAGGCTAGGAATCCTGTGGCGAGTGACTTATCTTACTGACTCCCCAAAGCCTGTCCACCATCTATAAGGCACAAGTCAGGAGTGTGATAGTATACTCTCCACTTGCCTAGATGGCTGAAGCTCCAACAACACTCAAGAAGCTCGACACCATCCAGGACAAAGCAGCCCACTTGATTGGCACCCCATTCACAGACATTCACTCCCTCCATCACCGATGCACTGAAGCAGCAGTGTGTCCAATCTACAAGATGCACTGCAGCAATGCACCAAGGCTCCTTAGACAGCACCTTCCAAACCTGCGACCTCTACCATCTAGAAGGACAAGGGCAGCAGATTCATGGGAACACCACCATCTGGCAAGTTCCCCTCCGAGCCACACACCATCCCGACTTGGAACTATATCGCCATTCCTTCACTGTCGCTGGGTCAAAATCCTGAAATTCCCTTCCTAATAGCAGTGTGGGTGTACCTAATCCATGTGGACTGCAGCGGTTCAAAAAGGCGGATCACCACCACCTTCTCAAAGACAATTACGGATGAGCAATAGATGCTGGCCTAGCCAGCGATGTCCACATCCCATGAATGAATGAAAAAAAGCTAGGCAAATCTTCCTGTTCACCTTCAACACTTCATGAATCTAGATTTCCCCACTTGCACATAGGCCTTTCCAAAAGCCAACTAACTGCTTGTCTGAAAGACAACTGACTGACTTTCTGAAAGCCAACAGCTTTCCAAAGAAAAACTCACTTGAAAGGCATTTCCCTAGCAGCGTCTAAATCCAGAGCAATGTGGTGCACATGGAATATCCCAGATAGCAATTCCTTAATTATTTTCAACACCAAACCTTCTGTTTGTTCTGGACAATCATATGAATAATTTGAACCCCTGATGACAGCTGCTGTAGACACATCGTTTCCATCAAAATGTAGCTCCACACTTCCCAAAATGACCTTACTGAATAAACATGGGCTACCCTTTGATATGTAACCACCCCAGGTTTGTTTGCCAGGTTCTCAGGTAATATTATTTGTCTTGCATTAAAAAAATTCAATTTCCAAATTAAAAGTTACCTCTAGAAAATGAATACAAACCATAAACCAGGTGCTCATCACAACTGTCAATTCTAGTCTCAACCTTGTGAACCTTTTTCGTCCTATTGTCTATTGCCAAAACTATGCAGTATACCATTAATATTGGTTTTTGTGTGAGGATTTTTATAATTTGGAGACTTGAACTATGCACAGTACTCCAAGTGTGGTCTAACCAACATACGACACAAATTTAACATAATTTATCTGCTTTTTCAATTCTATCCTTCTCAAAATGAACCCCAGTGCTTGGCTTGCCTTTTTTTATAGCCTTATTAACCTATGTCCCTACTTTTAGTATCCAAGCAACGTGTGCCTTCCTCATTTCTCCTAAAATGCATCACTTGACAATTATCTATATTGAAATTAATTTGCCAATTATATACCCATTCTGCAAGTTTATTAATCATTGAATTATAGAATTGTTACAGCACGGAAGGAGACCATTTGGCTTGTCCTGTCCATGCCGCTCTCTGCAACAGCAACTCACCTAGTCCCACTATAGGCCAACTATACCAAAATTCGGCAGGAGCTGGGGAATGTAGATTGGGAGCAGCTGTTTGAAGGTAAATACACATGTGATATGTGGGAGGCTTTTAAAGAGAGGTTGATTAGCATGCAGGAGAGACATGTTTCTGTGAAAATGAGGGATAGAAATGGCAAGATTAGGGAACCATGGATGACAGGTGAAATTGTGAGACTAGCTAAGAGGAAAAAGGAAGCATACATAAGGTCTAGGTGGCTGAAGAAAGACGAAGCTTTGAAAGAATATCGGGAATGTAGGACCAATCTGAAACGAGGAATTAAGAGGGCTAAAAGGGGTCATGAAATATCTTTAGCAAACAGGGTTAAGGAAAATCCCAAAGCCTTTTATTCATATATAAGGAGCAAGAGGGTAACTAGAGAAAGGATTGGCCCACTCAAGGACAAAGGAGGAAAGTTATGCGTGGAGTCAGAGAAAATGGGTGAGATTCTAAACGAGTACTTTGCATCGGTATTCACCGAGGAGAGGGACAGGAAGGATGTTAAGCTTAGGAACAGATGTTTGATTACTCTAGGTCAAGTCGGCATAAGGAGGGAGGAAGTGTTGGGTATTCTAAAAGGCATTAAGGTGGACAAGTCCCCAGGTCCGAATGGGATCTATCCCAGGTTACTGAGGGAAGTGAGAGAGGAAATAGCTGGGGCCTTAACAGATATCTTTGCAGCATCCTTAAACACGGGTGAGGTCCCGGAGGACTGGAGAATTGCTAATGTTGTCCCCTTGTTTAAGAAGGGTAGCAGGGATAATCCATGTAATTATAGACCGGTGAGCCTGACGTCAGTGGTAGGGAAGCTGCTGGAGAAGTTACTGAGGGATAGGATCTATTCCCATTTGGAAGAAAATGGGCTTATCAGTGATGGTTTTGTGCAGGGAAGGTCATGTCTTACCAACTTAATAGAATTCTTTGAGGAAGTGACAAAGTTGATTGATCAGGGAAGGGTTGTAGATGTCATATACATGGACTTCAGTAAGGCGTTTGATAAGGTTCCCCATGGTAGGCTGATGGAGAAAGTGAAGGCGCAATGGGGTCCAAGGTGTACTAGCGAGATGGATAAAGAACTGGCTGGGCAACAGGAGACAGAGAGTAGCAGTGGAAGGGAGTTTCTCAAAATGGAGACGTGTGACCAGTGGTGTTCCACAGGGATCCGTGCTGGGACCACTGTTGTTTGTGATATACATAAATGATTTGGAGGAAAGTATTGGTGGTCTGATTAGTAAGTTTGCAGACGACACTAAGATTGGTAGAGTAGCAGATAGTGAAGGGGACTGTCAGAGAATACAGCAGAATATAGATAGACTGGAGAGTTGGGCAGAGAAATGGCAGATGGAGTTCAATCAGGGCAAATGCGAGGTGATGCATTTTGGAAGATCCAATTCAAGAGTGAACTATACAGTAAATGGAAAAGTCCTGGGGAAAATTGATGCACAGAGAGATTTGGGTGTTCAGGTCCATTGTTCCCTGAAGGTGGAAACGCAGGTCAATAGAGTGGTCAAGAAGGCATACGGCATGCTTTCCTTCATCGGACGGGGTATTGAGTACAAGAGTTGGCAGGTCATGTTACAGTTGTATAGGACTTTGGTTCGGCCACATTTGGAATACTGCGTGCAGTTCTGGTCGCCACATTACCAAAAGGATGTAGATGCTTTGGAGAGGGTGCAGAGGAGGTTCACCAGGATGTTGCCTGGTATGGAGGGCGCTAGCTATGAAGAGAGGTTGAGTAGATTAGGATTATTTTCATTAGAAAGACGGAGGTTGAGGGGGGACCTGATTGAGGTGTACAAAATCATGAGAGGTATAGACAGGTTGGATAGCAAGAAGCTTTTTCCCAGAGTGGGGGATTCAATTACTAGGGGTCACGTCAAAGTGAAAGGGGAAAAGTTTAGGGGGGATATGCGTGGAAAGTTCTTTACGCAGAGGGTGGTGGGTGCCTGGAACGCGTTGCCAGCGGAGGTGGTAGACGCGGGCACGATAGCGTCTTTTAAGATGTATCTAGACAGATACATGAATGGGCAGGAAGTAAAGAGATACAGACCCTTAGAAAATAGGCGTCATGTTTAGATAGAGGATCTGGATCGGCGCAGGCTTGGAGGGCCGAGGGACCTGTTCCTGTGCTGTAATTTTCTTTGTTCTTTGTTCTTCTTTGTTCACTTCCCTACCTTTTTCCCGTGTGCCCTGCAAATTGTTTCTCTTCATTTCTCTTGTATTTTGTTGTATCTTCCTTTGTGTTAATTACACACCCCAACTTAGTGTTGTCCACAAATGTTAAAATTGAACTTCAGATTCTGAGTCCAAATCGTTAATATAAATTGTAAACAACAATGATCCCAGCACTAATCCCTGTGGAATCCCTTCCTACCTTTTGCCTGTCTGAGGAGCTGCCCTTCACTCTCTGTTTCTTGTTTTGTAGCCAGCTTTCTATCCATTCTACTACCTGTTCCCTGACTCCACCTGGTCTAACCTTGATCATGAATCTACTATGCAGCATCTTTCAAAAATCTTTTTTTAAATCCAAATATAGTTACATCTACTGCATTAACCTTTTTAAATATAAAAATCACATGAGCTGTCTCCCAGTCCTTTGGCACTGTTCCCTTTTATATTTGTAATATATCTGTACCCTAACTTCTTTAATATGCGCAGGAGCAATCCACCTGGCCCAAGGGTTTTATCCTCTCTTAGTTTGATTATTTTTTACCAATTATCTCTCTCATTTCTATCTTAAATGTCTTTGTATCTTCTTGATTGCTTATTCTAATATCATGCCTACCTCGTTAGTTTCCCTGGAATTACTGAGGCAAGGTAACTAGTCAATATCTCTACTTTTTCTCTGTCATTGCCTGAAAGTTTATTTTGTGTTTAGAGTCATAGAGTTATACAGCACAGAAAAAGGCCCTTCAGCCCATTGTGCCTGTGCCGGCCATCAAGCACCTATCTATTCTAATCCCATTTTCCAGCACTTGGCCCATAGTCTTGTGTGCTATAGCGTTTCAAGTGCTCATCTAAATACTTCTTCAATGTTTTGAGGGTTCCTGCCTCTACCACCCCTTCAGGTAGTGTGTTCCAGACTCCAACCACCCTCTGGGTGAAAATATTTTTCCTCAAATCCCCTCTAAACCTCCTGCCCCTTACCTTAAATCTATGCCTCCTGGTTATTGAACCCTCCTCTAAAGAAAAAGTTTCTTCCTATCTAATCTATCAGTGCCCCGCATAATTTTGTATACCTCAATCAGGTCCCCCCTCGGTCTTCTCTGCTCTAAGGAAAACAACCCGAGCCTATCCAGTCTCTCTTCATAGCTGAAATGCTCCAGCCCAGGCAACATACTGGTGAATCTCCTCTGCACCCTCGCCAGTGCAATTACATCCTTCCTATAGTGTGGTGACCAGAACTGTACACAGTACTCCAGCTGTGGCCTAATTAGCGTTTTATACAGCTCCATCATAATCTCCCTGCTTTTAGAGTCTATGCCTCGGCTAATAAAGACAAGTATCCCATATGCCTTCCTAGCCACCTTATCTACCTGTGTTGCTGCCTTCAGTGATCTATGGACAAGTACACCAAGGTCCCTCTGACCCTCTCTACTTCTTAGGGTCCTACCATCCATTGTATATTTCCTTGCCTTGTTAGTCCTCCCAAAATGCATCATCTCACACTTCTCAGGATTAAATTCCATTTGCCACTGCTCCACCCATCTTATCAGCCCATCTATATCGTCCTGTAATCTAAGGCTTTCCGCCTCACTATTTACAACACCACCAATTTTCATGTCATCTGCGAACTTACTGATCATACCTCCTATATTCGTGTCTAAATCATTAATGTACACTACAAACAGCAAGGGTCCCAGCACCAATCCCTGCGGTACACCACTGGTCACAGGCTTCCACTTGCAAAAAAAACTGTCAACCATCACCCTCCACCTCCTGCCACCAAGCCAATTTTGGATCCAATTTGCCAAATTGCCCTGGATCCCATGGGCTCTTACCTTCTTAACCAATCTCCCATGCGGGACCTTATCAAAAGCCTTACTGAAGTCCATGTAGACTACATCAACTGCTTTACCCTCATCTACACATCTGGCACCTCATCGAAAAATTCAATCAAGTTTGATGGACATGATCTCCCCCCTGACAAAGCCATGCTGACTATCTCTGATTAATCCCTGCCTCTCCAAGTGGAGATTAATCCTGTCCCTCAGAATTTTTTTCACTAATTTTCCCTACCACTGATGTTAGACTCACCGGCCTGTAATTACTATGTTTATCCCAATACCCTTCTTGAACAATGGTACCACATTCACTGTCCTCCAGTCCTCTGGTACCTCTCCTGTGGCCAGAGAGGATTTGAAAATTTGTGTCAGATCCCTTGCTATCTCTCCCCTTGCCTCACATAACAGCCTCAGATACATCTCATCTGGGCCTGGGGATTTATCCACTTTTAAGCCTGCTAAAACAGCTAATACTTCCTCCCTTTCAATGCTAATTTGTTCATGTATATCACAATCCCCCTCCCTGATCTCTGCACCTACATCGTCCTTCTCCATAGTGAACACAGATGAAAAATAATCATTTAAAACCTCACCTATGTCTTCCGGCTCCACACACAGATTGCCACTTTGGTCCCTAATGGGCCCAATCTTTCCCTGGTTATCCTCTTGCCCTTAATATACTTATAAAATGCCTTGGGATTTTCCTTTATCTTGCCCGCCAGTGTTTTTTCATGTCCCCTCTTCGCTCTCCTAATTACTTTTTTAAGTTACCCCCCTACACTTTCTATACTCCTCTAGTGCCTCTGCTGTTTTCAGTGCTCTGAATCTGCCATAAGCCTCCTTTTTTTCCCTTATCCAATCTTCTAGATCCCTTGACATCCAGGGTTCCCTTGACTTGTTGGTCCTACCCTTCACCTTTACAGGAACATGTTGGCCCTGAACTCTCACTATTTCCATTTTCATTGGTCTGATGTAGACTTTCCTACAAGTAGCTGCTCCCAGTCCACTTTGGCCAGATCCTGTTTTATCATATTGAAATCAGCCTTACCCCGATTCAGTACTTTTATTTCCAGTCCCTCTTTGTCCTTTTCCATAACTACCTTAAATCTTACAGAGTTGTGGTCACTATCCCCGAACTGCTCCCCCCGTGACTTCTACCACTTGTCTGGCTTCATTTCCTAGGATTAGGTCCAGCACAGCCCCTTCTCTTGTAGGACTTTGTACGTGCTGGCTCAAAAAGTTCTCCTGTATGCACTTTAAAAATTCCACCCCCTTTAAGCCTTTTGCACGAAGACTATCCCAGTTGATATTGGGGAAGTTGAAATTCCCTACGATTATTACCCTATTATTTTTACACCTCTTTGAGATTTGCCTACATATCTGCTCCTCTATCTCTCCCTGAAAGTTTGGAGGCATGTAGTACACTCCCAGCCAAGTGATTTCCCCCTTTTGTTTTTAAGTTCTACCCATATGGCCTCATTTGAAGAACCTTCTAAGATATCATCCCTCCTTACTGCAGTAATTGACTCCTTGATCAACAGTGCAATGCCACCTCCTCTTTTACACCTTCCCCTGTCACGCCTGAAGATTCTATACCCTGGAATATTGAGCTGCCAGTCCTGCCCTTCCCTCAACCATGTCTCAGTGATAGCAATAATATCATACTCCCATGTGTTAATCAACACCCTCAATTCATCTGCCTTACTAGTAAGACTCCTTGCATTAAAATAGATGCAATCCAGCCTTGCATTATTCGCTTGTGACTTAACAGGTCTATATTTGCTCTACCTTCCAGACTGACTCAGTTTCTCTTCTATATTTGACTGTGCATCACTCCCTATTGTATCTCCACTCTATTCCATCCCCCTGCCAAATTAGTTTAAAGCCCCCCACCCCCAACAGCACTAGCAAACATCCCAGCTAGGATGTTGGTCCCGTTCCAGTTCCGGTGCAACCCGTTCGACTTGTACAGGTCCCACCTTCGACAGGAACAGATTCAGTGCTCCAGGAAACTAAAGCCCTCCCTCCTGCACCATCTCTTCAGCCATGCATTCATCTGCTCTATCCTCCTATTCCTATACTCACTAGCACATGGCACCTGGAGTAATCCAGAGATTACAACCTTTGAGGGCCTGCTTTTCAATCTGCTACCGAGCTCCCTAAATTCTTTATTGGCCCTATTCCTATCCTGATTTTTCTTTTGTTATTTATGTGTCAATAGAATATTTTATTATTTCTTTTTGTATTCCTTTATAAGTTGTTTTTATAGTTTCTCTTTGCTTTCCCAATTGTTTTTCTGACTTCTTTGCTAACCCCGTCATATTCCCTTTTATCACCCTTTCCTTTAATTGTCTGTGGACTTAATGGGCTGAATTTTATTGAGGTGCCGCGCTCTGCGGCAGCGCCCTTGGAACTCGGCAGCGCGCCTGCATTCACCGGCTGCCGTCAATATCGCGGGGGCTCATTTCCTTGGAGGCCACGCCCCCTCCCCCATATTATGTGGGGAGAAGAGGGGCATTCGGCACAGCGAGAGTTTTGACAGTTGTGCAACAGGTGCCGGGCCCTATTTGAAATGCCCCAGCAGCTGCTTCCTCTCAGCTGTCAGAGAAATACTTACCTGACTGCTGCAGAGTGGGGCTGCTGTCAATCTGGCAGCAAAGCAGAAAATGCTGCAGATATCCAGCTGGTCAGGCAGCATCTGTGGAAAGAGAAGCAGAGTTAACTTGTCCAAGTTCACAGACCTGAAAGTTAACTTTGCTTCTCTCTCCACAGATGCTGCCTGACCTGACCCCAGCACTTTCCACTTTGTCGCTGCATACTTACCCTGCTGTGGCCCAGTGTCCTGTGAAATTGTGATCCTCTTCTCCCACTCAAGTGTAACATTCCTTCTTGTAGGTGTGCCGCACCTGGATGAATAATCGTACATTTGCAAATTCCATAAAAGGTATTACAGAGGTTTACAGAGAACACGCTGAAACAAATGGGAATGCACGGGTGTCACAGCAATGTAAATACATCTTTCACTAAATGTTCCTCACCAACATGTGTGTCCTTTTCTCTGTGCGAATGATGTGTGCCAGCATGTAGCACCAATGTCACATCCCTTTGCACCATTGGCCCTTCAGGGTCATTAACATCATTGCCATGCCACCATTCCTCATGAGCATCTCCACGGATGCGATGATATGGACAATGGCTCAGTCAGCTGCTGCCTCTAATGGTTTACATAGGGATGCTGCAGATGTGGACTGGTGCACAGCTGGTGAGCGAGGGTGATGTGTGGCTTGCAGAGCTCATGTCGGTTCCTATGGTGCAGAGAGCCTTTGTCTGATAAGCCACTTCCGTACATCCCTACCTCACTGCTAGCCCTGCGTGCAGACCCTGGGTGCCATCTGCCCTCCCATGCGTCTTTCAGGTTGTAGGTCCTCAGCGTCCTCATAGTCCAAGGAGGAATCCTGTTGACGTCTCTCCTCATCATGCCAGGCCTGGTCCCTATTGGGTGCGTAGTTGTGCAGAGCAGCAAAGAAAGGAGCTGGCCTTTTCGGCCCATAGTACAGGGCATCACCCTATCCATACAGGCATTGGCTCTTTCAACATGCTGATCTCCTGCTCAATAGTGACTCATGTAGCTCAGAGGCAGGCGTTGTATCTCTCCTCTTTAGCGGTGGTGGAGTCTCTCACTGGTGTCGGGAGCCATGTCTGCAAAGGATAGCCCTTATCTCCAAGAAGCCACCCCTCCATCTGAACCAGTTCAGTGAACAGTGGTGGCAGCCGGGGCTGGCACAAGACCCAAATGTCATGGCAGCTGCCTGAGAAGCAGTCATACATCCGCTGCAAGTATCTGCAGTGTTCACATACCAGCTTCACCTAGATTGAGAGGGCTCCTTTAATGGTAACGTCTGCAGGTGATAGCCTGGCAGTAGGCTTGATGGCCGCATGAGTGCAGTCTATGAACATTACAACCTATGGTTCTACGGCAATGGTGCCAGAACCGATGGCCCTCTGGGTCTGGCTGTGAGAGTCCGTCCTGAAGCGGACATACTCACTGGCTGTCCGGTGCAGGGCATTGGTGACCTCCCTGATTGCAGCGGTGCACTGCTGACTGTGTAACCCCACAAAGGTCTCTGGGGGGCCCATAAAAAGCTGCAGAGGCGTCAGGCTTGAGAACCACTGCCACTATGAGGAACAAAGGGATGGGATGTCCACTGGAGCCCATAGTCTTGAGGTTATCCTTGAGCAGGGCACAGAGACGTGTCACCATCCTCTCTGTATGAGCAATTTCCTCTGACACTGGTGCTCTGACATCTAATGGCATGTCATGCGGGGCCTGTAGATGCATGGCAAACGTAATGGCGAGCTCCCCTGGGGGGCTGCTGCTCACGACCGGGGGCCTCTACGTAGATCGCACCTGCCTGTTGGTGTTGCCTCTGGTGCATACAGATCCTCACGTGCAGAGGATCACACAATGTAGGATGAGCCATACCTATTTTCATGTGATAAATAAAGTTGAACTCTGCATGTATTCGAAGGTTCCTAACAGGGCATGGATTGGTGTTGACACGTACATCAGCTGCTTTCCTGGATCAACTATGTGGCGTGCCATGGCATTGCTAATCTTGGCCAACACTCAGAGTGGCACAGCATAACCACATCAAGATCCTACCAGCTGAATTGATTGCCCCCACCATCCATATAAACTTAATGCTCCTGCCTTTTCTGGCAGCTTCCCCTAAAGGCCTGCTACCCGACCCGAACCCAACGGGACCCGACAACATGTGTCGAGTTCGGGTTGGGTCGGGTTGCACTTCCAGGTCTGGCATTTGGGCTCGGGTCAGGCCGGGTTGGACATGCTCTGTTACAAGTAAGTGGCTCCACTGTTAATTTAATTTTTGGACTAGAAAGGTGGTTTTGTTCCAGTTATTTTAAGCTTGTGCAGATCAGCAAGAAAGTGAAAAATGGAAGGTAAGTTAACTGATGGTCGGGTCGGGTCGGGTCGGGCGCGGGAAAAAATGGAAGGACTCGGGCCGGGTCGGATGTGGTTCTGTCGGTCTCTGGTCGGGTTTTTTTTTTGCAGACCCGAGCAGGCCTTTACCCTCCCTGCACACAGGGTGCCTAGTGTGCCGTTGCCCCCTCACAAACACAGAGTGTACTCTGTTAATGGAGGGTTGGTACATGTTACCTCCCTTCATGCCAGCACAGATTTCCCTCCAGTAATCCCAGACCCCCTCCCTTTAAGAATGCAGAGACCCTTGTGTATCCCGCCCCCCCACTCCCTTCCAGTTAGACCCCTAAATATCTCCCCTCCCTCCTCCCTTTAGGAATGTAAAGTTATACCCCTGAATATACCCCCTCCTTCCTCCCTTTAAAAATGCAGTTAGAGCCCTGAATATCACCCCTCCCATCCGTAATGCAGAGTGAGACCCCGGAATAACAGAACTTACTTTTGCTGGTGACAACTTCTGCCTCTGAGGAACCACCGTCTTTTCAAATTGTGAGCAGGACGGCATGTGACGGCCGCCCGTTCAGCGAAAAATCTGTAAGTGTCAGTGGAGAGGCAGCGGGCTGCATAATCAGCAAAGGTAAGTACTCTTTACCATATGCCAATTGTGGTGCTGCTGCCATGTGGCGGGGAGGTTGCACCGAGGTCCCGCCGCCACTAGTAATATGTGGTAGGCCCTTCTCGATGTCACTGGTCATGGCGGGCCTCTCCCCACAGCATTTTAGCGGCTCCCGTGCCACAACTCACGGCGTTGAGGGGCTGGTAAAGTTTAGCCCAATGTGTGCATTTTTCTTTAGGTTTAATTTTACTCTTATCTGCTTATTCATCCACTGCATTTCATATTGCCTTGTTTGTTCTTGCTTTCAGGAGGAATGTATTTCTCCTGATCTCTATTAATCACGGTTTTAAACATTTCCCACTGACGTTCTATCTTTGTCAATATTATTTTTCAGTTTATCTTTCATAGTTCCATTCTGATTCTATTCAAATTTGCTTTTTTCTTTACAATCTACTACTCTGGTCTTTAGCTTAGCTCTCTGGTCTTTATCATTCATTATTTTAAACCTTATTATGTTGTGATTGCTGTTGCATAGATATTCCCCTATGTTTATTTCTCCTATCTGCTGTTTAATTCCCCATTACAAGATCCAGCAGTTATTCCTCTCTTGTTGGGATTCTTACATACTGGGTAAGAAAGGACTCCTGAACACACCTTTTCCTACTTGTCACCCATTTATTTGGGGGTAGTTGAAATCTCCCATATTTATTATTCTACGTCTTTTACTCATAGCATAGAGTGGCCTACCTATTTGTTTCTCCACTTCCCATCCACTATTGGGTGGGTTGTAGCAATTCATGTGATTGATCCCTAATCATTTGTCTCAATCTATATAGATTCTGTTTCTAACCAGTTAATTATGCTCCTTTTTTCTACTGCCATTGTATCTCTAATTAGTACAGCTATCCCTCTTCTTTCTTCCCTATCCTTTTTAACTAAGTTATATTCTGCAATATTTAACTGTCACTCCTGTTCTTTATGTTGCCATGTCTGTTATCCTGACCACATCTGGTTCCTCGCTCCAAATTATTGCCTCCAGTTTGGCCATTTTGTTTTGGATGCACAGTATGAGGATGAGGTTTTACCCGTAATCTCACAGTTCAACAAGTCCTGTTAAACTTTGATGAAACAGTGATTGGGTAAAGCCTTGGACTTAATATGTTACAATGCAGGAAGAGGTTCCCATGTTGTTACAACTCAGTGAATGGGGTGGATGGGAATGTTTGCCTTCAATCAATGGTATATTTAGGAACATAGGAACAGAAGTAGCCCATTCAACTTCTTGCTTATCTGCATGTAAACTCCCATCTATCCACTTTGGTTCCATATCCCTTAATATTCCTTGTCTAACATAATTTTAGCACACGAGCTTTTGAAATTTTCAACTGACCTAGTCTCAACATCTTTTCTGGGGCAAGAGTTCCAGATTTCCACTATCCTTTGTGTGCAGAACTGTTTCTTGACATCACCCCTGAACAGCCCAGCTCTAATTTTAAGGTTAAGCCTCCAGGATTTGGACTCTCTGACCACAGGAAATAGTTTCTAAGTACCCTGTGAACTCCTTAAATCATCTTGAACACCTAAATTAGATTTTCTATACATAAGGGAATACAAGCCTAGAATAGTACCAAGCATGAGGGACTTCAATTACATGGACACTAGAGAAACTGGGATTGTTTTCCTTAGAGCATAGAAGGTTAAGGGCAGATTTGACAGAGGTGTTCAAAATCATAAAACAGTAAGGAGAAACTTTCCAGTGGCAAGGGGGTTGGTTACCAGAGGACACAGATGCAAGGGGCTGAATTTTACTAGTGTGCCACAAGTCGTGGCGGTGTGCTTTGAAGTTGGCGGTCCACCTGCACGGAGCAGCTGTCGCTGAGCCCCCGTGATATTTTGCGTGGAGGCTCATTTAAATGGAGGGGACGGAGTGGCTGCCCCCAGTGACGTAAACGGAGCAGCTGCTTCGTCCTTGGCAATGGCGTGCGGCGCCACTGTGTAGGCACGGCACCATTTTTAAAGGGATTCAGACCCTTCATTGTCATTTCAATTTTTAAAGGTCCCACTTCACTGCAACCTGAACAATTTTATTCTAACTTAGATTCCCCTCTCCCATTCCCCTGCCCCATGAGTCCTCATTTATTAGTGACACGTCCCCCCAGAAAAGCACCTTTTGATTTCCTGAACTTTCCCCCTAATGTCAGAACATTTGACCCTCAACCCTTTCCCATCATCCCCACAACCAATTACAATAGTTCTCCCCACTCCCCCCACCCGACCTGAGAAGTTCACTCTTCCCCCCTCCCCACCAGTGTCATGCCTTGGAGTTCGAACAGGGATCCGAAGGCGCAGGATTTCAACCACTGGCTAGCATAGGAAGGCCGTCGGGACAAGATAAGTTTATTTGAATACACTACAATATATTTACATATGAAAATTAAGGCTCCGTCACCAAACAATGGGGTGGGGGCGTACCGAGGCCTCGCTGGCATCAGGGGTCGTGGCGGGCCTCTCCCGGAAGAATTTTCTGGCCCCCCAACAAAAGTCGGACAGCTAGTAAAATTCAGCCCAAGGTGATTAACAAAAGTATGAGGTGAGTTGAGAAGAATATTATTACGATCTGAAATGCACTGCCTGAAAGGATGATGGAAGCAGATCCAATAGTAACTTTCAAAAGAGATTTGGATATATACTTATAAAGGAATAATTTGCAGGGCTATTGGGAAAGGACAGGAGTGTAAGAGACTATGAAGGAGACCAAACCAAATCTCGTGTGTGACAAGCACATTCTATTCGTAACAGATTTTAAAAAAAACACAGCAGTCACAGAGTTGAACAAGCTGAATCATTGGCAATGCATAATTCTTATGAACAAGAACAACCCAGCGCATTAACAAATTAAAGCGATTAATAGAACAATGTAACCTGATCCTGCTGGGAGGAGTGTTAACTTCTGCAATTCTTCCTTTACATCAGCATTTGGAATTTCTTGTACTGTCTTTATACCTCACCTTATCTCCTAGAATCCTACCCTTGTCTGTTGCTGATTCTTTTAGTCTATTCATTATCTCTTGGTCAATAGCCTATTGTGGTGGATTGATAATTAATAGAGGATGGACAATAAATGTTGACCTTGTCAGGGGCGCCCATATCCCAAGAATGAAAATAAAAAATGGTCTTTGAGATCATTTGTTTGTAATAGTCTTTACTGTTCTGAATGACTGCCACTATCCCCAACCTGTCCTACTCTCTTTGTCAGTCCTAAAACTCTCTTTGTTCTGATATAACATTGCATATCTGCCTATTTTTTAATTTGTTCATGGGATATGGACATCATCATCAATACCTAATTGCTCTTGAGAAGGTGGTGGTGAGCCGCTTTCTTGAACCGCTGCAGTCCATGTAGTGAAGGTAATCTCAAAGTAATGTTCGAGACGGCGTTCCAGGACTTTGACCCAGCGACAGTGAAGGAACAGCGATATAGTTCCAAGTCAGGGTGGTGTGTGACTTGGTTGCAGGTAGTGGTGTTCCCATGCGCGTGTTGCCCTTGGTCCTCTAGGTGGTGGAGCTCATGGGTTTGGAAGGTAGTGACAAAGGAGCCTTGGCGAGTTGCTGTAGTGCATTTTGTAGATGCCATGGTGTGTTGGTGGTGAAGGGAGTACATTGGTGATGGAGGGAATGAATGATTAATGTGCTGTTTGAGGTGCCAATCAAGCGGGCTGCTTTGTCTTGGATGACTTGAGCTTCATGAGTGTTGTTGGCGCTGCATTTATCCAGGCAAGCGGTGAGTATTCCATCACAATCCATACTTGTGCCTTGTAGATAGTGGACAGACTTTGGGGAGTCAGAAGATGAGTTACTCACCGCAGAATACCCAGCTTCCAATCTGCTCTTGTAGCCACATTATTTATGTGGTCGGTTCAGTTAAGTTGGTAACTCCCAGGATGTTGATGGTGGGCGATTTAGTGACGGTAATGTCATTGAATGTCAAGGGGTTGTGGTTGGACTCTTTCTTGGAAATGGTCATTGCCTGGCATTGTATGGCATGAATGTTGTCAGATATCAGCCCAGACCTGAATGTTGTTGAGGCTTGTTGCATCCAGGCACAGATAGCTTCAGTATCTGAGGAGTTGCAAATGGGAATCAAAACATTGCAATCATCAGCGAACATCCACACTTCTGTCCTTATGGGAGGGAAGGTCATGCATGATTCATTCCTTTAAGAAATCCCTCTAATTGCTTGTTCATTGTTTTACCATGTTGTCACACAGTCTCCATAAGTTCACCTAAGTATTTCAGAATTGTTTATTAAAATTGTGTATAATTTCTTTAAACATTGCATTTTAAAAATCTACATATATTTGATTACATAAATTGTAAGGCAAAGTTGCAGAAGAAAAAATAACAGTAGGAATAATCTGTGATCATAAATCATAATAAAAAGCTTCACGTTTGCATCACCACAAGTCCATTCATGGATTCTTAATAACCATGATTTGCATCTTTTCTTACACCTTCCATTTTGAAGTATTAATTGCATTCGTGTCAATTTTTAGATCAAATCAACCCCGCCTGCATTCAGGCATGTGTGCGGGCAACATCCACTTCTGTGCAGAAAAATGGAAAGTTCAAATTTCTTACAGCCTACTGTTCTTAAGCATATCCTCATATGTCATCATAAGCCTGATTCTAATAGCATAATACCACAGCAGCTGTAATGCCCAAAATTTCACTTCATTCCTAATTAGGTTAATTTTACTATTAATCTTGCAAGACAGAACTGCTTCCAGTGTTAATAATCCCGTCATTTGGATAACATTTGTGAAGGAATACAGAACCTTTCTCCTGATAGCCAATGAACTGGTGTACTGATGTTGCTTTGAACTCCTCTCTGGAGCCTGGGTTCCATCTGTGATGTACCATTCAGCTGAGTCTGTAATCTAAGGCCCATGGATATCCGCAGATGACGGTCTGGATCCTAATTTTCTCTCTGGAAGTGCTTCACATCAATTGTTAATTAAAATACTAAAAGTACATGTTGATTGAATTATCCATGCGCCAATATTGTTAAATCCGTGAGTAGATTACTGTCTGTACAGGTTTTGTTATACAATTTGAATTACTAATATCATGTAGGAAAGTGCTATATTTTCAGAATGAGTACAGCCCTAATGTTTATTTACTAGGACTATCTGAAAAAGATAAAATAGAAAATATATTAATTTTAAGCAGCCTGGCTCTGCCTATGATTCTATAAGGAACAAGAGTGAGACCACAGGCCCACACCTGGATACACTGTACTTGTACAGATCTTCCAGACACCATACATCAAGTGCCAAACTTCTAATTTCCTCAATGGAAGGAGAGCTGGACCAGCACAATAATTGGTTGTATACATGAAAACAAGCCACAGCAATCATTATTATTACAAGGTGTGAAGGAGGCACAATGATCTATTTTTATACTTTAATCAATCAGTAATATTCACTGCTCCTATCATTTTTGTAAACATTTTTTGTTCTCAAGCCACTAGTACATTCAATAATTAAAACAAAAATTTAATAGCTGTCATTCAGAATGGTTAATTGTGGTCTGGCTGCATCAAGAATGGTGGGGCAGGTAACTTATAGACTTTACTGTACAAGGGACACTTCTTCAGGTCACATGGCCACTCTTTCCAAGCATAGCGAACACCAGACACCTTCTGGCGACACTGGTTTAGAGATAAAGACAGTGTGCTGATGGAGTTGCTGACAATGGGGGCAGAGACCCACTTACAGCTTAACGAATTCCACTTTGTGCAGCAATACACCTACGGAAAGAAAAAGACAAATATCCTCTCATTACTGATGGTTCCCCCAACCCAACAGGTCACCAATCAGCATCCGCCTACCCATCACACTTGTTCATTTACTTTGGTCACAGGTCTGTTTACACTACAAACACAAGATACTAGCATTGTCTGGACATTGCCTGCCATTTGCATTTGTGTTGGACCACAAATTGCTAAGCAGCTTACCTTATTTGTCAAGAGTGCAGTGGATGTTAGTTCTTCACCTTTCACAGGAAGATTATATTATCTCGCATTTGCATCCATCTTCAGCCAGAAGTGCCGAGTGGATGATCCATCTCGGCCTCCTCCTGAGGTCCCCCGCATCACAGATGCCAGTCTTCAGCCAATCCGATCCACTCCACGTGATATCAAGAAACGGCTGAAGAAGCTGGATATTTATTTTATTTAGAGATACAGCACTGAAACAGGCCCTTCAGCCCACCGATTCTGTGCCGACCAACAACCACCCATTTATACTAACCCTATATTCTCTACCACATCCCCACCATTCTCCTACCACCTACCTACACTAGGGGCAATTTACAACGGCCAATTTACCTATCAACCTGCAAGTCTTTTGGAGGTGGGAGGAAACTCACACAGACACAGGGAGAACTTGCAAACTCCGCACAGGCAGGACCCAGAATCGAACCCGGGTCTCTGGAGCTGTGAGGCTGCGTGCTAACCACTGCGCCTCTCCTTACCCATTTCCCACCACAAGCCTTAAATTTTGTTATATTCACATTCTCAAATTCTTTTCCTGCTGTCTATAATCCCATTTATTCTGAACACGGTTTTTAATCAAGAAATCCTTTGCCATATTTCCTACCAACTGATTGTAAAGCACTTGATACTGCAAAGGCTATGGGGCCTGACAACATTACGTCAATAGTACTGAAGATTTGTGCTCCAGAACTAGCTGCACCCCTAGTCAAGCTGTTCCAGTACAGCTACAACACTGACATCTACCCGACAATGTGGAAAATTGCCCAGGTATGTCTTTAGTTTAGTTTAGAGATACAGCACTGAAACAGGCCCTTCGGCCCACCGAGTCTGTGCCGACCATCAACCACCCATTTATACTAATCCTACATTAATTCCATATTCCTACCACATCCCCACCTGTCCTATATTTTCCCTACCACCTACCAATACTAGGGGCAATTTATAATGGCCAATTTACCTATCAACCTGCAAGTCTTTGGCATGTGGGAGGAAACCGGAGCACCCGGAGGAAACTCACGCAGGCACAGGGAGAACTTGCAAACTCCACACAGGCAGTACCCGGAATTGAACCCGGGTCACTGGAGCTGTGAGGCTGCAGTGCTAACCACTGCGCCACTGTGCACAGAAAGCAGGACAAATCCAACTCAGCCAGCTACTGCCCTATCAGTCCACTCCCGATCATCGGCAAAGTAATGGAAGGGTCATCAACAGTGCTAACAAGCGGCACTTGCTCAGCAATAACCTGCTCACTGACACTCAGTTTGGGTTCCGCCAGGGCCACTTAGCTCATTACAGCCTTGGTCCAAACATGGACAAAAGAGCTGAACTCAAGAGGTGAGGTGAGAGTGACTGCCCTTGACATCAAGGCAGCATTTGACCGAGTATGGCATCAAGGAGCCCTCAATTTCAGGTACACCTGGTGCACTCCTGGCATGCTGTCCTACTCATTGAATAGGGTTGGTTGCCTGGCTTGATAGTGATAGAAGAATAAAGGATATGATGGGCCATGAGGTTACAGATTGTGGTGGAATACAATTCTGCTGCTGTTGATGGCCCACAGCACCTCATGGAAGCCCAGTTTTGAGATGCCAGATCTATTCTGAATTTATCCCATTTAGCAGAGCGGAAATGCCACACCACATGATAGAGGATGTCCTCAGTGTGAAGACGGGACTTCGTCTCCACAAGGACTGTGTGGTGGTCACTCTTGCCAAAAGTATCATGAACAGATTCATCAGTGACAGGTAGATTGGTGAGGACGAGGAGAAGTAGGTTTTTCTCTCTTGTTGGTTCTCTCACCACCTGCCACAGACCCAGTCTGGCAGATATGTCCTTCAGGACTCGGCCAGCTTAGTCAGTAGTGGTGGTACCGATCCACTCTTGGTGATGAACATTGAAGACCCCCACCTAGAGTACATTCAGTGCTTCTTCCAAATAGTGGTCAATATGGATCAGTTGAGGAGGGCATTAGGTGGTAATCAGCAGAAGGTTTCCTTGCCCGTGTTTGACGTGATGCCATGAGACTTCATGGGGTCCGAAGTCAATGTCGAGGTTTCCCAGGGCCACTCCCTCCTGACAGTATACCACTATCCTGCAACCTCTGCTGGGTCTGTCCTGTCAATGGGACAGGACGTACCCAGGGATGGCAATGGAGGAGTCTGGGACATTGACTGAAAGGCAATGTTCCCACTAAGCTGCGCGCGCGCACAGCTGTGAAGCAATCGTGAAGGTACTGCATAGGCTGCTCATCAGCTATCCCCTTTAAGGTACAGTGTGTGCAATTAAATAAACAGGCTATGTATAACAAAGAAAATTCATTGCTGACAGGTATGATTTGATGAGTATGACTATGTCAGGCTGCTGCTTGACTAGTCTGCAGGACAGGTCTCCCAGATGTTCACTTAAAATAAACTATTAATAAAATATGCAAGAGGTCCACAGACTAAAATTCAAGTCCTTCTCCTTCTGCACTTTTCTCGAGGCCGAAAGCCTTAGAAGTTGCAGACTCTGCTATTTCACATTCCCAGGCCGAACAATGGCAACAGTTAATACCGAAATGATGTAAACAAAGTTACTACCTAATTCCGGCCAGGAAGGTGAACAGCCTGAACTAAGCTGGGCTAAAGTAGATTTGCTCAAATGTACGAATATAAAAGGAGGCAGTAAGTACTTCAAAGGAGTTTAGGGAGATTCAGGTGGCAGCCTGCAGAGATCACACCAGCTCTGTAATCACCTGAATTCAGCACGTGAAGCAAAAAGCCTGAAATAAAAGCAAAATACTGCAGATGCTGGAAATCTGAAATAAAAACAAGAAATGCTGGAAATACTCAGCAGATTTGGCAGCATCTGTGCAGAGAGAAGCAGAGTTAACGTTTCAGGTCAGTGACCCTTCGTCAGAAGCAAAAAGCCTGTCTTGTGCAGTAACATTGCCACTTGCTATAAAAAGTACGTGTCTGGAGCAGTCTATCCGTCATTAGCTGAGTGCAGCTGCACCATACCTCAAATATGTCACGACTGCGTTCCAGCACAGTCAGTTCCTGGGTGTAGATGATGGTCAATTCTGTGTTGTTCTGCAGCTGGAGACCCTTTGGAAATGGGCCCTGGAAAACGACTGCCGTCTCCCCATAAGCAACTGCTCGAGCACCAAGGTACAATCTGTATGCGACATCTTGTTTATACCGAGGATGAATGCTGAAAAATATTAAATGTTTACTAGCACACTCATGCAACTCCTGGATTCTGCTAGGTTAAAAGATTGTGGGTTCCAATCCCACTCGAAACTTTAAACGTGTAAACCAGCCTGACACTCCAGTACGGCATTGAGACAGCATTGTCAAATGAGATGTTAAACTGAGGTCCCTCTGCCTCTTCGGGTGGATGTAAAAGATTTCATGGCAATACTCAAAAGAAGTGGACAGGAATTTTCTTGCTCCTTGCTCATTCATTCATTTGCTTGCTTTTTTGTGGGATCTTGCTGTGCACAAATTGGCTGCTGCATTTGCCTAAGTAACAAGTGACACTTCAAAAGTAATTGTCTGGCTGTGAAGGACACTAAAACATCCCAAGGATGATAACACTATATAAAGCAACTTCTTTATCTTAGGATGAATTGCCATGTGGCAATAGCAGTTCGCATGGCTCCTTTTCTTCACATGCAGTTCACATGCTGGCACAGACACGGTGGGCCAAAGGGCCTGTTTCTGTGCTGTACAACTCTATGACTCTATGACTTCGGCTCAGGCAATCTTCTTACGTAGCCTCCCCCTCCTGGTTACTGACACTTTGGCTGTTGCCATCACACCTTGTGCTGTTCCCCCCTCCTGCTTCAGTGACAGTCCAGTTTTCAGTGATTCTGCGAAGCAATATGCACATTCAGGGTATGTGCAGGCCGCCATTCACAGCTGGTTATGAATCCAGATGTGTGTGACTGATGTTACTCAGCTACAGCTCAAGAGCCTATTTTAAACTTTGCTACGTACGTGCCATATGGAGATTTCTCATCGCCCAGGTCCATTGCAACTGCCATGAATGTTCTCTTCATCTTTGGGTTTGGAGCATAACCAAAATCAGCAGTTTGATGCCAGCGTATCCATGGGTAAGAATCATCTGAGACTGCTTGGCGGTAGGTGGAAAGCTACGAGAATAATAATTATGCCAATCTTTATTAATCAGAATTAAGTAAACTTAAGTTAAATTGGTGGAGCAGTACTGAGGGAGTGCCACACTTTCGGAGGGTCAGTACTGAGGGAGTGCTGCACTATTGGAAGGGCAGTGCTGAGGGAGTGCTGCATTATTGGAGGGTCAGTACTAAGAGAGCGCTGCACTGTTGGAGGGGCAGTACTGAGGGAGCACTACACTGTTGGAGGGTCAGTACTGAGGGAGTGCTGCACTGTCGAAGGGGGAAATGGTTGGGCGTTTTCGGGTGGTGGGCTGTGACAGGTGGGGTGCTGCAGTGATCAGTGCTGGAGCATCAGATGTTTGCAGTCTGTGTTAGTGGCTTGGATGTGGGTGCTGAGTGGCATGTCCAGGTTTGCTGATGGTACAAAGCCATATGTGCCAGTGGGCTTTGGGAAGGACGTGAGGGAGCTGCAGGGGGATGTGAATGGGTTAAACAAGTGGGTGATAGGGTGGCGGATAGAGTATGGTGTGGGGAGGTGTGAGGTGGTTCATTTGGGTAGGAGGAATGGGGGGCATAGTGTTTTTTGAATGGTGTTGGTGTTCAAATGGATTTGGGTGTCCTTGAGCAGGAGGCATTAAGGGTTGGCATGCAGGTACAGCTGACAGATGGTACATTAGCCTTTGTTGCAGGCGACCTGGAGAACAGGAGAGAGGGGGATCTGGCTGCATGCAATTGTGTGAGGTATTGCTGGGACCATATCATGAATGCCATGCGCAGTTTCGGTCTCCTTGTCTGGGGAGGGATGTACTTGGCTTGAGGAAATGCAGCATGGCTCAATGGATTGAGTCCTGGGATGAGGGAGTTGTCCTGGGATGAGAGATCAAGTGAATTTGGCCTGTGCTCCCTGGAGTTTGGAAGAATAAGAGGTGATCTTGTAGAAACTTATGGGATTCAGAGGGGCTTTGCAGAGTGGGACAGACTGGGCTGAGGGTCTTGTTCTCAGGTTGGGGAGGGTTTGATTGTTTGGAACTGAGATTTCTTCGCTCGGGTTTGTGAATTTTTGGAATTCCTGCCTCAGAGAGCTGTGGATACGCTGTCATTGAGTGTACTCAGGGCGGATATATTGGGATTTTTTGACTCTGGGGTGTTAAACAGGCAGATGTCCATTCACTAAAATGACGAAGCCAATGACCGTCTCTGATCCACAACTGTTTCATTGTCAATTCATACTTCAGTCCAAACATCAGTTCCCACTCTTCCCTTCTGAACTAACTCTCTGTCCAGAAGCAACTCACCCACTGGGCAAAAACCCAGCCCTTAAATGCAAAATTATAATGAGCATCACCTGCTCTCTATTAACACTGAAATGAGTCCTGTTTAATTAAAGGGACCAGCATTTTCAATATTGTCATGGGGGAGCCAGGGGATGGGGAAATCAGGCGAGAAAGTGGAATTGAGGTCGATGATCTTATCAACTTATTAAATGGTGGAGCAGGCTCAAGGGGCTGAATGGCTGACTCCAGCTCGTGTTTCTTATGTCTTTAACTTGTTGTTTTGTGGCTTCAGCATAACTGATTTGGTACAGTTTCTGCCAACACTGGCACTGTGCTTCCTAATACAGGAGTTAGTTCCTGATTGGCAAATTCAAGGCACCAACTCGAGACAAAATTCCCCCCTTGAGACAAGCCCCCCTTGACAGAAAACTCTCTCCCCATACTAAACTTCCCCCTTAATATAAAACTCCTCCCCTTACACACTGCTCCCCCAATTTGATACACCAACAGTGACAGGTATGTCTGTTTTCTGCCACCTGCTGGGCATCGCTGATGCACCAATATCAGGCCCAGGAACTCCTGACTAGTCACATAGGTGTTTCTGATGAAGGTGCAGCTTGTAATATGAACTGCACGTCGAAGAAGTTAGTGCAGTAATGGATGACCCTGCCTACAATATGGAAACTGAACTTCAAAATATATGAAAGCTTTCAATTACCTGGACAAATCCAAAAGGAAAGTCTATTTCCGAGGCACCTCCGGATCCTTGATGGAAAATCTGCCTCCAATCCTCGATCATAGCAGGGAAGGTGCAGTTATACTCAGAATTGTGCCAGACTGCGTTTGCTTCTCCTACAAGGAAATCACACAGAGCAATATTCAGCTTCAGAACAGCTGTGAGGGCCAAAGCCTTTATTGTTACTTCCACCATTCAACCAAAGACCATCAAAACCAACCTGCACAACTAAAAATTCTGCCACTTTATTGTGAGAACAACTGTCATTTAGTTTGATTTAACTTAACTCAAACCAAAGTCCGTTACTGGAACAGAATTCAACTGCATTACATCACAGAATGTTCCAAGAAATTGACAGTTGTTCATGACCCCAAGAACTAAATAAGGATGGGGGATTTTAACTCTTCCCTACTGACAGGAAATGAGTGGGGGGGACAATTAAAACTGAGCTGCGGCATTTTCCCCACCCCTTTCCACATCAATAGAGGACTTAATGAATACAAATCAGGGCACTGTGCCATTTATGGGCCCCCTAACAGCACCCAAACCACCCCCAAAGACAGCGCCCAAACAACACCCAAAAAAAGCCCCCAGAGCGCCCAAACACAGCGTCAAACCACCCCCAAACACAGCCTCTAGACCACTCCCAAACACAGCACCCAAACACAGCACCCAAACAGAGCGTCCAAACACAGCATCAAACCACCCCCAAACACAGCCCCCAGACCACTCCCAAACACAGCGCCCAAACAGAGCGTCCAAACACAGCATCAAACCACCCCCAAACACAGCCCCCAGACCACTCCCAAACACAGCGCCCAAACACAGCACCCAAACAGAGCGTCCAAACACAGCATCAAACCACCCCCAAACACAGCCCCCAGACCACTCCCAAACACAGCGCCCAAACACAGCGCCCAAACACAGCACCCAAACAGAGCGTCCAAACACAGCATCAAACCACCCCCAAACACAGCCCCCAGACCACTCCCAAACACAGCGCCCAAACACAGCACCCAAACAGAGCGTCCAAACACAGCATCAAACCACCCCCAAACACAGCCCCCAGACCACTCCCAAACACAGCGCCCAAACACAGCACCCAAACCGAGCGTCCAAACACAGCATCAAACCACCCCCAAACACAGCGCCCAAACAACGCCTAAACATGGCACCCAAACACAGCACCCAAACACAGCATCAAACCACCCCCAAACACAGCACCCAAACAACGCCTAAACATGTCACCCAAACACAGAGTCCAAACAGAGCCCAAAAACACAAAAACCTAAACCATTCCCGAATTCAGTTCCTCCTGCAGCCCCAGGAAGCCCACCGGTTCCTTGGATAATTCACCACTTTGCGCTGGGTCTTGGTCGTACCCAGATTTGGGGAAAATTTTAGATTACATTTCAAATTGAAGAACCTGCTGTGGACATTACAGAGCTCACAAGCTAAGGGAAGCTTCACCCTCTTAATCCTTTGATATGTGTTATTTCACTGTGAAAGCTAACCTTTTCTTCATTCAATGTCATTATAGTCATTTGGAAAGGTGTCCAAAGAAAGAAGACAAAATTACTTAATTTTTTTGTAAGCATGTGCTATTTTGTTTTGTTCTATCTGTTCTGTGTTGTGTTTAGTTAAAATGTTGGTCTGAACTAAATTGGAATTATTGAAGATAAGTAACCTAGTAAATTGTGAAAACCCAACTTTCATTGTGGCCAGTAAAATTCTGTTTATGATGATAAATTATGTGAAGGTCTTTCATTCTGGACATAAGACGTGCAGATATATAAAAAAAATTGGCAGTTTGACTTTCTTAAATGTTTAGTGATTTGAATTTTGCGACATTTGCAATAATTCTGACACATCGAGTTGGAAACATTTTTAACATTGCTAAAAAGTTTGAAAGCAATTGAACTTTAATCTAAAATGCTGTCTTCCCTGACGAGAATTTTTTTTCAAGTTAATAATGCTACTAATGATTTCTGCTGTTTTAACAGATTTTCAATTTCTAAGGATTAAAATTGGGAAGATTTAAAAAAAAAATTTATGAAGTGACACAATTGCAGGCGTCTGATTATGTTTTGAGACAGAAAAACTACATCACATAAATGGGAATTTTTCTAACATCATTTTCTGAGTTGAATCACCTGGGCAAATTCCTACGAAAGGTATCAATTTGGTATCAAAGTACATTCTAGTGAAAGTCAGGAACGTGTAGTTAACAATTATAAATTGATAGTTTTCTTTTGGAGATGGTTGTGTCTTTGCCTATGCACTTTTTAAGAAAATTGCATTTGATAATCTGGCCACTATTGAGATATTAGGGCCATGACAGGGCCACAAATGAAGATTTCTAGACACATCCTGATCTTATGATAAGATCACTTGAAAGTTCAAGAATGGCTTGTGTCAGATGGCATGTGTGGCACAATATTGAGAATTGTATGTGCAAATGTGATCTGTTATGTGTGAAGCAACTAAAATGCAGAAATGTATGGTGAATTTGCACTGAACAATAGGACTCAGACATGCTCAGTTACTTGACAACAAAACAACGTGAAATGGTTTATGTGACTCAAGAGAGTGAGACAACTTTTTAAAATCACCAAGGCATTGACACATACTCCATAGAGAAACCGACTTTGAAACAAACATGATAGAGTTAAACACACTTGTACCTGTCAAAGGGACATAGCATCTGGATTAAGAAAATTGAGGGCTAGAGAGAAATAATACTTAGTAAGAATTATCCACAAGATGGATACAGGTAAACAGAGATCTGCAGAATCTTTTAAGTTCATGTTTAATCTGTTGCTTGAATCGTACGCACGTATGTGTTAATAATTTAGAATTAGCAGCACTCCTGCAGAAGGAGGAATATTATTAAGTGAAGTGATCCGCAGGTGGGGAGTGCCCATACAGGTAGATAGTTATGAGGATCACATTTTATAACAGATTTTACAGAACTACAGAAATTGATGGAGATTAAACACAAATTGCACGCATCTCACCACTCTCAATCATCAAAGAAAGAGGGAACAGGTTAAAAGAATGCTCAAGAAGTTAAGTACGGATCACCCCACTCAGTGGGCAAGCATGTTGGTTGGCATCCTTCCATCTGCACCCAACTCAGCCTCCTTGTCTGAAGAGACAATGGGTAAGCGCCTGGAGGTGGTCAGTGGTTTGTGAAGCAGCGCCTGGAGTGGCTATAAAGGCCAATTCTAGAGTGACAGACTCTTCCACAGGCGCTGCAGATAAAATTGGTTGTCGGGGCTGTTACACAGTTGGCTCCCTCCTTGCGCTTCTGTCCTTTTTCCTGCCAACAGCTAAGTCTCTTTGACCCGCCACTCTTTAGCCCCGCATTTATGGCTGTCCGCCAGCTCTGGCGATCACTGGCAACTGACTCCCTCGACTTGTAGTCAATGTCACAGGACTTCATGTCGGGTTTGCAGACGTCTTTAAAGCGGAGACATGGAAGGCCGGTGGGTCTGATACCAGTGACGAGCTCGCTGTACAACGTGTCCTTGGGGATCCTGCCATCTTCCATGCGGCTCACATGGCCAAGCCACCTCAAGCGCCGCTGGCTCAGTAGGATGTATATGCTGGGGATTTTGGCCACCTCGAGGACTTCTGCATTGGAGATGCCAAGGACTCTCCGGAGACAGCGAAGATGGAATGAGTTGAGACGTCGCTCTTGGCTGACATACGTTGTCCAGGCCTTGCTGCCGTAGAGCAAGGTACTGAGGACACAGGCTTGATACACTCAGACTTTTGTATTCCGTGTCAATGCGCCGTTTTCCCACAATCTCTTGGCCAGTCTGGACATAGCAGCGGATGCCTTACCCATGCGCTTGTTGATTTCTGCATCGAGAGACAGGTTACTGGTTATAATGAGCCTAGGTAGGTGAATTTTTGAAATAAAAACAAGAAATGCTGGAATCACTCAGCAGGTCTGGCAGCATCTGTGGAAAGAGAAGCAGAGTTAACGTTTCGGGTCAGTGACCCTTCATCGGAACAGGTGAAGGGTCTGCTTCTCTTTCCACAGATGCTGCCAGACCTGCTGAGTGATTCCAGCATTTCTTGTTTTTATTTCAGATTTCCAGCATCCACAGTATTTTGCTTTTATTTTAGGTGAATTTTTGAACCACTTCCAGAGCGTGGTCGCCGATATTGATGGATGGAGCATTTCTGACATCCTGTCCCATGATGTTCGTTTTCTTGAGGCTGATGGTTAGGCCAAATTCATTGCAGGCAGCCGCAATCCTGTCGATGAGTCTCTGCAGACACTCTTCAGTGTGGGATATTAATGCAGCATCGTCAGCAAACAGGAATTCCCTGATGAGGACTTTCCGTACTTTGGTCTTCGCTCTTAGACGGGCAAGGTTGAACAACCTGCCATCTGATCTTGTGTGGAGGAAAATTCCTTCTTCTGAATACTTGAATGCATGTGACAGCAGCAGTGAGATGATGATCCCAAACAGTGTAGGTGCGAGAACACAGCCCTGTTTCACGCCACTCAGGATGGGAAAGGGATCTGATGAGGCACCGCTATGCTGAATTGTGCCTTTCATATTGTCATGGAATGAGGTGATGATACTTAGTAGCTTTGGTGGACATCCAACCTTTGCTAGTAATCTGAAGAGACCACGTCTGCTGACGAGGTCAAAGGCTTTGGTGAGATCTATGAAAGCAACGTAGAGGGGCATCTGTTGTTCGCGGCATTTCTGCTGTAGCTGGCGAAGGGAGAACAGCATGTCAATGGTCAATCTCTCTGCTCGAACGCCACACTGTGCCTCAGGGTAGACACACTCAGCCAGCTTCTGGAGTCTGTTTAAAACGACTCGAGCGAAGACTTTCTCCACTATGCTGAGCAGGGAGATTCCACGGTAGTTGTTGCAGTCACCACGGTCACCCTCGTTCTTATAGAGGGTGATAATATTGGCATCGCGCATGTCCTGTGGTACTGCTCCCTCATCCCAGCACAGGCAAAGCAGTTCATGAAGTGCTGAGAGTATAGCAGGCTTGGCATTCTTGATTATTTCAGGGGTAATGCCGTCCTTCCCAGGGGTTTTTCCGCTGGCTAGAGAATCAATGGCATTACTGAGTTCCGAATTTGTTGGCTGTTCGTCCAGCTCATCCATGACTGGCAGAGACTGGCATTGAGGGCAGTCTCAGTGACAACATTTTCCCTGGAGTACAGTTCTAGGTAGGCATGCGTTGGTCAGTGATCGTGTCCCCTGATTTAGACTTGAGGGGGGCGATCTTAGAGTCATAGAGTTGTACAGCACAGAAACAGGCCCTTCGGCCTACCGTGTCCATGCCGGCCGTATCTATACTAATCCCAGCTACCTGTATTAATTCCATATCCCTCTACGCCTTGCTCATTCAAGTACCTGATCATCTTGATGGTTGGCCCAAAAGCTCTCTTAATGCCATCATACATTCCTCTGATGTTTCCGGTGGCGGAGGCCAGCTGAATACGACTGCATAGGTGTTGCCAGTAGTCATTTGTGCAGCGCCTGGCTGTTCTTTGTGCAGCGCTTCTGGCTACTTTAAGTGCTACGGATGTTAACTCGCTGGGGCCTTTCTTGTAGTTCAACAGTGCAGTGTGCTTAGCGGCTATGACAGGTTCCAGCTCTTCAAAGTGAGACTGAAACCAGTCTGCATTCTGCTTCTCACATTTGCCACAGAGGTCATTGCTGAGTCATAGATGGCGTCTCTGATGTGGGCCCACTTGGTCTCTGCATCCCCTGTGGGAGTGTTTTGAAGGGCTTTTTCAAGTGAATTTAGAAACTTATGTAACAGTTGTGGATAAGAAATTCTGTTAGTGTTGATGCGCGGGCGGCCCTTCTGCTTGGAGTGACGTAGCTTCTTTGGTTTGAGTCTAACTTTGCTGCACACCAGGGAGTGGTCGGTGTCGCAGTCCGCACTGTGGAAGCTGCGTGTGATTCGGACACTGTTTATAGAGGCTCGCCTTGTGACAATGAGGTCCAGCTGCTGCCAACGACGTGATCTTGGGTGCCTCCATGAAACCTGGTGACAGGGTTTAGTATGAAAGAACGAGTTGGTGATGCAGAGGTTGTGATAGGTACAAAACTCCAGTAGTCTATGTCCATTCTCATTCATCCTTCCAATGCCATAGTGCCCAAGGCAGGAGGGCAATGAGTCATGGTAGGCCCCAACCCTGGTGTTAAAAGTCCCCCAGCAGGAACAGGTGTTCGGTATTGGGGATGCTACTAATGATATTATGGAGTTCCTGATAGAACTGGTCTTTAACTTCAGGTGGGGAGCAGAGTGTTGGAGCATAGATGCTGAGTAGGTGTACTGGACCAGAGGCGGTGAGCAGTCGGATGGACAGAATGCGTTCTGAGCCATTTGAAGGTGGCTCTATCATGCTGAGCAAAGAGTTTCTGATGGCAAAGCCCACTCCATGCTGTCTTGGTTCTTCAGGATCCCTACCCTGCCAGAAGAAGGTGTAGTCTTGCTCTCAGAGATCCGCTCGCAAGGAGGCGTGTCTCCTGAAGTGCTGCAATGTCCACATTGAGTCTACTGAGCTCGTTGTTAATGATGGCGGTCTTCCGAGAATCGTTGATTTGTGTAAGCTCTTCCGACAGGCCAGGACACATAGTTCTGACGTTCCAGCTTGCAAAACGAAGGGCTGGTACCTTCTTTCCTTTTTTGTCGTGCTATTTGGTGCGGTGTTACAGTCCACTTGTCGGGTAATGACCCTGAGCTCCAAGCACCCATTGAAGCAGGTGGACTGTGGCGGGACAGAACCTTACTGACCAGGGGCTGCCCGGTTTGAGGCGGGTGGTAGCTGTCCAGTCAGATGCGCTGACCTCTCCCACTGACAAATGCAACCCATGGCACCCAATCTCTATGCCAATTGAGCTGGACTTATAACTGCTGCCTTCCATGTTGTTTTGATCGCTGTGAGGCGACTATGGAGTGACCTCTCCATGGCGCATGCCTGGGCGGATGTATGGAGGTTGTGAGTTGCCCAAGCGTCAAAACCCCCTCTTGGGCTTCCTGGTGGGGTCCAAAGGAGTGCAGTGCACGATGTTTGGCACCAGTATGGCTGCAGGAACTGCCGGAAATATGCCAAAGGTGACACATGATCGCCTTCAGGGTTCCGCTCCGGATTTTCTGTTTGGGTTTACTCTCTTAACCTTGGTCTCTCCCGAGATGCCCTCAAGGTAGTGGGGTTGTTGGCTCCTATCCCTGAGCAGGGGCCCTAACAAGTAAGCTATGTGATTTCATGGAGGGAGGGAAGGGGGGATGGGGGTGTTGGGGGGTGGGGGAAGGGGGGGTGAGCTGGGAAGGGGTGCAAGGGGGTGGGAGTGGGGGGAAGGGGGTGCGAGGGGGAGGGGTTGCAGGGGGGGAGGGGGTGCAAGGGAGGAGGGAGTGGGGCAAGTGGGTGCTAGGGGGGGAAGGTGGTGTAGGGGGTGGGGAAGGGGGGAGGCGTCCGGCAGGGGCCTCGACCCTGGCGAGTGAACCAGCCCACAGACTGCACAACCTCCTCGATGTCAGCATCCTCCAGGCTGACACTACGCTCATGGTCACCATCCAGCTCACGATGGAGCTTCTTTCTCGTCTCCCAGCTGTGACGGCGGAAGGGTGACTGAGGCCGGATTGAGGCCCTGAGCCTCGACGACCGCCTCATGGGCACTCGGGCTTGTATGTTACCAATGTGTTTAATAACCATGCAATCTAGACTGAATAGTACCATGGGAATTTCCCCCCGATCAGGCAATGACTGAACGCCTGATGCATATGCCTGGACACCTGTTAGTGCACACAGCAGGATCTTTGCTTCATGCAAGTTGTAATACTGAGCAGTTGAACCAGATAATATATTGCACTGATCAGACAAATCAGTGGCGCAGTGGTTAGCACTGCAGCCTCACAGCTCCAGGGACCCGGGTTCGATTCTGGGTACTGCCTGTGTGGAGTTTGCAAGTTCTCCCTGTGTCTGCGTGGGTTTTCTCCGGGTGCTCCGGTTTCCTCCCACAAGCCAAAAGACTTGCAGGTTGGTAGGTAAATTGGCCATTATAAATTGTCACTAGTATAGGTAGGTGGTAGGGAAATATAGGGACAGGTGGGGATGTTTGGTAGGAATATGGGATTAGTGTAGGATTAGTATAAATGGGTGGTTGATGGTCGGCACAGACTCGGTGGGCCGAAGGGCCTGTTTCAGTGCTGTATCTCTAATCTAATCTAATCTAATCTAAAATTCGTAGCACGGTATTTGGGAAAATTCAAAAATCAGGTCAAAAAGTACATTGACAAAAAGGTTCAACCATTTCAGTATCAGATTGTAGACACTGAAATAGTCCTTAATTATGATGTAAAGCATCATGCTTTTGAACCAAAATAGCAAGGATCATACCCTATTATTGATAGAGCTAGTCCTGCCATGTATCTAATTCAGTTTCCAAGAAAGAAGGGTTCAAAGTTTACCAAATGGTGTCACATTAATCAGCTAAAACTGTCAAAGAATACTACATTTTGCCAACAGGTAGAACGTATTTTGCAGAGTATTGGTTGTTCTGGGTCTGCTTACCTACCTCGAGGGAGCTACCTACTACTACACAGATCATGTGAAGAGTGAGACAAAGGAAACATGTCTGAGCACCATTGCACCACAAAGCTGTAATATAACTGTTGCTTGTAGTTACTGTTGGACAAAATAATACTGCCACACTAAAGGGCATAGCAACATTCGGAAATCATAAATGGTGAGAAGTAGAATATAATACAAGGCAACACCCATGGATGGTCTGTGGTTAGGATTTGTGCTCAAAGAATCGTAGTGATTATACTAATAGTCATAGTATGTTGCTTGTGATGTTGATCTCACAGCACAGTCAGCAGTAGGACTCTACAAGGTTTTGGAGAAAATTGGCTGTTCACCCAAGCTCCTTAGTCCCATCCGTTCCTTTCATGACAACATGCGCAGTATTGTTCAGTTTGACGGCTCCACTTCCCACAGTTTCAGGATGAAGAATGGAGAGAAACAGGGCTGTGTCCTAGCCCCCAATTTTTTTGATATTTTCTTTTCCATAGTCCTGACCTTTCCCTTCTCTGCAGATATGGAAGGGGTTTAACGGCATACTAGGTCAGACGGCAAGGTCTGCAATCTGTCCAGACTGAAAGCGAAGACAAAAATACAGCACATCTTGATCAGAGAACTCCTCTATGCTGATAATGCCGAGCTAGTTTCCCACACAGAAACTCAGCTACAAAGACTCATGGATTGCCTGTAACCTGTTCTCCATACCGTAAGTGTCAAAAAAAAACTGTGATTATGGGAACAGGGCGTCACATCTGCCCTCAATTGCAATTTGAGTATGAGGTTGTAGACACTGTAACACTATGCTGGAAGTGGTTTGAAAATTCTGCTACTTTGGGTCCACAGCGACAATCTGACTCTTGATGCAGAATTCAACACATGCGTAGAAAAAGCAGCTACCACCTTCGGCTGACTCACAAAACATGCATGAAAAAAGCAACAAGCTGACCCTTAGGACCAAGGTACTGGTTTATGAGGCCTGTGTTCTCAGCACCTTGTTGTACGGCTATGAAGATTGGATGACATATTACTATTAAGAAAGAAAGCTCAACAATGTCTCATGGATGTCTCGTGGAAGAACAAATCATGAATGCGACAGTCCTCTCAAAGGCAAATCTCTCGAGTATGCTAGCACTCATGAAGCAGAAGGGACTTCGCTGGCTCAGGCTCATTCACAGGATGGAAGACAGAATATCCTTGGGAATGTGTCTGCATAAGGTAGCCGGAGCCAGAAGGACACTCAAAGCTCCGTTTCAATGATACTGATCACCCAATATCCTCCTGGTCCACGTTAGCCGACATTGTAAATGGTTCTCTCTCTTCAGGTGTTGTTCCTCTCTCCTTTAAATCTGCCATCATCACCCCTCTACTTTAAAAAAAACCCCTTGACCCCACCGCCCTTGCAAACTACCATCCCATCGCCAATCTCTCTTTCCTCTCCAAAGTCCTTGATCGTGTTGTCGCCTTCCAAATCCGTTCTCATCTTTCCCTGAATACCATGTTTAAATCCCTCTAATCAGGTTTCCACCCCAGCACAGTAACGAAACAGCTCTTACCAAAGTTACAAATGACATCCTATATGACTGTGACAAAGATATACTTCCCTCCTTGTCCTCTCAACCTATCTTCAGCCTTTGACACGGTTGACCACACCATCCTCCTCCACTGTCACTCCGCTGTCATCAGCTGGGTGGGACTGCTCTCACCTGGTTCCATTCTACTCTAATTGCAGCCAGAGAATCACTTGCAATGGCTTCTCTACCTGCACCCGCACCGTTGCTTCTGGTGTCCCTCAGCATCTATTCTTGACCCACTCCTATTTCTCATCTACATGCTGCCCCTCGGCAAGGTCATCCGAAAGCAGTGTGTCAGTTTTCACATGTATGCTGATGCTACTCAGCTCTACCTCACCACCACTTCTCTTAACTCCTCCACTGTAGCTAAATTATCAGACTGCTTATCTGACATCCGGTACTCGATGAGCAGAAATTTCCTAAATTAAATACTGGGGAGACTGAAATCATTGTTTTCAGTCCACACTCCAAACTCCGTTCCCTAGCTACTGACTCCATCCCTCTCCCTGGCAATAGTCTGAGATCAAGCCACTGTTTGCAACCTTGATGTCACATTTGACCCAGAGATGAGCTTCCGATGTCATCGTCATGCCATCGCTAAGACTGCCTAGTTCCACTTCCGTAACACTGCCCGACTTCACCCCTGTCTCAGTTCATCTGCTGCTGAAACCTTTATTCATGTCTTCGTTACTTCTCGACTTGACTATTGCAACACACTCCTAACTGGTTTTCCATATTCTACTCTCCGTAAACTTGAGATCATCCAAAACTCTACTGTCCATGTCTTAACTTGCACTAAGTCACGTTCCCCTACACTGGCTCCCAGTCAAGCAAAGTCTTGATTTTAAAATTCTCATCCTTGTTTTCAAGCACCTCCATGGCCTTGCCCCACCCTATCTCTGTAACATTCTCCAGCCCCACAACCCTCCCAAGATATCTGCACTCCTCTAATTCCAGCCTCCTGTGCATCCCTGATTTTAATTGCTCCACCATTGGTGGTAGCACCTTCAGTTGCCGAGGCCCCCAGCTCCGGAATACCCTCCCTACTTTCCACCTCACTTTCCTGCTTTGGCATTCCTTAAAACCTACCTCTTTGACCAAGTTTTTGGTCAATACATGTTATATACATGTATTGTATAAATACATGTTGCTGCTACTTGCAAGCGTGACATGAAAACCCTAAACATCAATTTTCACACGTGGGAGACACTAGCGAACAACAGAGAGAAATAGCGACATTACTTGTGTGCCGGTGTGTGCCATGACGGTCAGTGGCTACAACAGCTTGATAGCACTCCAGAACGGCACATGATAACCTGCCCCGGTGCGGCACTTGTGGCAGAACCTGCCCCTCGCAGATTGCTCTCTTCAGCCATCAGCAAAAGTGCACCATGTGAAACTATCCCATCGTCAATGGATTTGCTGCACATCCATCATCTTTTGTAGATGGAAGGATGCTGATGACGACATTGCTTGTGATGTTTAATTGAACACTTGGGCAAAAGAGCAGATAATTTAGAATTTGCCACATTAAATAAAAACTATTTGCATAAATACGAGGAGTTGGAAATGATTCCTCTTCCTCACGAGGGGAATTGAATATAAAAGTAGGGAGGTTATGCTTCAGCTATACAGGGCATTGATGAGACCACATCTGGAGTAGTGTGTACAGTACTGGTCTCCTTATTTAAGGAAGGATATAAATGCGTTGAAGGCAGTACAGAAAAGGTTTACTAGACTAATACCTGGAATGGGCGGGCTGTCTAACAAGGAAAGATTGGACAGGCTAGGCTTGTATCCACTGGAATTTATAAGAGTAAGAGGCGACTTGATTGAAACATAGAAGATCCTGAGGGGTCTTGACAGAGTGGCTGTGGAAAGGATGTTTCCCCTTGTGGGAGAATCTAGAACTAGGGGGTCACTGTTTAAAAATAAGGGGTTGCCCATTTACAACAGAGATGAGGAGAAATTTTTTTTCTCAGAGGTTCGGGAGTCTTTGGAATTCTCTTCCTCAAAAGGAGGTGGAGGTAGAGTCTTTGAATATTTTTAAGGCAGAGGTAGATAGATTCTTGATAAGCAAGGAGGTGAAAGGTTATTGGGGATAGGTGGAAATGTGGAGTAATCAGTTTAATATTGAATAGTGGAGCAGGCTCGAAGGGCTGAGTGGCCGACTCCTGCTCCTAATTTGTATGTTCGTAAGGTGGGACTGTAAGGAAATAGGATAAGTTTTCTCTTCTCGACTTTTTAATAGTAGTATTTACCAATAATATGTGGTTTGCTATTGTCACGCGAGCTATAAAAGGATGTGTCAAATGTAAACTAACTGTTGATAACTGCATGTAGAGAAAGCAGATCTGGAAAACGGGGGGAATTTTATGAGTGACGCAGCATTCCTGACTGCAAGACCAGAAGTGTCGTAATGTCAGCTTATGCAATTGCTGTTTTCCCATGCAATTTTGTATGTAAATTAGCCGTGCGGCGACGGGTACAGGGGATATGTGAGATCTTGCGGCGGGAGGAGCCTTTCATTGGTGAAACTCGCCGTCACTGCCCCAAGCACCATGATTGACACAGATGTAAAACAGTCTGTTCTTGCAGCCTCAAGGAGCAGCAGCCTTCCTGTCATGTATTTTTCAGACTAACTTAAATTGAAGCTTTTATTTAAATTAACATGTTTTTGCCTCCCTCATTTTGCGAAAGTCACAACCAACTTCACGTCATCTATTTTCCCTATAGCCAAAGTGAATGACATGGCACCCAGCAGGCAGTGTCCTCTAGGCCATCAGGGAAAGGCGGGAGATTCTATTCCCTGCAGATGGAAACAGAAGACCCTCCCGCCTCACCAAGGCAGCCTGGATGGAGATAGCATAGGAGGTCTCGAACTGTGGGGGTCACTCATAGAACATGGGTATAGTGCCACATGTGCATCAATGACTTGCTCAGGTCGGCGAGGGCAAGTGGTCCTGACGAGGCTGCTCCATTGTTTTGTTCCATGGCTCGGCGTCGTCAAGGCAGAGGGTACGCAAGCAATGTAGTGGAATGCGTGAGCAGCCGTTCCTGGATGTTAAGATTTGGAGCATCTTCACCTTCTGTTCTGCTTGATGCTGGTGTGCAGGCATCATCAGTTGAGGAAAAAGAGCCCTCCTTAATTACTCACTTTGTTCTTCTTCCTGTGGTACTGGACAAATTGGCCGTATGAGACCTATGTTGCTGCTGCTTTTCTGAACAATAAGCAGAGCGTGGCGATTCAGCCCTCTGTTAACACCGAGTTGAAACATCAAGGAAATGAACAGCTCCCTTATATTTGCCTTCAAATTGTAGACAGGTGGAAGACACACCCACTGTCATTTGCCTCCTCCCACTCTGCAATCCTTGAGTGTCCATGTGGTTTCCATTATCGTTGGAGAAAATGGTGTGCGTGGAATTCAGGGCAAGTCTTCCCACCTTCCAACTTGAACCCATCACCCTGGACCCACCCAATGTTACTGTTACCCTTCCCTCCGTTACCATTGAGTCTCCCCCCCATTACCATGCAAAGTGTAATCATTAATTTATTCATGTCCTCCCCTCTCCCCGTTCCTACTTCCATGACTATCAACAGGCTGACTTTTACACTTGAACCTCCTCAGATCGAACTGACCATTGTCGCTGAGTCCCGTTCCCCTTCATATGATGCTGTCGAACACCCACCCTTAAGCTTGACCTTCCCCTCTACCGAATCCATTTGCCCCCACTAACTGTTACAGTTCCCTCTGCTAGCCAGTACCTTCAATTTGCCCCACAGATCCCCAACGTTGACGGCATTCATCCCTCCCTTTAAGCCCTTGTAAAATATCTTCACACTGTACTGATCTGATTCATCCACCACCGCCGCAGCTGACGACATGCATCTTCATCACCGTCAACCATTCAACAACCTGGATGTTCCGCTCCATCTTCCCCTGCTCCTCCATGCACCCGATCACCCTATCCTTTTCTCTCCAGCTACCCTCCCTGCTCCTCCATGTAGCCCCCACCCATACCTAGCTGCGATCCCCTCAGAAGATTCACCCTTGCTGGTGCTGAGCCGAGAGGCAAACATCCATTCCAATGCTAGCATTAGTTTAGCAGATGATTCAAAGAGAGAAGAGCACAGACCTGAGACTCAACTGCACAAATCTGACTGCTGCACACCACCTTGAAACAATCGTGAAGGGGTGGCATGGGAATATCACTCATCGTTCCCTTAATCTGGCAGGTCAGACTAAATTGTAACTATGCATATGGTAACGAGTACTCATGTTATATAAATGAATGCAAAGCTGCAATCTATCACCGCAATGGGGGGAACCCCCGAACGCTGCAAATCTGCCGCCGACTTAATTCCTCTAAAATATCCCACCGTTGGGAATCCGAAAAAACAACTCCCACCTAATTATGTCACCCTGCACGCCACCAAATCTGCCACAGCAGACTGCATAAAACTCCCGCCTAGATGTTTCCTGGAGTTAACTGGGCGGCACAGTGGCGCAGTGGTTAGCACCGCAGCCTCACAGCTCCAGCGACCCGGGTTCAATTCTGGGTACTGCCTGTGTGGAGTTTGCAAGTTCTCCCTGTGTCTGCGTGGGTTTTCACCAGGTGCTCCGGTTTCCTCCCACATGCCAAAGACTTGCAGGTTGATAGGTAAATTGGCCATTATAAATTGCCCCTAGTATTGGTAGGTGGTAGGGAAATATAGGGACAGGTGGGGATGTAGTAGGAATATGGAATTAGTGTAGGATTAGTATAAATGGGTGGTTCATGGTCGGCACAGACTCGGTGGGCCGATGGGCCTGTTTCAGTGCTGTATCAATAAATAAAAAATAATAAAAAAGAAATCAATGGCACGTGATCAATAAGATCAATAAAATGTTGAATGAGATTTTCATGGATTAATTTACTAATAATTGTTTGATCCACTTACTGATATGTTGTAAAGACAGGATTTTGTCTTTGATAGTATAGTAATGAGTAAATTTTAAAGGTGCCTAACACAAAACAGTTTTAGAAATGTGGTGGTTTGAATAATTCTAAAATGTAAGCTGCATGTTCTGAGCGCCTCCTGATAAAACAGGAGGGGGTCTTCATGGCAGTACCTCTGATTGACAACTGACGCTTATGAGCAATATTGGCAACTGCTATTGTTTGTAAGGTCAATAATAAATGCAACAATGGTAGTTCTTGGTTCAGTCCAGAGATGGGCAGGAAAAAATATGATCTATTTATAAAATGTTAGGAAATATCGATATAAAATTGAGCTCAAGATGTTTGAACTTGCTATGTAAGCAGGGAAACCAAAGTTTGAGGTGGTGTGGACAAAAATGATTGGTATTGAGTCAGATGACCAGTGCTTTGTGGGATAAAAGAGGGATCGGGACAGACAACACAGGAGTAGAAGCTTGTGTAGGTGGACATTAATATTGGCTGCAGCCTAACACAGGAGTAGAAGCTGAACAAGAAGAAATAGACAATGCGTTCTACCCTGTCCAGTAACCTCGCAGGTGATATATAATCTGTTTAGAACTGTAAATTACTGCCTAGACACAGTGTTAATTTCTATGTGTATCAATAAAAGACTGTACCCAATTGGTATCAAGTTCAAATCCTTTAAAAATATAACAGTGCCTTCATGCCATCCTTATGTAAAGGCTCCTCTTCCCCTTCATTTACATTGATCCCTCTTAACAATTTGTAACCATCCGGTGTCGTATCCCTTTTTTCTCCATTCGCTCCTGGGATCTGAGCATCGCTGGCAAGATGAGCATTTGTTACCCTTGAGAAGGTGGTGATGAGCCACCTTCTTGAACTGCTGCAGTCCATGTGGGGTAGGTACACCCACAGTGATGTTAGGAAGGGAGTTCCAGGATTTTGACCCAGCGACAGTAAAGGAACGGCGATACAGTTCCATGTCAGGATGTAGCTTATAGAGTCATTATGGCACAGAAGGTGGCCATTTGGCCCATTAATTTCTTGCAGGCTCTCTGCAGAGCAATCCAGTCAGTCCCATTTCCCTGATCTATCCCTATAGACCTGCAAGTTTGTTTCCCTCAAGTGCCCATCCAATGTCCTTTTGAAATCAGTGATTGTCTCCGCTTCCACCACCCTCGCAGGCAGTGAGTTCCAGGTCATTACCACTCACTGTGTAAAAATGTTGTTCTTCACAGCCCCCCTGCATCTCTTGCCCAAAAGTTTAAATCTGTGTCCCCTATTCTTTGTACCATCAGCTAATGGGAACACCTTTTCTTTGTCTACCTTATCTAGACCTGTCATAATCTTGTACACCTCTATCAAATCTCCCCTCAATCTCCTATGCTCCAAGGAGAACAACCCCAGCTTCTCCCTTACCTAGTGGCTAAAATCCCTCATCCCTGAAACCATTCTGGTAAATCGCCTCTGCACCTTCTCAAGGACCCTCAGATCCTTCCTAAAGTGTAGTGACCAGAACAGGATGCAATGTTGGGGCCTAACCAGGGCTTTATAAAGGTTCAGCATAACCTCCCTGCTTTTGTACTCATTACCTCTATTTATGAAGCCCAAGATGCCATATGCTTTGCTAACTACTCTCAATATGTCCTGCCACCTTCAGAGATCTATGAACATGAACCCCCAGGTCACTCTGTCCCTGCACACTCTTTAGAACTGGGCAATTAAGTCTACATTGCCTCTCCCTATCCCTTCTTTTAGTTTAGTTTAGTTTAGAGATACAGCACTGAAACAGGCCCTTCGGCCCACCGAGTCTGTGCCGACCATCAACCACCCCTTTATACTAATCCTACACTAATCCCATATTCCTACCACATCCCCACCTGTCCCTATATTTCCCTACCACCTACCTATACTAGGGGCAATTTATAATGGCCAATTTACCTATCAACCTGCAAGTCTTTGGCATGTGGGAGGAAACCGGAGCACCCGGAGGAAACCCACGCAGACACAGGGAGAACTTGCAAACTCCACACAGGCAGTACCCAGAATTGAACCCGGGTCGCTGGAGCTGTGAGGCTGTAGTGCTAACCAAAATGCTTGTTTGTGCTCCTCCATCTAGCAAGTCTCTGTCACTCCCATGATGTCCACAGTATCTGTGCATTTTTGCTGCTAATCTGCTAACATTTGTGTATAACCACTTCCATTCATTCATCCCGTGCCCCATTTGTATAACTCTTCCTATTCAATCTCTAGTAGCCCACTGGTGATTCATTTGTCCCCACATTTGATGTTTGATTCCTCTTCTGTTTGTTCCTTGCCAGACCAGTGAAGTAAGATTCAGCATTGCAGACACTTTTTGCTATCTTATACTCCTGTACAAATTTCATCTCCCAATTTCCTAAATAACCATCTCTCCACCCTGTCCATTAGCACCCTAGTTCCTCTTCTCCCCCAAGTACAGGTCCTTCTTAGCAGCACAAGGACAATGAATTCCCCTCATTGCGTGGAGTTATTTGTTAACCTGGAAGGTAACTGCAGCTGGAGATTCAGGAAATGGCCCTTAATGTCACCAGAACATAGCAGATAAAGTACTATATCCGATTGTGACTCTCCCAGCACTGAATCCACAGATCTAGTGCAGTAGGATATCTCACCTTGATACCAGATGGCTCCTTTGATTGCCATCCTTCGCAAAGGGTGTATCATTGCATTCCACAAGACAGACGGTTGATGAGGGCCGGTTTCATTTATCTCACTGCCATAACTAACACTGAAATGAAACAGGATCAAATCACCAAACATACAATAGGAATATAGCAATATCAAAATAATCTGCAAGAAGCAATTCCCTAAGCTTATTGAACAGTTCAAAGTAAAACTTGTAAACAGTTCAAAAGCAAACCAAGTATTAATTTAGTACCAGCTGATGACTTCCTGTCCCTCCAGCACACATTCTCTGCTACTTACAAAAGTTCTCTCCGATAACTTGTGAAATCTTCTTCTCCAAACCTTTTCCATCTTAACAGTTCAGAGTTCAGTTGCTAACTCTCCATAGAAAGATCTTTTTGGCCCACTTTCTTATCCAATCTATTCTCAATAAGCAGGAAGATAAGTGCAGATTTGGGCTATCATTCAGCCCATCGAGCTCATCATTCCATGGAACCCTACCACACCCTCTCACAGCACCAGCTATCTTTTGAATGACTTTGGTTTTTGGCCCAAGTCCCTGACCTTTCAGGTGTTAATCACTGTGTGATGAATGGATTCCTCACATCAGCTCTGAACTTACCTTTTTCCAGTTTATGTCCCCTAGTCCTGCAGTCATATTGTAACTTGAAATAGTTCTCATAATGAACCATTTTTTAATTTCACTTAATGGCCTTTAGTTTCCACTTGGTTGTGCTGGTTTTTTCAGTGCAACTTGCCAGAAATCGGCCAAACTAATGTAAAAAAAAAATCACAAAATTTAAAGTGCAAATTGCATTCGGTGCAAATCAAGTTTCCGCAATCTTTTGCTCTAGATTAAAAACCATTGTTCTAGAAGTAGGCCCTGCTCACAAAACTGGCCATGTCCCTCAAGGTGAATTAATCATCACTGGGATATTCCACAAACTGTGATCATTTGCAGGGGTACAGGGAGGCTTTAACATTTATCTGTTTCTAGGGTGAATGGACACTAATAGGCTAGTTTGAAAAGTTATTACATTTTCTTAATTTACTAAGAAACTGATTGCTGTACACAAAAGTAAATGATTTTGTACAGTTTTTAAAGTCATTTTCAGTTATTTAAAAGTCAGGTTACTCACAGGTAGTGGACTAGACACACTTATTAACAAATACTTATATTTTGTGATAAACCCATTTGCAGCTGCATTAATAAAACTGCACCTTGTTACCACTCTTAAATAAATCAAGTGAGGTCTTATGATACAAATTTTTTTTGAAAAAAATTGTGTTCTAACATACTGCCCGATTGCACTGACTCATGGAAGATTTTGCATTCAACTATATGTCAATGAGCTTGACCAGAAACTTGAGCAAATAAAATGTAAAACTTGTGCAATTTGTGCCCAGTTTGCTGATGTACCCAAAGTGGAAACTCTTGGTAATTATCTGATATACCTTCGTAAGGTCCACTCTTATTTGGGGTTCCTTTCAAAGTTGAAAAATTAAAGTGTTTCCTAACCTTTCTTCATTGCTGAGACCTCTGATGTGACTGATTAGTCTCATAGTCCTTCCAGGCTGTGACTCAGTGACCAGGACTGATTGCAGTATTTGAGGTACAGCCAACCGAAAAAAAACAGCTTCAATACAACGCCTTTGTTGGCATGTTGGCCTTTATTGCAAGGGGATTGGAGTACAGGAATAAAGAAGTCTTACTAAAATTGTACAGGGCTTTGGTGAGATCGCACCTGGAAAACTGTGTGCAGTTTTGGTCTCCACATTTAAGAAAGGATATACTTGTACTAGAGGCAGTGCAGCGAAGACTTACTAAATTAGTCCCTGGGATGAGGAGGTTGTCCTATGATGACAGGCTGAGTAAATTGGGCCTATATTCTCTGGAGTTTAGAAGAATGAGCGGTGATCTCATTGAGACATACAAGATTCTGAAAAGACTTGATAGGGTAGAAGCTGAGAGATTGTTCCCACTGGTCAGGGAATCTAGAACACGCGGACACAGTCTCAGGATAAGGGGTCAATCATTCAGGACTGAGGAGGAGGAGAAATTATTTCATTCAAAGGATTGTGAATCTTTGGAATTCTCTACCCCAGAGAGTTGTGGATGCTCTATCATTGAATACATTTAAGGCTGGGATAGATAGATTTTTGGTCTTGCAGGGAATCAAGGGATATGGGAAGCAGGTAGGAAAGTGGAATTGAACCCCAGGATCAGCCATGATTGTATTAAGTAGCGGAGCAGGCTCGATGGGCCATATGGTCTACTTCTGCTATTTCATGTATTCTGAGACCATAACCCCACTGATTTGACAATATAGCTTGCTCTGCTAACTACTGCTCTACAATCACTGGAAGATGGGCAGTCGAAAGTTTACTATAACTCTCAGATCATTCTCAGCTCTTCTCTAGCCTGTATTTTACACCATGTATTAACTGCACCTTCAGATTTATATCGCAATGTGTAAATCCCTCCACTTACAGTATTAAATTTCACCTGCCCACTGCAAATATCATCTGGATCGTTCTGTGAATCATCAGACTCTACTGCCTCTTCCCAGTGTGGCATTATCTGCAGAGTGACCAATTAAATTTGTGTTTCTGAATCAAGGTGATGTATGTAGATCATAAATATTAGGGGAGCCGGCGCTAATTCCTGATGCACTCCATATCGCTCAGTACACCCGCAAGATAAAGTTATTCCCTACCTTGGTGAGTATACACTGATACCTGGATATCAGCCAGTTCGTCTAAACCTCCAAGTTCATATCAAAACACAGAACCTCAAAGGTACTAATCTCTGGACTGTTGCTTGAGGCACGCATTAAATGGCATAGGGTCAAGCAGATTAGCAAATAAAGAATGGTGTGGGAAGAAGGGGTTTTGATTCATGGATACTGGCACCAGTAACTGGGAAAGAGAGAGAGTTGTTCCTTTGGGATGGGGTCCACTTAAACCAGGCTGGCCAATCATATAACTAGGGCTGTGGATAGGGCTGTAAACTAAAAAGGAGTGGGGGAGGGGTCAAGTGAAGGGAGATTTAGAAATCTAAAGATAAAAGTCGAGGTAATAGAACAGTGTAGTGATTTGGGTAAAGACAAGCAGAGTAGGACAGGAAGGGAGTTTAATGGTAAGAGTGCATCAGTGAATAAGGTCTATGCAATGAATATTAGTAAAGAAATAAAATTAAAGGCTCTTATCTGAATGCATGAAGCATTTGTAATGAGGTAGATGAACCAGCGGGACAATAGGGATAAATGGTTTAGATCTAATCGCCATTACAGAGACATGGTTACAAGGTGACTAAGGTCGGGAAATAAATATTTCGGGGTACTCAACATTTCGGAAAGACAGACAGAATGGAAAAGGAGAAGGCGTAGCCCTGATGGTAAAGGATGACAAAAAGACATTATTGAGAAGGGATCTTAGCTCAGAAAATCAGGAAGTAGAATCAGTGTGGGTGGAGATTAGGAATGACAAAGGACAGAAATGCTGGTGGGAGCAGTTTATAGGCCCCCTAACAGTAGTTATCCCATTGGACAGAGCATTAAGCAAGAAATAATTGGAGCTTGTAATAAAGGCAATGTAATAATTGTGAGGGACATTAATCTGGACAAATCAAATTGGCAAAGACAGTCAGGAAGAAGAGTTTGTAGAATACTTTTGTGACGGTTTCCTAGAACAATATGTCATGGAACCAGCAATCTTAGATCTAGTATTGTGCAATGAGGCAGGTTTCATTATTAACCTCATTAAGAAAGATCCTCTGGGAAAAAGTGATCATAATACAATTGAATTCCATATGAAGTTTGAAAGTGACATATTCCGGCACCAAACACGAATTTTAAACTTTAACAAAGCCAATTACATAGGCATGAGGGGACAGCTGGCTAAGGTTGATTGGATAAATAGACTAAAAAGGTATGGCAGTAAATAAACAGTGGAAAACATTTAAAGGAACAATTCAAAATGTTCAACAAAAATACATTCCATTTAAAAACAAAAACTCAGCAATAAAGATCCATCTGTGGCTTCATAGGGAAGTTAACAATTGTATTAGATTAAAAGAAGAGGCTTATAATGTTGTAAAGAATAGTAATCCTGAGGATTGGGAGTGTTTTAGAAACCAGCAAAGGGAGACCAAAAAGTTGATAGAAAGGGGAAAAAAATTAGAATAAATGAGTCAGAAATATAAAAACGGATTGTAAGAGCTTTTCCAAGTATATAAAAAGGAGTAGCTGAAATAGAGGCAGAGACAGCAGAAATTATCATGGGGAATGAGGAAATGGCAGAGACATTGAACAAGATAGTGTGTCAAATTACATAGCAGAAATACAGGGTAACCAAGGGGAACAAAGAGTGAGGAACTTAACGTAATTAATATTAGCAGAGAAAATGTAGTGGAGAAACTTAAGGGACTAAAAGCTGACAAATCCTCAGGACCTGATGGCTTCTGAAAAGATTCTAAAACAGGTGGCTGCACTGGTTATGATTTTCTAAAATTCCCTAGATTCTGGAACAGTCCCAGTGGTTTGGAAGTTAGCAAATGTAACACCGCTATACAAGAAAGGACAGGAAGAGAAAACAGGGAACTACAGGTCAGTTAGCCTGACATCAGTCATTGGGAAAATGCAGGAATTTATTATTAAGGACGTCTTAACAATGCACTCAGAAAATCATAGTATGATCAGACAAAGTCAACATGGTTTTACGAAAGAAAAATCATGTTTGATAAATTTATTAGGGGGGGAACCTGTAGATGCAGTACATTTGGATTTCCAAAAGGTATTCAGTTAGGTGCGATAAAAAAGGTTATGTAAGGTTAATACTCACAGAGTTGGGGGTAATATATTAGCATAGATGGAGGATTGGGTAACAGACAGGAAGCAAAGATTAGGGATAAATGGAACATTTTCAAATTGGCAGGCTGTAACCAGAGGAGTGCTGCGAGGATCAGTGCTGGGACCTCAGCTATTTACAATTTATATTAATGATAATAATTATTATTATTATGGGGAGATGGTAGCATAGTGGTAATGTCACTGGATTAGTAATCCAGAAGCCCAGGTTAATGATCTGGGGACATGGGTTTGAATCCCACCACAGCACCCAGTGAAATTTGAATTCAATCAATAAATCTGGAATTTAAAAAAACTAGTCTAATGGTGACCATGAACCCATTGTTGATTGTTGTAAAAACCCATCTGCTTCACTAATGTCCTTTAGGGAAGGAAATCTGCCGTCCTTGCCTGATCTGGCCGACATGCGACTCTAGACCCACAGCAATGTGGCTGACTCTTAAATGGCCTCTGAAATGGCCTAGCAAGCCACTTAGTTTCTCAAAGGGCAATTAGGGATGGGCAATAATTGCTGGCCTAGCCAGCAACACCCACAGCCCCGGAATGAATTAAAAAAAACTCAGACAAAGAGACCGTAAGTAATGTATTCAATAAAAGCAAAATACTGTAGATGCTGGAAATCTGAAATAAAAACAGAAATTGCTGGAAATATTCAGCAGGTCTGGCAGCAACTGTGGAGAGAGAAGCAGAGCTAATGTTTCAGGTCTGTGACCTTTCATCAGAACTGGCAAAGGTTAAAAATGTAATAGGTTTTAAGCAAGTGAAGCAGGGGTGGGGGGAAGAGAACAATAGGGAAGGTGTGTGATAGGACTGAGGGCTGGAGAGATTAACTGATAAGGAGGTCATGGAGCAAAGACAAACAAACAGAGTGTGCTAATGGTGTGGTGAAAGACAAAGCATTAGTACAGAGAGAGTGTTAATGACAGAATAATGAACAGCCCTGGCCAAAAGCACAAACATGAAAAACCCAGTTTAAGGCAGGCACGTGGTAAAAAAATGATAAAATGGGCAGCACAGTGGCGCAGTGGTTAGCACCGCAGCCTCAGAGCTCCAGCAACCTGGGTTCAATTCTGGGTACTGCCTGGTTTCCTCCCACAGCCAAAGACTTGCAGGTTGATAGGTAAATTGGCCATTATAAATTGCCCCTAGTATAGGTAGGTGGTAGGGGAATTGAGGGAAGGTGGGGATGTGGTAGGAACATGGGATTAATGTAGGATTAGTATAAATGGGTGGTTGATGGTCGGCACAGACTCGGTGGGCCGAAGGGTCTGTTTCAGTGCTGTATCTCTAAATAAATAAAATAAAGTAATAATAAAAAAGGGTCTGCCATGCTCTGAAATTATTGAACTCAATGTTCAGTTGGAAGGTTGTAGAGTGCCTAATCGAAAAATTAGGTGCTGTTCCTCGAGCTTGCATTGATGTTCACTGATAGAAATGCGGGCATGAGAGCAGGGGTGTGTGTTGAAATGGCAAGCAACCGGAAGCTCGGGGTCATGCTTTCAGACTGAGCGGAGGTGTTCCACAAAGCAAAGTATGGTATTTAAGTTTGCTGATGATACAAAGTTGGGTGAGAATGTAAGCTGTAAGGAGGATACAAAGATACAAAGACAGGATAAGTGTTTGGGCATATGGCGTATAATGTGGGCAAGTGTGAGGTTATTCACTTTGATAGTAAGAATAGAAAAGCAGAATATTTTTTAAAAGGCGTGCAACTTTGAAATGTTGATGTTCAGAGAGACTTGGGTCTACTTGTATAAGAAACACAGAAAGTTAGCATGCAGGTACAACAAGCAATTAGGAAGGCAAATGGCATATTGGCCTTTATTGCAAGGGGATTTGTGTACAAGAATAGGGAAGCTTTACTGCAATTGTATAGGATATTGGTGAGACCACACGTGGAGAACCATGCGCAGTTCTGGTCTCCGTATCTAAGGAAGGTGAAATACCTGTCCTGGAGGCAGTACAACAAAGGTTCACTAGATTGGTTCCTGGGATGAGAGGGTTGTCTTATGATGAGACTCTGCATAAATTGAGCCTATATTCTCTGGAGTTTAGGAGAATGAAAGGTGATCTCATTGAAACATACAAGATTCTGAAGGGCTTGTTTCCCTTGGCTGGGGAATCTAGAACACGACAGCATGGCCTCAGGATAAGGGGTCGATCATTTAGCACTGAGGTGAGGAGAAATTTCTTCACTCTGAGGATTGTGAATCTTGGGAATTGTGCACCCCAGAGGATTGTGGATGCTCCATCGTTGAGTATATTCAAGACTGAGATTGCTAGAATTCTGATCTCTTAGGGAATGAAGGGATATAAGGAGCGGGCAGGAAAGTAGAGTTGAAGTAGAAGATCAGCCATGATCATATGGAATGGCGGAGCAGACTTGAGATGCCAAATGGTATACTCCTGCTCCTATTTCTTATGTTCTTAAGTCTTCTCAATGCCATGGCTGTGTGGTGTAGCCTGTACCTCAAATATCCAGCCAACTTTCCTTAAATGTTTCCACGCTCCCAGCCCCTTCTTCTCCCTGGGCTGCCCATTGGACACATTCACCCATCTCTCTGTGAAGTGATTCAATCTAATCTGTCTGAGTATCTTCCCTCTTCTAAGCTGAGCCTTTGTCCATGTTTCTGGAGTTTGTGGCCATTTTGAAAAAATGATCAGGGTTCAATTTAGCAACTCCCAAAAGGATCTGTAATATTCTCTCCCCAGAGAATTCTCTTCACAATAACCAGTTCAGGCTTTGCATAGATCACATGCCTTAAATGTACCCAGTACTCCAGGTGTTCCCATACCAGGGCCCAGAACTGTACCCACTGCCCCATGGGCTGTATTTTAAGAACTTGTCACCGGTATTGGTGGCGAGCTCAAAAAATGCCGGTCTGCCCATACGGGCTGTGCAGCAAACAGCCACCACAATCTCCTGTGCGGCGGCTCATTTAAATACCTGGGGCAACCCACCTCCCCAAATTACGTGGAGAGGGTGGGCTGTCCATTGCCGGCAATGGCATCAGCTGCCTGTGCGCAGGCACTGGCGCCATTTTTAAAGGGCTGTCAGCCCTGTCGGCACTTTTAAATTTTAAAGAAGTAACCCCAAAATTAAATAAATACATTTATAACATCCCTTTCCCACCCCCCACAAAAACAATTACAATAACGATTTGCCCTTCCTCCCCAAAACACTTACCTTTTACATCTGACCTTCCCCACCTCCCCCCACCCCCAAACTGCATAAAGTGTAAAGATTAATCCTTCCCACCATCCCCTACACCCATTACATTTATTTGCCCCGTTTCCCCCACTCCAGCAATGAAAATCTTACCTCCTACCCCCTCCCCGTCAGTGTGGCACCTTGTTTCCCCAGACGGGGATTTGAAGGATTTGGGAGTGCTGGCCGCCTTGCTGAAGATTGCGGCGGGCCCTCAAGATCGCAGGCAAGTCTATTTAAACGTATCTGGGGCAGGGCCTCGTGTCGTCGAGGTCCATGGCGGGCCTCACCCGGAGCCATCTTCAGGCCCTCCCCCCCGCCACAGAACCCGACGCCTGGGAGAGATCAAAATCCAGCCCCATGTGTAGCTATGCTATGAATGGTATTGACTCAGCAGCATCTTCTGGGATTTCTGCTCCATCCCTCTGACCATGGATTCCAAGATTCCATTGACTTTCCATGCAGCTGCCACATATTGAGCTATTTGTGTCTGAGCTTTTTGCACAAATCCCCCAATCTCTCTCAAGTTGTGCCCACTTTCACAACCTATTGAGTTCTCTATATTTATAAGCATATTCGGAAGAAAAGACCACTAAGGGATGGAGGAAAGAATGTAATTGTGAATGATGGTATAGCAGATACTATATAATGGTGGTGGAAGTGAGCCTGTAGTTGTACCTGAGGAAGATATTGAATGACTTGTTAGAGAAAATGAAAATGTTTGCAGGGCAATGGGAAAGGAGCAGGGGAGTAGCACTCAATGAGACAGCACAGTCACGATGGGAAGAATAGCCTCCTTTTGTGCTGTATGGTTCTATATGTGCCAATGGTTTCCTAGAAACTAACGCCACTACCTCAATTCTCTCCCCATATCTTTCTATTTCCAATATTTATCTACACTTCCCTTAAATGGCTGCTCTCCCACTCCATCCTCTACCCTTCCCCACTCTCAGCAGGGAGAAGAGACTCGGATGCATGCCAGGATAACTAGCTGACCAGGAAAACATGATTCACCAGGAAAGAGGGAAGGAGGATGCAACTGTCCCAGTCAATGTAATGCATGGGGTTGGGAAGGGGTGGGGATGTGCTGTTGGTGAGACAGTACTAAAAATGTTGCCCATTGGTGGGAGGTTGTGGAATGTTTCAGATTGGTTAAGCTACTGGTAATGATAGTTAATGGAAGGAGGGTTAAGGTACTGGCAATGATGATTAGTGGAAGGAAGGTAAAGTTTCTGGTAACTATAGTTAGTGGAGGAACCGTTAAAGCACTGGTAATGATGGTTGGTGAAGAGAGGGTTATGGTATCATTAATGACAGATGGTGGAGGGGAGGAGTTAAGGTACTGGTAATGATGGCCAGTAGATGACAGATTAAGGTACAGTTGTTGCTTTAGTTGTTGGAGATGCAGGATCTGTTTACAGGATTTATCACTGAAACAACCCAACTAGCATATCCAGTATAAAGACCCTCAGTAGGTGTCCAGCTCTGCCGTTACTTAGCTCCTCCAAGTGCAATACAATCTTTTGCTGCAGGCACATAGTCACCTCTGAAGCTACTGAAAAGCACAGAATCAGAGCACAGGAGGAGGCCATTTCGCCTATCGTGCCTGTATCACCCCTTTAAAAAGAGTTTACCAATTAATCCTACTCTCATACTTCTTCCTCATAGCTCTGTAATTTATTTTATTTTCAAGTAATTATCCAATTCCTTTTGAAAATGATACTGCATCTGCTTCCAGTGCCCTTTCAGGCACCCCATTCCAGATCATAATACAATTCTCAACTCACCTCAGGCTCTTTTGTCAATAACCTTAAATCTGTATCCTCTGGTTACCAATTCTTCTGCTACTAGAAAGAGTCTCCTAATTTAACTCTCCAAGGCCTTGACATCCTTCCTAAAGTCTGCTGCTCAGAATTGGGCAAAATATCCCAGCCAAGGCTTAACAAATGGTTTATAAAGATTGAGTATTACTTCCATGCCTTTGTACTATGCATGTATTTATAAAACTTAGGCTTCCATATGCTTTAACAACTTTTTCAGCTTGTTCTGCCACCTTCAAGGATTTGTATATGTGAATCTCAGGTGTCGATATTCCTCCACTCACCTAAAATCCTTTGTGTCTTTCCCTTCCTTAATAATGTTATCAGTATATATGAGGAAGCTTCCAAATGTATGCCCATGAAAATCAATTTTCACTCTCCAATTCCCTTACCACTATGCTGTACTGGTTTCAGGTATTATGTGAACATTTGCGCAGGCGCAGTGTCGGGTGCTGCACAGGTGTCGGGTCAAGTGCTGTGCGAGTGACGGGTCAAGTGCTGCAGGTGTTCTGGGTTGAACACTGTGTAGATGCCGGATCAAATGCTGCACGGGCGACGGGTTGAGTGAAGCGCGGGCACCAGGTCAAGCACTGCGGAGGCGCTAGAATGAGTGCTGTGGGGGCATTGTTCTTTGAGGTTATCGGTGGACGATTGTGCAAACAGTATTTTGGGGACAGACTAGATAGACCAGTTGCTTTTTCCTATTTCTCACTATACACTGCCTAAGGAAGATTCGGGCCAATGGCCTCCCTCGCTCCATCCTTTCTTAGGTCCTTCATTGGAAAATTGGAAATTGATCTATATGAAATAGTTTCAGAGCTACAGTACTACAGAAACAGCAAGCTAAGATAGAATTAAAACATCTTAAATTGTAAACTTACTTGGTAGGAAGTTCACATTTGTTGAGGACTCGCTTGGAAGACCAAGCCTCAATGGGTGTTCCTCCCCAGCATGATTCCACCAACCCAATAGGATACTGCAGCTTGTCATAGAGGTATTGGCCAAACAACCAGCAAACAGCTGAGAATGAGGTGAAATTGCCTTTCCCAAGAATTTCTAGGATTCAATAAATGAAGACGATGACTAGCAGGAAAAAAACCCTTCTTCTTTCACAATAGCATTAGGCTTCTCTACCACCAGATAGAGAAACTTCGTCTGATGGGGAAAACCAGAAAAAGGGGGCATAATCTTAAAATTAGAGCTAGGCCTTTCAGGAGTGAAATCAAGCAGCACCTTTTCACACAAAGGGTAGTGAAAATCTGGAACTCTCTTCCCCCAAAAATCTGTGGATGCTGGGGTTCAATTTAAGCTTTCAAGACTGAGATCAATAGATTTTCATTAGTTCAGGTCGCAAGAGACATGGAATAAAGGTGGGTAAATGGAGCTAAGATACAAATCAGCCATGATTTGGCTAAACAGCAGAGCAGACCCAAGGGGCTAAATGGCTTACTCCTGTTCCTATGTTCCTGTGGCCAGAACACCAGGACCATGGGATCTTTTGTATTTACCTTATACAGTAGACCATGCCTCAGTTTAACATCTTATTTGAAAGATTTCACCTTTGACAATCTTGCAAATTCTTGGTTTCTCTCAATACAAAAGAAACCGACATGGCCCAAGGCACATTCCTTCTCCAGGGGCCTTGCATCTGAACTTTAGCTGACATCTCCCTTCAGCTACTGTGGTAGCACATGGTCTTTAACTACATCAGATCAACCCTGTGTAACAAAGGCTTCAAACACCAATATTTGTGATTTCAAGAGCTGATAAGTAAAGATCGAACAATATCAAGAGTCTTCTTAATGTGTTTTATTATTTCTAATATTATGACTGATGGGTAACTGGTAACTTCTGCTGCGTTCAGTTGTCCATTTTATGTAAAGTAACCCAGATCGTTGGTTTGTCACATTGGAGAGATGATCAGTTCCTGTTTGAACAGATAGGCATATGGGCAGTTGCAAGATCCCACAATCCAGTAGACACACCAAGGGATCTTACTGTTACAAATCCCAGGTCACACTATTATGTAACTAGCTAGTGGGCATTAAAGGCATACTCCTGATCACAGGGGACATGGATTCAACTTAAAGGAGTGACCAGTGACACTGAGCCCAGGATAATATCTTTGCAGTCAGCTTGACTGATTGCCAATGCTCTCGTCCGAGTCAGAAGGTCGTGGGTCTGTGCCCCACTCCAAGATTTGTACTCAAAACCCAGTCAGACACTCCACTAAAGAAGAGCTGCATGACTGGAGGTGACCATTTTCAAATGCAATGTTAAACCAAGGTCTTATATGCTGGCTAAAATGAACACAAAGAGACTCCATGGCATCATTCAACCAACAGTTGGGACTCTCTCACAGGCCTGGCCAAAGTTCCCCATCAATCACCAAACCAAAGGAACTTCTTATTTATCTCTGGTGTTTATGGACCTCGCTGTATGCAACTGAACTTTTTTTTCATTCATTCATGGGTTGTGGGTGTCGCTGGCAAAGGTCAGCATTTATTGCCCATCCCTAATTGCCCTTGAGAAGGCAGTGGTGAGCCGGCTTCTTGAACCACTGCTGTCTATGGGGCGTAGGTACTCCCAAAGTACTGTTAAGGAGGGAGTTCCGGGATATCTTGATGCAGCGACAGTGAAGGATCAGCAATATAGTTCCGTCAGGATGGTGTGTGACATGAAGGGGAACTTGTAGGTGGTGGTGTTCCCATGAGCCTGCTGCCCTAGTTCTTTTAGGTGATACAGGTCACGGGGTTGGAAGGTCCTGTCAAAGAAGACGTGGTGAGTTGCTGTAGTGCATCTTGTGTATGGTACACAGTGCTGCGATTGTGAGTCGGTGGTGGAGGGAGTGAATGTCTAAGATGGTGAATGGATGCCGATCAAGTGGGCTGCTTCGTCGTGGATGGTGTCGAGCTTCCTGAGTGTTGTTGGAGCCACACCCATCCAGGCAAGTGCAGAGTATTCCATCACACTCCTGAATTATGCCTTACAGATGGTGGACAGGCTTTGGTGAGTTAGGAGGTGGGTTACTCAGCATAGAATTCCCTGCCACTGACCTGATTTTGTAGTAAATGTAGCATTTATGTAGCTGCTCCAGTTCCGTTTTTGGTCAATGGTAATCTCCAGGATGTTGATAGTGGGGGATTCAGCGACGTAAATGCCATTGAATGTCAAGAGAGGTGGTTAAATTCTCTCCAATGGGAGATGGCCATTGCTGGCACTTAAGTGGTGCAAATGTTATTTGCCACTTATCAGCCCAAGCCTGAATGTTGTCCAGGTCTTGTTGCATATGGACACGGACTGCTTCTGTATCTGAGGAGCATACAATCATCAACTAATAGCCCCACTTCTAAGCTTATGATGGAGGGAAGGTCATTGATGAAGCAGCTGAAGTTGGTTGGGCCTAGGACACTACCATGAGGAACTGCAACAGTCGTGGAGTTGAGATGATTGACCTCCAACAAACACAACCATCTTCCTTTGTGCTAGGTATGACTCCAACCAGTGGAGAGTTTTCCCCAATTCCCATTAACTCCAGTTTTGCTAGGGCTTCTTGATGCCAGACTCAGTCAAATGTTGCTTTGATATCAAGGGCAATCACTCTCACCTCATGTTTGGATAAAGGCTATAATGAGGTCAGGAGTTGAGTGGCCCTGGTAGAACCCAAACTGAGCAACAGTGAGCAAGTGGTTGCTGTTTAAGTGGTGCTTGATAGCACAGTTGACGATACCTTCCATCACTTTACTGATGATCGAGAGTAGACTGATGGGATGGCAACTGGCCGGATTGGATTTGTTCTGCTTTTTGTGGATGTGGGCAATTTTCCACATTGTCAGGTAGATGCTAGTGTTGGAGCTGTGTGGCAACAGCCTGGCTAGGGGCTCAGCTAGTTCAGAAGCACAAATCATGTAAACAAATACACAGAATAATGTGTAGACAAGCTGGTTGTGATAGGGTGTGCTGGAGCCCTTTTTACTCACTATAGCAGCCCACCCTTATCTGCTGTGGGAACTGACCATACCCACTGTGGGAGCTGCCGCCTTACCTGCTGTGGGAACTGACCACTGCACCTCAATGCCAGCAAGATCATTCAGCTCTTGGTTTGACTCCTTCAGTGATGCTTGGAACAGTCGGATATATGGATAATGGGAAGCAACAGACAACTCTTCACTTGCATTAATAATCTGTAAGAGAGTGTTGCAATGACCATCTTCATATTAACATCTCTTAGAATAGATATAAAAGCATAGTAACTGAGAGAGAAAGATTATTGCTTCAAGAATTTCAGAACCTGCTATTGTTTCCACCCCTCCCCCTAGCCACACTGTTATACAATAAAATAAAAGCAAAATACTGCGAATGCTGGAAATCTGAAATAAAAACAAGAAATGCTAGAACCACTCAGCAGGTCTGGCAGCATCTGTGGAAAGAGAAGCAGAGTTAACGTTTCGGGTCAGTGACCCTTCATCGGAACTGACAAATATTAGAAAAGTCACAGGTTATAAGCAAGTGAGGTGGGGGTGGGGCAAGAGATAACAAAGGAGGTCGAGATTGGACTAGGCCACATAGCTGACCAAAAGGTCACGGAGCAAAGGCAAACAATATGTTAATGGTGTGTTGAAAGTCAAAGCATTAGTACAGATTAGCTGTTAATACACTGAATATTGAACAGCAGCAAGTGCAAACCTGAAAAAAAACAGTGGGTAAGCAAACTGAACAAACTAAGATGAAATGAACTAAATGCAAAAAAAAGATTGTAAAAAATGTAAAAAAGAATGTAAAAAAAAGGAAGAAAAAAATAACTAAAAATGAAAGTAAAATGGGGGGCTGTCATGCTCTGAAATTATTGAACTCAATGTTCAGTCCGGCAGGCTGTAGTGTGCCTAATCGGTAGATTTATACAATAAAACCTGATACTGAGTACAGCAACATATCACAATTCGTAAAATATCAATCATTTGAGAAATCCCCCTCGACACACTCTGCCTCTACGCCCAGACACACTCCGCCCCTCCGCCCAGACACACTCTGCCTTCCCCCCAGACACACTCTGCCTTCCCCCCAGACACACTCTGCCCTTCTTCCCCCCAGACACACTCTGCCCTTCGCCCCCCCAGACACACTCTGCCCTTCGCCCCCCCAGACACACTCTGCCCTTCACCCCCCCCAGACACACTCCGCCTCTCTGCCCAAACACATTCTGTCTTCCACCCAGACACACGCCGCCCCTCCGCCCAGACACACTCCGCCCAGACACACTCTGCCCCTCCGCCCAGACACTGTCTGGTAGAGCATGGCTACCCAACCCGAACCAGACGGGACCCGACGACACATGTCAGGTTCGGGTTGGATTGCGTCACTCTTCCGGGTCCGGCTTTCGGGTCGGGTCGGGCCAGGTCGGACACGCTCTATCACTACCTCCGGTACATGGCTCCAATCTTAATGTACTTTTTAAGCAACCTTTCAAGTCCAGTTACATTTTTAGTTGCTTATCTGTACAAGCTTAAAAAGTGAAAAACAGAAGCTAGGTTAACTGAACATTCAGGTCGGGTAAAAATGAAAGGACTCAGGCTGGGTCGGGTTTCATTTGCAGACCCGACGCGGCCTTTACTCTCTGGCTTTCTGACCTTTTGGGAATTTTGGATTGGAAAATTGTTACTATTATTTAAGAAGGGAGGAAGAGTCAAACCAGGTAACTACAGACCTGTCAGTGATTTGGACATGAGTCAGTATGGATTAGTGAAGGTTAGGTCATGTCTGACAAATCTGGCAGAATATTTTGAAGAAGTCACTAATGTGGTGGACAGAGTATTTTGTCCACATAGATTTCCAGAAGGCATTTGAGAAGGTTCCACAGGGGTGAATATTACCAAAAACAAAAGTGCCTGGAATTGGAGTAACCTTGTGACATGTGTTGGTAATTTGTTGGGAGATGGGAAACAGAGAGTAAGGATTAAGGGAGTGTTTTCTGATTGGCAGGATGTCACAAGTGGTGTCCTCAGCCTTTCACCATATTTGTCAATGATTTGTAATAAAGACAAGAAGCTGCAAGTTTGCTGATGACAAGAAGTTAGGTGGCACGGTAAGTAGTGTAAACGGGAGCAGCACATTACAAAGGGGCATAGACAGCTTAAGATAGAAAACTATGGCAGATGGAGTTCAATGTGGGGAAATGTGAGGTCATCCACTTTGGATCCAAGAAAGACAATTTAAACTATTTCCTAAGGGCGGGGAACTAGAAACAAAGGGATTTGAGCGTCAGGTACACAAATCATTAAAGTGCTTGCACAGTGGTGGATACTGCCAGAGACACCTGCTGGGAGCTGGTGTCTCTGTGCCAGGAACGACAGTTCTAGATGTAGAGTCTTTTGTTTATAGATTTATTAGAAAAAAAAACAATAATCACAGACAACACACGTGATGGTACAAAGACTGCAGAAACCTCACCTTACAGTTTCTGAGCTTAGTAGCAGTGTGGCCAACCTTTGATCTCCCTAACTTTGTGATGAGAATCTTAGCTTAGAAGATCAGGAAGTAAAAGCAGTATGGCTGGAGAAAGCTGGTGGGTGTAGTCTATAGGCCCTGTAACAATAGTTAAACTGTTGGACAGAACATTAAGCAAGAAATATTTGGAGCTTGTTACAAAGGCAATATAATAATCATGGGGGACTTTAATCTTCACATTGACAGGACAAAGCAAATTGGCAAAGATAGTCCAAGATGAGTTTGTAAAATGCTTTTGTGACAGCTTCCTCGAACAATATGTTCATGACCACAGGACTTCTCAGAGTAATTTATAGCCAATTAAGTACTTTTTGAAGTGTAGTCACTGTTGTAATGCAGGAAACATGGCAGCCAATTGGTGCACATCAAGTTCCCACAAACGGCAATGTGATAATGATCAGATTTGTTTTCGTGATGCTGATGGAGGTAGAAATATTGGCCATAACACCGGAGATAACTCCCTTGTTCTTCTTCTAAATAGCGCCTTGGGATCTTTTGCATCCACCTGAGAGGGCAGACGGGCCCTCGGTTTAACATCTCATCCGAAAGATGCACCACTGACAGTGCAGCATTCCTCGGTACTGTACTGGAGTGACAGCCTTGCCTTTTTTGTGCTCAAGCCTGGGAGTAGAATTTGAACCCAGAACTTTGTGACTGCTACCCAACTGAGCTATGGATGGCACTAAGAAGAAAGCTATTTTAGATCTAGTATTGTGCAAAGCGGCAGGGTTAATTAGTAATCTCACAGCAAAAGATTCCCTGGGAAAAAGCGATAATACAATTGAAATCCATATTAAGTTTAAGAGGGACATACTTGAGTCCAAAACAAGAATCTTAAACTTAAACAAAGCAATTACATAGGTTATGAGGGGATAGCTGGCTAAGACTGATTGGGTAAATAGATTAAAAGTTATGGTGGTAAATAAACAGTGGGAAGGAAACATTTAAGGAAATGATTCAAAATTTTCAACACAAATATGTTCCATTAGAAAACAGAAACTCAGCAAGAAAGATCCATTCTGGACTTACTAGGGAAGTTGATGACAATATTAAATTAAAAGAAGAGGTTTATAATGTTGCAAACTGAGGACTGGGAGTGTTTACAAACTAACAAAGGGCAAAAAAAGTTGATAAAAAGGGAAAAATAGAATGAGTAAATGAGCCAGGAATATAAAAACAGATTGGAAGAGCTTTTACAGATATAGAAGGAGAGTAGCTAAAGTAAACCTTGGTCCCTTAGAAGCAGCAACAGGAAAAATTATTCTGTAGAATGAGGTAATGGCAGAGACACTGAACCACTATTTTGTGTCTGTCTTCACAGTAGAAGACACAAATTACATAGCAGAAATAGAGGGTAATCAAGGCCTAAAAAGAGTGAGAAACATAATATCAGCAGAGAATATGTATTACAAAAATTAAGGGTCTAAATACCGATAAATCCCCAGGACCTGATGACCTACATCCTACGATTTTAAAAGAGATACAGGCAGAGATAGTGGATGCACTGGTTATGATATTCTAAAATTCCCTAGATTCCATAATGGTCCCACTGGATTCAAAGTTAGTAAATGTAACACTGCTATTTGCAACTACAGGTCAGTTAGCCTATGACAGTCGTCGGGAAAATGCTGGAATCTGTTATTAAGGAAGTCTTAACTTTTCGCTTCGAGAATCAGAGTATGATCAGACAGAGTCAATATGGTTTTACAAAAGGCTGCGTTTGCTGACAATGCAACCACTAGGTGGCGCAGTACTAACATGCACAAATGCAGCCTCTGCCACTGAAACGTCACTGTCTGCGACATCTCAGGGAGTTGCCAGGATTAAAGATGGTGCTGCTCAATTTATCACACAAAAAAAATCCCCTCAATGGCTGCCATCACCGCCTCCATCCCACCCCCAGCAGGCCCCCACTCCCTCCTGCCATTGCGCTTCTCTTTGCCACTCCCTTCTGCATCCGTCTTCTCGCTGCTTGCTCCCTGCTGCCTTCCCTTAACCACTCACTCCGGCCTCGCCACTTCCTCCGCCTCCAGTCACTCGTTCCCTGCTTCCCCCACCGCCCACCCTATCCCGCTCTCCGGTCACTCGCTCCCGGCTTCCCCTCCCCCAGCCACTCGCTCCAGGCTGCCATGCTTCCCTCCTCTCAGCCATTCGCTCCAACGTTTGATCGCTCCCCGCCGTGCCGCCCGAAGAAGCAAGAAGCGATGTGTGAGGGACAACGTGGGAGCGAGTGGCTGAGAGCTGGGAAGCGGTGTGGCCTGGAGCAACTGGAGAGCAGGGTGGGGGGAGGGGGAAGTGAGGAGCGAGGAATGATCGGCCAGGGGGGGTTGGTGGTGGTGGGCAGTAGTGAGGCCTGGAGTGAGAGGCTGAGGGGGGGGGGGAAACTGGCCGGTGGGGGGCGGGGGGGTGGGGGTGGAAGCATCGAGGGTGGGAGCAAAAGGCTGAGAGAGGGGAGTCCTGGAGCAGGTGGCCGAGGGGTGAGAGCGGCCAGTGGGGCAGGAGCGAGCAGCTGAAGGGGGGAGGAGCGAGTGGCTGAGGGAAGGCAGAGGCGTAGCGGGGTGATTGAGGGGTGAGGACATCATTACATGGTGACGTCATGCGCACACTCATATTGATTTGCTGTTCATGACGCCCACGATCACTCTGTGCATACTCTGCGTTATCAGGAGTAACCTTGTTTCCAAAAGGGAAATTGTGTTTGACAAATTTATTGGAGTTTTTTGATGATGTAACTGGTAGGGTAGATTAAAGGGGAGTCAGAGATGTAGTATACCTAAATTTCCAAAGGCATTCAATAAGGTGCCACACAAAAGGTTAATACGGAAGATAAGGGCTCATGGGGTTGGGGGTAATGTATTAGCGTGGATGGAGGATTGATTAATGGACAGGAAGCAGATAGTAGGGATACACAGGGCACGTTCAAGTTGGCAGGCTGTAACTAATGAAGCGCCGCAAGGAGCAATGCTGGTACCTCAGCTATTTTCAAACTATATTAATGACTTAAATGAACAGACCGAGCATAATGTATCCAAGTTTGCTGACAATACAAAGCTCGGTGAAAATGTAAGCTGTAAGGAGGACTCAAAGATTGCAAAGAGATATAGACAGTTAAAGTGAGAGGGCAACAAGGTGGCGGGTGGAATATAATGTGGGAAGTGTGAGGTTATTCACTTTGGTAATAATAGAAAAGCAGAATATTTTTAAAAGGCGTAAAATGTTTAAATGTTGATGTTCAGTGAAACTTGGATGTACTCGTATAAGGAACACAGAAAGTTAGCATGCAGGTACAGCAAGCAATTAGGAAGACAAATGGCCTGTTGGCCTTTATTGCAAAGGGACTGGAGTACAAGAATAAGGACATCTTGCCACAATTGTGTAGGGCATTAGTGAGACCACATCTGGAGAACCGTGTGTAGTTTTGGTCTCCATATCTAAGGAAGGATATACTTGCCTTGGAAGCGGTGCAGCGAAGTTTCACTAGATTGGTTTCTGGGATGAGAAGGTTGTCCTATGATGAAAGGCTGAGTAAATTGGGCATATGCTCTCTGGAGTTTCGGAAAATGGGAGGTGATATCATTAAAACAAGATTCTGATGGGGCTTGACAGGGTAGGGACTGAGAGGTTGTTTCCCCTGGCTGGAGAATCTACAACATGGGGGCACAGCCTCAGGCTAAGGGCTCGATCATTTAGGACTGCGATGCAGAGAAATTTCTTCACTCAGAGGGCTGTGAATCTTTGGAATTCTCCAACAGAGGGTTGTGGAAGCTCCATCGTTGGGTATATACAAGGAAAGATATGTTTTTGATCTCTCAGGAATCAAGGGATATGGAGAGCAGGCAGGAAAGTGGAGTTGAGGCAGAAGATTAGCCAGTATGGTCTACTGCAGCTCCCATTTCCCAATAGTACTGTATTGCCCTCAGCTACAGGCCATTACATCATACCGCTTCCATGGATTTTACCCTTGGTTTACATTACCTATCGTTAGCTTAGCGTTATGAAGACTTACTCTCTATGGAAGCTCCATGGCAATCATTTACATCTAAGGGAAAGGGTAAAACCAACCGGGACATATTTATTTATCAGAAGGTCAGAACTTTGCAAAGAACAAACACCTTACATCAGCCACAAAGGGACCTTGAAGCTCTGATCTGATTTTGGACATGTTCAAGATATTGTTTGTTTCAGCAGTTTCTGCAGAAACTAGGGTAGATTTTTACTTTATGTGAAAGCGCAAAATGGGTGGTGATAGCGAGTTGGCAGCCATTTCCCATCTCTCCCCATTACAGGCATTGGAAATAAAAATGGGGAGAGATTTGAAACTGGCTGCTGATTCGCTATCGCAGAGTCAAAATCTACAACACTGTCTTTTAAACACAAAATGGAGTCCTTAATACAACTTCCTTATCACTGCTCCGAACAAACAGCTACAAAAAACAAACAAGATGTTTTTTCTCAAGGGAACTGAAATACAAAAGTTAGGAAGTGATACTTCATTTGTATAAAACTCTGGTTAGACCCCATTTGGAGCACTGCATTCAGTTCTGGACACTGCACCTCAGGAAAGATATATTCAGAAGAGTGCAGCACATATTAACCAAAATGATTCCAGGACTAAAAGAGTTAAATAATGAAGTCAAGTTGCACTGACTAGGTTTGTATATATTAAAGGATTTGATAGACCAGATAGAGAAACATAGAAAAACAGGAGCAGGGGTAGGCCATTCGGCCCTTCGAGCCTGCTCCACCTTCAATACGATCATGGCTGATCATCCAAACTCAGTACCCTGTTCCCGCTTTCTCCCCTTGATCCCTTTAGCCCTAAGAACTATATCTAACTCTTTTTGAATATATTTAATGATTTGGCCTCAACTACTTTCTGTGGTAGAGAATTCCACAGGTTCACTACTCCCTGGGTGAAGAAATCCCTCCCCAACTCAGTCCTAAATGGCTTATCCCTTATCCTTAGAATGTGACTCCTGGTCCTGGACTCCCCTGCCATCGGGAACATCCTTCCTGCATCTAGTCTGTCCAGTCCTGTTAGAATTTTGTAGGTTTCTATGAGATCCCCTCTCATTCTTCTAAACTCCAGCGAATACAAGCCTAATCGACCCAATCTCTCTTCATATGTCTGTCCTACCATCCCAGGAATCAGTCTGGTGAACCTTCGCTGCACGCCCTCCATAGCAAGAACATCCTTCCTCAGATAAGGAGACCAAAACTGCACACAATACTCCAGATATGGTCTCACCAAGGCCTTGTATAATTGCAGCAAGACATCCTTGCTCCTGTACTCGAATCCTCTCGCTATAAAGGCAAACATACCATTTGCCTTCTTAACTGGCTGCTGCAGCTGCATGCTTACTTTCAGCGACTGGTACACAAGGACACCCAGGTCTCACTGCACCTCCCCCTTTCCCAATCTATCGCCATTGAGATAATAATCTGCCTTTCTGTTTTTGCCACCAAAGTGGATAACCTCACATTATACTGCATCTGCCATGTATTTGCCCACTCACTCAACCTGTCCAAATCAAAGGGTGGGAAGAATCCAGAGCAAGGGGGCATAACGTTAAAATTAATGCTCGACTGTTCAGGGGTAGCACATCTTAACACAAAGGGTAGTGGAAATTTGGAACTCTTTCCCCCAAATTGTTGTTGAGGCTGGGGTGGGATGACAGGGGGGGGGGGGGGGGGGGGGTGCAGGGGGATTGGGGGTCAGTGAACATTTCAAAACTGAGAACAATATTTTTGTTAGGTAAGGATATTAAAGATTATGGAAGCAAGGAGTGGGGTAAATGGTGTTAAGATACAAATCAGCCATGACCTAACTGAATGGCAGAATGGGTTACAGCAAAATCAAGATGATGAATTTTGGGTGGTAAGAGGCCTATGTTATAGTTCAGGAGCGGGACCATGGTGGGTTCAAAAATAGACCCACGGGTTTATTGATAGGTTGGTGCATGTGGCGAGTAATTATATCCTTGCATGGACTCAAGTTTGGAAAAAAAGGGATGACAGGTGACGTTGAAAATATGGGAAGATGGGAGGATAATCAGTAAAAATTTTGGTAGATAAAGAAATAATTTGAAGAAACTCAGAACATGTGCTTTATTAGTTAAAAATTGTCAGACTGTGTGTGAGGTTAAAGGCAAAATAGTTAACCAAGGAGAAGATCAAGAGTAATGATTGAAAAGCTGGAGTGCTGTTGTTTCAACTTCAGGAGGTGAGAAGATTAAGGGACACATTGCAGGTAGTTCAATCTGGAAATAAAATATTGAAAGATAAACCACAGGAGGAGGAGGTGGAGAGGTTAACATCAGTCCCTGCCCAACAAAGGCCGTAAAAGAGTTCCATTAAAAAAATCTTGTTGGGACACTTGAGGTGTAACAATAGCGTTCAGAAAACGAGAATGAAATTATAAGCTCACAGCAAGAATTACATTTTGTGTGAGGAAGGAAAGTAAGAATACCACAGGTGCTGGATGATGTTGGCGGAGCAGGCTCGATGGGATGAATGGCTTACTCCTGTTCCTATGTTTCTATGTGTTCATGTTTCCAGCCTTTTCTGTTTTTCGGAACATAGCAGCAGGAGTAGGCCATTCAGCCCATTGAGCCTGCCCCACCATTCAATATGATCAAGGCTGATCATCAGTGCCTTTTTCCCATGCTATCTCTTATGTCATTTGTATTTTGAAATCTGCCAATCTCTATTTTAAACATACTCAATGACTGAGCTTCCACAGCCCTCCAGGGTAAAGAATTCCAAAGATTCACTCCCCAACCAGGAGAAACATCTTAGCTGCATCTACCCGGTCTATCCCTTTAAGTATTTTGTAGGTTTCAATGAGATCACCTCTCATTCTTCAAAACTCTAGAGAATACAGGCTGAGTTTTTAATTATCAAATTAATAGGCTTCTAGAATTCCAGTCTGTATGAAAGTGTTTGTGAATGTGAAGAAGTTTGCTGAGAGTTTAACCTTTCAGTGTTCTGATGAAATGTCATTGACCTGAAACATTAACTCTTGTTTTTCTCTCTTCACAGATGCTGCCAGACCTGCTGAGCATATCCAGCACTATCTGTTTTTATTTCAGATTTACAGCATCTGCAGTATTTTGCTTTTAATCAAACTATGAAACTGGGACTAATTGGATTGCTCTTTGCAAGAGCCGGTGCAGACATGATGGACTGAATGGCCTCCTTCTGCACTGTACTCTTCTGTGATTCTATGGAGTGGGACAATGGTAGGCACAAATTGCTGAATTATAGTTAGCAGAAAAATGGCTGTTCCAACAGTTACCCAGTGACCATTTGGCTGGTCAAAGGGGAAAAGCCCTGTAATACATGCTGAACAATAAGGAATGTGAGAGGGATTTCAGACAGCAGGAAAGGATGTAAGGAACAGGTATGCACAATATTTTATGCTACACTGTGTTGTCTCTATGGGGAGAGGAATTACTCTGCTACCTAACTCACTCCGCCCAAAATCCTCACTTGATGGTGTTGTGATATTGGCTCAACACAAACATACCAAGCACTATAACAATGATTGGTAAACTAAAGGAAGAGTTCTTTATTGAATAGCAGGATTCTAGGAGAGCTCTTCAACGCACATGCTACCTGCTGACTAACACCAACTACTGTATCATGTTAACTTACATCACTTCCTGTGATGTATACTAAACTGTTTTCATATTCAGTAGTATGTTAATCAGTATTAGAGCAATGCCACAACAGATTGTGTATTTCTGTCTTTGTTTCTGACAACAACAGAGAGGTTTCTGCCACAGAGCTATTCTCCATACAACTCCTCCAAAACAACAAAAAGAACATTACCTGTAACACCGTCATCTCCATATTGCTTTGCCCACCACACAGCCAGATGTCTCCAAAATACACATCTTTTAGAACGATTCTGTTTACACTTCGGGCATACTTCTGCTTTGCAACGATCAAAAATGGACCACCTGCACCAACAGGATCAAGAGAAACTTTCCAGACACCACTGACACCAGGAGCTGGAGCTGAAAAACAAAACAGAAATACAACTGAAGGGCCAGTAACAACCGGAGGAGGGTGGGAGCAGTGCGTACATGATACAGCATGAACCTCCCACCATATTTAATATGCTCCAAACAAAATCACTGAGATACCCATGTAGGTAGAGACCTCAGGACAACAACATGCATTTATATCACACTCTTAAATGTAGTAAAATATCCCAAGGTGCTTCACAGGAGCATTAACAAACATTATTTGACACCAAGCACATAAAGAAATATTAGGACAGATGACCAAAAGCTTGATCAATAAGGTAGATTTTAAGTAGTATCTTAAAGAGTGGTAGAGAGGCAGAGAGATATAGGGAGGGAATTCCAGAGCTTTGGACTTTGGGAGCTAAAGTCACAGCCACCAATAGTGGAGCGACCAAAATCAGGGATGCGCAAGAGGCAGATTGAAGGAAATAAATCTAACAATCTCAGTCTTGAAAATTACAGTTTTGAATGGTTGTAGGGATGGAGGTGGTTACAGAGATAGGGAGAGGCGAGGCCATGGAGGAATCTGAAAACAAGAGGAGAATTTGTCAATCAAGACACTGCTGGACTGAGTGCCAATCAAGGTCAGCAAGCACAGAGCTAACTAGGCCTAGGTGCCAGTTACGATATCAGAGCAGAGTTTGGGATGAGTTCAAGTTCATGGAAGATGGGAGCTGGCCAGGGGAAACCATTGGATTAGCCACGTCTAGAGGTAACAAAGGCATGAATGAGGGTTTCAGCAGCAGATGAGCTGACACAGCGCAGAGTTGGGCAATGTTACAGAGGTGAAACTAGGCAGTGTTGGTGATGCAGCAGATGTGCAGTCAGAAGCTCATCTCAGAGTCAAATACGATACCCAGGTTGTGAACAGGTTGGTTCAGCATCAAACATTGACCAGGGAGAGGAATAGAGTCAATGACTAGGGAATGGAGTTTGTGCGAGCCCCAAAGACAATGGCTTCAGTCTCCCTAACATGTAAGTGGAGGAAATTTCTGCTCATCTAATACTGTATGTCAGACAAGTAGTATGACAAGTCAGAGACAGTGGAGGGAATGAGAAAAGTGGTGGTGAGTTAGAGCTAGGTGTCGCCAGAGTACATGTGGAACCTGAAATTGTGTTTTCGATGAAGCCAACGAGTGGCAGCATGTAAATGAGAAATAGGAGGTGGCTGAGGATAGATCCTTGGGGGACACCAGAGGTAATGGTGTGGGAGGGAGAAAAGAAGCCATTGCAAGTGACTCTGGTTACGACTCACTAGAAAAGAATGGAACTATGCGAATGCAGTCCCACAGAACTGGACAATGGAGGAGAGGCGCTGGAAGAGGTTGGTGCAGTCAATCATGTCAAAGACTGCAGACAGGCTGAAAAGGCTGAGGAGTGATAGTTTACCATGCGAACAGTCACTGTGGCAGGTGCAGAAACCTGATTGAAGGGATTCAAACAAAGAGTTAAAGGAAAGAGGGGCATGAATTTAGGAGGTGACAACATATTCAAGAACTTTAGAGAGGAAAAGGAGTTTGGAGATGGGGCTGATAGTTTGCAAGAACAGGGGTTGAGGAGGGAGGTGATGAGGCAGATTTGAAGGAGAGGGAGACAGCACCACTAACAATATCGGTAGACATGCGGGCCAGAAAGGAAGGTTGGTTGGTGAGAAGTTTGGTGGGAATAGGGCACAAGGAGCAGGAGGTGGGTTTCATGAACAAGATGAGCTCAGAGAGGGCATAATGAAAGATAGAAGAGAAACCAGAGAAAGATGCAAGTTCAGGGCTAGGGCAGGGGATCTTTAGGGGAACTTTGGCGTGGCAATTTGGGGGAAGGGAGGGAAACAGCAGATGCAGCTAAAATGTATAGTCTTAAATTTAGTGACAAATTTGTCCATGAGCTCCTTGTGCTTGTTGGAGATGAGAGAAGGAGTTTAAGAAGATGGTTTGCACTGCAGAAAAGAAACAGGGGGTTAGCTGTGCATTCCAGGATGATCCTGGAATGGTGAGAAGTTTTGGCATATGACAGCAGGCTCTGATAGTGCTTTATGTGGTCCAGCCAGATCTGGCCCTGAATGGATAAACCAGTTATTTACAAAAAAAATTCAAATCTGCATCCCTTGGACTTAAGGGAGCAGAATTGAGGGCCATACTGGGGTAATGTCCATGGTGAGAGAGAGTAATGGCTTTAATGGGAACAAGGGCTTCTAAGGAGAAGATGAGGGTCTGATTGAGCAGATTGGTAGTTGCAGAAATATAGTGGTGAATGGACGGCCAAAGGCTAGTAGGTTTGGAATTTAAAAGTGCGGTTGTAAGAGACTAGAGTATTGCAGAAAATAGAGACACGTTGTAGAAGCTTTTCGTCTTGCACTCATCAGGACAATCCGCAAGAATACCAATGTAAGGGGAAAAAATTATTTTATACTGTATCAGAGTGCTGATTGGTTGGCAAGTGAACTCTGATTGGTAGAGGCGTTGCCATGGAGAATGCATCAGTTTATGGTGACTGACAGTTAACTGCCAAGCTTTGTTTGAAATTTAAACCAGGCAGCTTGACTCTGGTCAAGGCATTGCCTTGAGGAATGTCACTTATTTTCTTTAGCTGAAACAGGGGCAATGTTTCTACACATTCTTTGTGTCTGCAAAGAACAGGGCCCTGTGTATTAATATATGTAGCTCCCAGTACACGCAAATGCGCCACACTACGAGCCCTACTGACAATCTTAAATTGGTTGTCAGCATAATACTTAGCACACTGAGGATTATTTAGCAAATGTTGTTCAATCGCGAAATCACATCTAATGTTGGATACTGTTTTGAGTTTTGTAACCATGGGCTTGTTGGGTACAGTCTCTACCTTGCCCGTTGTGAACAGCGGAAGGGACATGTTGTTTGATACAATCCGCCAGTCTTTGGGACGTATGGCCTATATACCTAGCATCACACTGGCATTGAAATTCATATATCACATTACTCAGTTGTGTGATAGGCAGGATGCCCTTCCCCCCAACATAACACTTAGCTTTTACATCTGACCTTCCCCCCCCAAAACTGCACAACGTTTAAGGTTCAACCCTTCCCAACCTCCTCTACATCCATTACGTGTATTTGACCCCATTGCCCCCCTCCTGCACTGGTAAATTTACCCCCTCCCCAACACTATGGCTCCTCATTTCCCCAGTCAGGGGTCTGAAAGCGCAGGAATGCCGGTTGCAAGCCAAAGATGGCAGCTGGCATTCAAGATTAGAGTTAAGTGTATTTAAATTTATTAATTTTATTGATTTGCATATTTAAATTGTAGTCCCATCGTCCAGCGATGAGGGGGGGGGGGGGGGGTGAGCACGGAGCTTCACAACCGCCGAGAGGATCAGGCAGGGCCCTGCAGTCGAGGTCCGTGGGCAGGCCTTATTCAGAGCCATCTTCAGGCACCCCCCGCCACAGATCACAATGTCGATGGCTTGTTAAAACCCACCCCAACTACACTAACAAACGTCCCCGTGAGGACATTGGTCCCAGTCCTGTTGGGGTGCAACCCGTCCCTTTTGAACAAGTGCCTCCAGCCCCAGAATTGGTCCCAATGTGCCATGAATCTGAAGCCCTCTCTCTTGCATCATGCATCAAGCCATGGACTGATCTCCCCATCTTCCTATTTCTACTCTCACTAGTGTGTGGCACTGGGAGTAATCCAGAGATTATTACCTACTTTCAAATCTCCTCCCTGGCTCCTGAAAATCTGAGGTAGGATCTTAATACCTGCCCTCTCTATGTTGTTGGTACCAATGTGTACGACAACTTGTGGTTCACTCCCTTCCCCTTGCAGAATATTCAGCTCCCTTTCCATGATGTCCTTGACCCTGGCACCAGAGAGACCACACACCAGGCTGAATTTTAACAGCCTGCCGCTGATCTCGGTGCTGAGCTCAAAAAATGGCGGCCAGCACGCCAAAGAGCTGCCACGATTTTATGCGTCCCAGCTCATTTTATCACCAAGGTGGCCCGCACCCCCCACCAATCACGCGAAGGTGGTGGCCCGTCCGTCCCCGTCAATGGCATCAGCTGCATGTGTGCATTTTTGAAGGGAAGCCAGCCCTGCTGCCCAATTTACATTTTTAAAGCAAGACACCCAAAATTCAATAAATAAATTTCCAACACCCCTTTTCCGTGCCCCCAATAAGAATTACAGTAACTATTTGCCCTTCACCCCCCCCGCCCAAAAGACTTACCTTTTACATCTTTCACCACCCGCCCCCCCCCCCCCCACCACACTGCACAAAGTTTAAGGTTCAACACTTCCCACCATCCCCTACACCCATTACATGTATTTGACCCCATTTCCCCTCCCCTACACCCTGGATCAGGCCGGTCCCTGCCCGCGTCGAGGTCTGTCAAGGGCCTCAACTGGAGCCATCTTCAGGTCCCCCCACCCGCCACGGATCACAACGTCGAAGGTTTGATCAAATCCAGCCCACCATGTGGACTCACAATGACGGTTACAGAAATGCCCGTCTGTCCCCCTAACTATGGAATCTCCTATAACGACTGCATTTCTACTCCTTCTTGTTCCCTCCTGTGCAGTCCCTTGCCCAGTGTTACTATGGTCTGTATTGCACTCCTTCACGGTGTCATCACTCCCAGCATTCTCCAATGCTGAGCATTGGTTTGAGAGTAGCACACACCCTGAAGACTCCTGCATTGCCTGCCTGTTCCTACTCTTCTAGATTACTCATCTACTCATCAGTGGCAATCCCTCATATCGAGGCTGATTCTTCCTTGCAGATGCTGGGTGGAAGTGAGATGTCAGTGATGGCTGTGAGCTCACAGATATCTTAATGAGCCCTACCTTAGCCTTGCAGGCTCTCCCACAGAGGAGATTGGTTGTCGGCTGCTAGAGATAGTGAGGTATTGTTGACTAAGCAGCTGCCCTCTCTTTCCGCCTCTCTCGCTATTCTTTCTTAGTATCTGCTCTTGATCTCAAAGTCTTCTATAGACATATAAATGGGAAAAGGAGGAGTGGGGCCGATTAAGGACCAAAAAGGTGATTTATGAATGGAGGCTGAAGGCATAGCTGATATGTTAAATTAATACTTTGCATCTGTCTGAACACTAACATTTAACAATTTCTCACCATTTAAAAAATATTCTGCTTTTCTATTCTTCCTACCAAAATGAATAACTTCACATTTCCTCACAGGTTGACAAGCTGTTACTGGTAGGATCCCACATTATCTCCATCTGGCACCTTATTGTCTCTTCACTTAACCTGTCTTTATCCCTTTGCAGGCTGTTTGTGTACTCCCCATGGCTTACTTTCCCACCTAGCTTTGCATCGTCAGCAAATTTTGAAACATTAAACTTGGTCCCCCATCTAAGACATCAATATAAATTGTAAACAGCTGAGAACCCACCATTGATCCTTGTGGCATCCCACTAGTAACAGCTTTTTTGCCACCCTGAAAATGACCGGTTTATTTCTACACCCTGTTTTCTGTCCATTAACTAGTCCTCTATCCAAGCTAATATATTACTCCAACTCCATGAGCCCTTACCTTGTGCAACAACCTTTTATCAAATGCCTTTTGAAAATCCAAATGTACTACATCCACTGATTCCCCTTTATCTACCCTGCTAAATACACCCTTAAAAAAAACTCTAATAGATTTGTCAAACATGATTTCCCTTTCATCAAACCATGTTGGCTCAGCCTAATCATATTATAACTTTCCAAGTGTCCTGTTACTGCTTCCTTTAGAATAAATTCCAGACTTTTCCTGACGACTGATGTCAAGCTAACTGGCCTGTGATTCCCTCTTTTCTCCCACCCTCCTTTCTCGAATAGCAGGGTGACATTTGCTACCTTCCAATCCAGTGGGACCATTCCAGAATCTAGGGAATTTTGGAAGACCACAATCAGTGCATCCACTATCTCTGCAGCCACCTCTTTTAAAACCCTAGGACGTAGGCCATCAGGTCCAGGGGATTTGTCAACTTTCAGTCCCATTAATTTCTCCAGTATTTTTCTTTATTAATTTTAATCGCTTTAAGTTCTTCACTCTCATTAGACCCTTAGTTCTGCACTATTTCTGGTTTTTTTTTATTTCTTCTTCTATGAAGATACAAAATATTTGTGTAACGTCTCTGTCATTTCCTTACTCCCCATTATTATTTCTCCTGTTTCTCCACTTATTTGGTGAAGACAGATGCAAGGTACTAATTTGGCCCTGCACCTCTACCAGAAGATCTTTTGGTCCTTAAGCAGCCCCAACTTTCCTTTGACTACCCTTTTATTATTTATAAAAATACTTTTGGCTTAACTTTTATGTGACCTATTAATCTTTTCTCACATACACTCTTTGTTCCTCTTACTTCCTTTTTCAATTCTTTCCTAGATTTTCTGCATTCTGCTTGGTTTTCTATTGTGTCATGACCTTAACATTAATCATGGCCTCCTTTTTCTGTTTCACTTTAATCCCAATGTATTTAGTTATGCAGTGAGCTCTAGCATTGCCCTTCCTTTCCTCCTCGTGGGAATGTGTTTAGTCTCGACTCGACCCATCTCCTCTTTGAACATTTGAATTGTTCAATTACTGTTTGCCTGCCTATCTTTGATTCCAATCAACCTGGGCCAGATCCCATTTCAATTCATTCAAGTTAGGTTTCCTCCAGTTGATTATTATCTCGCTTAATTTTTCCTTGTCCTTTTCTACAACTACTGCAAACCTAACGATAGTCCCAAATTCTCCCCGACTGAAGTGGCCATTTAGCTCCAGACCTCATTACAACCTTGGTCCAAATATGGACAAAAGAGCTCAATTCCAGAGGTGAGGGGAGAGTGACTGTTCTTGGCATCAAGGAGCCTTAAAAAAATTGAAATCAATGGGAATCAGGGAAAACTCTCCATTGGTTGGAGTCATACCTAGCACAAAGAAAGATGGCTGATATTGCTGAAGGCCAACCATATGGATATCGCTGCAGGAGTTCCTCAGGGTAGTGTCCTAGCCCAACCAACTTCAGCTGCTTCAGGAATGGCCTTCCCTCCAACATAAGCTCAGAATTGGGATATTCGCTGCTGATTGCAGTGTCCAGTACCATTCGCAACTCCTCAGATACTGAAGATATCCGTGCCCGCGTGCAGCAAGAACTGGACAACATGGGCTAATAAGGGGCAAGTAGCATTTGCACTGCACAAATGCCAGGCAATGACCATCTACAACGAGATAATCTAACTATGTCCCCTTGACATTCAACAACATTATCACTGAATTCCCCACTATCAGCATCCTGGGGATTACCATTGACCAGAAACTGAACTGGACCAGCCATAATTACACAGTGACTACAAGAGCAAGTCAGAGGATGGGAATTCTATGGCAAGTAACTCACCTCCTGCCTCCCCAGAGTCTGTCCACCATCTGTAAGGCTCAAGTCAGGAGTGTGATGGAATACTCTCCACTTGCCTGGATGAGTGCTTCCTCCAACATCTCTGAGGAAGCTCAACACCATCCAGGACACAGCAGCCCCCTTGATCAGTGCACCACCCACCAGCTTAAACATCCACTCCCTCAACAACCGGCACATAGAAGCAGCAGTGAGTATCATATACAAGCTGCTCTGCAGCAAGTCGCCAAGGCTCCTTCAACAGCAGCTTTCAAACACATGACCTCTACCACTCCATCCTGGCTTGGAACTATATCACTGTTCCTTCATTATCACTGGTCAAAAACCTAGAACATCCTCCCTAACAGCACTGTGGATGTACCTATACCACATTGACAGCAACAGTTCAAGAAGGCAGCTCACTACCCCTTTCTCAAGGGCAATTAGGAATGGGCAATAAATGCTGACCTTGCCAGTGACACTCACATTCCATGAATGAATTTAAAAAAGGCTCCACTTGCTTCACTTCATTCCTCAGAATTATGTTCAGTTAGTTGTTTCTGTAATGTTGTAGGGACATTTTAGAGAAATTCATAGACTCTGGTAAAGGTTAACTCACAACTCTTCATTATTTAGTTACTATATTCTTTTGGGCCTCCTTATCTCGAGAGACAATGGATACGCGCCTGGAGGTGGTCAGTGGTTTGTGAAGCAGCGCCTGGAGTGGCTATAAAGGCCAATTCTGGAGTAACAGGCTCTTCCACAGGTGCTGCAGAGAAATTTGTTTGTTGGGGCTGTTGCACAGTTGGCTCTCCCCTTGCGCCTCTGTCTTTTTTCCTGCCAACTACTAAGTCTCTTCGACTCGCCACAATTTAGCCCTGTCTTTATGGCTGCCCGCCAGCTCTGGCGAATGCTGGCAACTGACTCCCACGACTTGTGATCAATGTCACACGATTTCATGTCGCGTTTGCAGACGTCTTTATAACGGAGACATGGACGGCCGGTGGGTCTGATACCAGTGGCGAGCTCGCTGTACAATGTGTCTTTGGGGATCCTGCCATCTTCCATGCGGCTCACATGGCCAAGCCATCTCAAGCGCCGCTGACTCAGTAGTGTGTATAAGCTGGGGATGTTGGCCGCTTCAAGGACTTCTGTGTTGGAGATATAGTCCTGCCACCTGATGCCAAGTATTCTCCGAAGGCAGCGAAGATGGAATGAATTGAGACGTCGCTCTTGGCTGGCATACGTTGTCCAGGCCTCGCTGCCGTAGAGCAAGGTACTGAGGACACAGGCCTGATACACCCGGACTTTTGTGTTCCGTGTCAGTGCGCCATTTTCCCACACTCTCTTGGCCAGTCTGAACATAGCAGTGGAAGCCTTACCCATGCGCTTGTTGATTTCTGCATCTAGAGACAGGTTACTGGTGATAGTTGAGCCTAGGTAGGTGAACTCTTGAACCACTTCCAGAGCGTGGTCGCCAATATTGATGGATGGAGCATTTCTGACATCCTGCCCCATGATGTTCGTTTTCTTGAGGCTGATGGTTAGGCCAAATTCATTGCAGGCAGACGCAAACCTGTCGATGAGACTCTGCAGGCATTCTTCAGTGTGAGATGTTAAAGCAGCATCGTCAGCAAAGAGGAGTTCTCTGATGAGGACTTTCCGTACTTTGGACTTCGCTCTTAGACGGGCAAGGTTGAACAACCTGCCCCCTGATCTTGTGTGGAGGAAAATTCCTTCTTCAGAGGATTTGAACGCATGTGAAAGCAGCAGGGAGAAGAAAATCCCAAAAAGTGTGGGTGCGAGAACACAGCCCTGTTTCACACCACTCAGAATAGGAAAGGGCTATATACACACTCCTTAAGCTACCTAAGCTAGCATCATACATGTTGCTCCTTGTTCTCCTCTGGCCTATCTCATGACTGTGAGATCATCGCTTGTACAGTGGGAGAGGTCTCTCTCACTGTCTTTGTATTAACCCTTTACATCCTTGTGTACCTATCACAACCTCTGCATCATCAACTCGTTCTTTCAAACTAAACCCTGTCGCCAGGTTTCATGGAGGCACCCAAGATCACGTCCTTGGCACCAGCTGGACCTCATCGTCACAAGGCGAGCCTCCATAAACAGTGTTGAAATCACACGCAGCTTCCACAGTGCAGATTGCGACACTGACCACTTCCTGGTGTGCAGCAAGGTTACACTCAAACCAAAGAAGTTACATCACTCCAAGCAGAAGGGCCGCCCGCACATCAACACTAACAGGATTTCTTACCCATAGCTGTCACAAAAGTTCTTAATTCACTTGAAAAAGCCCTTCAAAACACTGCTGCAGGAGATGCAGAGACCAAGTGGGCCCACATCAGAGACGCCATCTGTGACTCAGAAATGACCACCTTTGGCAAACGAGAGAAGCAGAATGCAGACTGGTTTCAATCTCACTCTTAAGAGATGGAACCTGTCATAGCCGCTAAGCGCACTGCACTGCTGAACACAAGAATGCCCCCAGCGAGTTAACATCCTTAGCACTTAAAAGCCGCCAGAAGCACCGCGCAAAGAACAGCCAGGCGCTGTGCAAACGACTACTGGCAACACCTATGCAGTCGTATTTAGCTGGTCTCCGACACCGGAAACATCAGAGGAATGTATGATGGCATTAAGAGAGCTTTTGGGCCAACCATCAAGAAGATTGCCCCCTCCCTCCCAAGTCGAAATCAGGGGAAACGATCACTGACCAATGCAAGCAAATGGACCGCTGGGTTCAGCACTACCTAGAACTGTACTCCAGGGAAAATTATGTCACTGATACCGCCCTCAGCGCAGTCCAGTCTCTACAAACAGTCAACAAAATCGGAACTCAGTAATACCATCAAATCTCTAGCAAGTGGAAAAGCTCCTGGAAAGGACGGCATTACCCCTGAAATAATCAAGAGTGCCAAGCCTGCTATACTCTCAGCACTCCATGAACTGGAATTCTGGATACTGCCTGTGCGGAGTTTGCAAGTTCTCCCTGTGTCTGCGTGGGTTTTCGCCGGGTGCTCCGGTTTCCTCCCACAGCCAAAGACTTGCAGGTTGATAGGTAAATTGGCCATTATAAATTGCCCCTAGTGTAGGTAGGTGTTGGAGAATATAGGGACAGGTGGAGATGTGGTAGGGATATGGGATTAGTGTAGGATTAGGATAAATGGGTGGTTGATTGTCGGCACAGACTCGGTGGGCCAAAGGGCCTGTTTCAGTGCTGTATCTCTAAATAAATAAAATTAAATTAAATAAACTGCTTTGCCTGTGCTGGGATTAGGGAGTAGTACCAAAGGACATGCCAATATCATCACCCTCTATAAGAACAAGGGATGACCACGATGACTACAACAACTACCGTGGAATCTCCCTGCTCAGCATGGTGGGGAAAGCATTCACTCGAGTCGTCTTAAACAGACTCCAGAAGCTGGCTGAGCGTGTCTACCCTGAAGTATAGTGCAGCTTTCGAGCAGAGAGATCCACCATTGACAAGCTGTTCTCCCTTCACCAGCTACAGGAGAAATGCCACGAACAACAGATGCCCCTCTACGTTGCCTTCATAGATCTCACCAAAGCCTTTGACCTCGTCAGCAGACGTGGTCTCTTCAGACTACTAGCAAAGATCGGATGTCCACCAAAGCTACTAAGTATCATCACCTCGTTCCATGACAATATAAAAAGGCACAATTCAGCATAGCGGTGCCTCATCAGACCCCTTTCTTATCCTGAGTGACGTGAAACAGGGCTGTGTTCTCGCACCTGCACTGTTTGGGATCTTCTTCTCACTGCTGCTCTCACATGCGTTCAAGTCTTCAGAAGAAGGAATTTTCCTCCACACAAGTTCAGATGGCAGATTGTTCAACCTTGCCCATCTAAGAGCGAAGACCAAAGTACGGAAAGTCCTCATCAGGGAACTCCTCTTTGCTGACGATGCTGCATTAACATCCCACAGAGAAGAGTGTCTGCAGAGACTCATCGACAGGATTGCGGCTGCCTGCAACGAATTTGGCCTAACCATCAGCCTCAAGAAAACGAACATCATGGAACAGGATGTCAGAAATGCTCCATCCATCACTATCGGCGACCACGCTCTGGAAGTGGTTCAAGAGTTCACCTACCTAGGCTCAACTATCACCAGTAACCTGTCTCTCGATGCAGAAATCAACAAGCGCATGGGAAAGGCGTCCGCTGCTATGTCCAGACTGGCCAAGAGAGTGTGGGAAAATGGCGCACTGACACGGAACACAAAAGTCTGAGTGATCAAGCCTGTGTCCTCAGTACCTTGCTGTACGGCAGTGAGGCCTGGACAACGCATGTCAGCCAAGAGCAACGTCTCAACTCATTCCATCTTCGCCATCTCTGGAGAATCCTTGGCATCAGGTGGCAGGACTGTATCTCCAACGCAGAAGTCCTCGAGGCGGCCAACATCCCCAGCATATACACCCTACTGAGCCAGCGGCGCTTGAGATGGCTTGGCCATGTGAGCCGCATGTAAGATGGCTGGATCCCTTAGGACACATCGTACAGTGAGCTCGTCACTGGTATCGGACCCACCGGCCGTCCATGTCTCCGCTTTAAAGTCGTCTGCAAACGCGACATGAAGCCCTGTGACAATGACCACAAGTCATGGGAGGCAATTGCCAGTGATCGCCAGAGCTGGCGGACAGCTATAAAGGCGGGGCTAAAGACAGACAAGTCGCAGAGACTTAGCAGTTGGCAGGAAAAGAGACAGAAGTGTAAGGAGAGAGCCAACTGTGTAACAGCCCCAACAACCAATTTTATCTGCAGCACCTGTGGAAGAGTCTGTCACTCTAGAATTGACCTTTATAGCCACTCCAGGCGCTACTCCACAAACCACTGACCACCTCCAGGCGCTTACCCATTGTTTCTCGAGACAAGGAGGCCAAAGAAGAAGATTACAAATTAGATGCAGCAATACTTCCTCATTGGCCTGAAACATACTGAACAAGAAAGTTCTCTTGTACACATTTCAGGAATTCCTCCTCCCCCTCCCCCAACTTTGCCCGACACTAATACTACCCCAGTCTCTATTAGAAGACCCCCAGTTTCGCTCCTCTATAGAGATAGTCTGGTCCTGGCTGCAGGCACATTCCCCTCCATCCCCATCTACAGGGTACTCTCTCCTGTCAGCGACCCAACTCACTGTATTTCCTGTTCACCTCTCCGTTTTCATTCCTTTTCCATCTCTCGACCTGTCTCTTTCCAGATGGCATCTCGCTTTACGATGGTTGCAGTATCTATCTTACATCCGCAAGGCTGATTTTACCTTTTTGCACCATTCCTGCAGTGTGATTCTGGGCACAGATTATACAATGAGCCACAATTCCCCACCTTCATTCACTGTTGTCATCTGATGATTGAAGATTTTGTCCTCTCGCGACACTGTTACATTAACTGTTGCTCCCACGCCACCATATCCCCAAACCACAGCTCGGGCAGGCTGTTTCTGTAACACCATGTGACTGGCATAGTAAGATCCAAAGCGGAACACAGGCTCTGAAAGACAAAACAGATTTGATTAGTTGGAAAGCCTCCTCCTGATATATCACGCAGTTAGACTCTGCGAGCTGGGCCAACATCACTGATCGGTATTTTCACAGATTCAATGCGAGACAATCACCCACCGGTACAAAGCCCGGAATCCAGCCAGAGCAGCAGGCCCCCGACCACCAAACTCCAACTCCTAAACCAAGCCATCACTGCTCAACCGCCACTGCCTTTCAGGTACGGCCCTGACAATCAGCCATCAGCCACGCCCCTAACCGGCACTCAGCCGCGCCCACTGAGCCGTCACTCAGCCCCGCCCCCCGAGCTGTCAGTCAGCCCGCAACTGACCCGACTCAGCCCCGCCCCGCGAGCTGTCAGTCAGCCCGCAACTGACCGTCACGCAGCCCCGCCCCCCGAGCTGTCACTCAGTCAGAGTTATACAGCTCAGAAACAGGCCGTTCGGCCCATCGTGTCCGTGCCGACCATCAAGCACCTATTCTAATCCCATTTTCCAGCACTTGGCCCGTAGCCTTGTCTGCTATGGCGTTTCAAGTGCTCATCGAAATACTTCTTAAATGTTGTGAGGGTTCCTGCTGATACCACCTCTTCAGGCAGTGTGTTACAGATTCCAACCACCTTCTCGATGAAATTTTTTTCCCTCAAATCCTCTCTGAACCTCCTGCCCCTTACTTTAAATCTATGCCCCCTGGTTATTGACCCCTCCGCTAAGGGAAAATCAGGTCCCCCTCTCAGCCTTCTCTGCTCTAAGGAAAACAACCCTAGCCGATCCAGTCTCTCTTCATAGCTGAACTGCTCCAGCCCAGACAGCATCCTGGTGAATCTCCTCTGCACCCTCTCCAATGCAATCACATCCTTCCTTGCCCGCAGCTAACCTCACTCAGCCCCACCCCCTGGCCTGTCCCTCAGCCCCGCCCCTGGCCAGTGACTCAGTGCTGCCCCAGGTGAGTGTGCAAAGTGAGTGCGATGGTATGAGTTTTGATGAAAGATCACAATCCTGAAATGTTAACTGTGTTTCTCTCCCCGCAGATGCTGCCTGACCTGCTGAGTATTTCTGTTTCTATTTCATTTTCTCAGCATCCGCAGTATTTTGCTTTTGTGTATTTTTGAAGCTTGATGCTACCTGACACAATCAGTGTATTTTCTCACTGTCACTATGGCGATTGTGAAAATTGCCCGTGCTCCTTGTATGATCCACTAAGCCATAACTGCAAATGGCTATCTCTGCAGATTGCATGCAAAGGAGCTGAAACTGTAAACTACTCCTTAAACCACTTCTGCTTTGAGGTTTAAGATATGGTAAGTGAAATAAATGTAAGGAACGGGCACGAGATCTAAAATTCTCCCCTTCCGCACCATGGGAGAAACATCCTTGACTGAAATTATGAGCATTTTCTGCACGTGATGGGCTCCACTAAACTGAAACCTTTAGCAAAAGCTGCGGGCTTGTGACATACACCATTCAGAAACTTAAAAGGTTCTCTACGTTGTATAGCATTTCCGAGGAATTTCCATGTAAACAAAGCTCCTGCCCTGATATTGATTACACACAGTAATTTTCTGCAAAACTGACTGGTGTGGGGGCAGGGAGGTGGAGGCGGGTGTGGGGGCAGAGCGGAGGAGGCGGGTGTGGGGGCAAGGTGAAGGAGGCGGGTGTGGGGGCAGAGCGGAGGAGGCGGGTGTGGGGGCAAAGTGGAGGAGGCGGGTGTGAGGACAGGGTGGAGGAGGCGGGTCTGGGGGCAGGGTGGAGGAGGCGGGTCCGGGGGCAGGGCAGAGGAGGAAGGTGTAGGGGCAAGGCGGAGGAGGAAGGTGTGGGGGCAGGGTGGGGGAGGCGGGTGTGGGGGCAAGGTGGAGGAGGCGGGTGTGGGGGCAGAGCGGAGGAGGCAGGTATGGGGGCAGGGCGGAGGAGGAGGGTGTAGGGGCAAGGCGGAGGAGGAAGGTGTGGGGGCAGGGTGGGGGAGGCGGGTGTGGGGGCAGAGCGGAGGAGGCAGGTGTGGGGGCAGGGCGGAGGAGGAGGGTGTGGGGGCAGGGTGAAGGAGGCGGGTGTGGGGGAAGAGCGGAGGAGGAGGGTGTAGGGACAGGGTGGAGGAGGTGGGTGTGGGGGCAGGGTGGAGGAGGCGGGTGTGGGGGCAGAGCGGAGGAGGCAGGTGTGGGGGCAGGGCGGAGGAGGAGGGTGTGGGGGCAGGGTGAAAGAGGCGGGTGTGGTGGAAGAGCGGAGGAGGAGGGTGGAGGGACAGGGTGGAGGAGGTGGGTGTGGGGGCAGGGTGGAGGAGGAGGGTGTGGGGGCAGGGTGGAGGAGGTGGGTGTTTTATTATAGTCTGTACAACAGGGAGAGAACACTCTCACCCCCTTTTATTATAGTCTGTACAACAGAGGAGGGGGTGTGGGAGCAGGGCGGAGGAGACGGGTGTGTGGGCAGAGCAGAGGAGGCGGGTGTGGTGGCAAGGAGGAGGAGGAGGGTGTGGGGGCAGAGTGAAGGAGGCGGGGGTGGGGGCAGTGCGGAGGAGGAGGGTGTGGGGGCCAGGTGGAGGAGGAGGGTGTGGGGGCAGGGCGGAGGAGATGGGTGTAGTGGCAAGGAGGAGGGTGTGGGGGCAGGGCAGAGGAGGCGGGTGTGGGGGCAAGGTGGAGGAGGAGTGTGTGGGGGCAAGGTGGGGGAGGCGGGTGTGGGGGCAAGGTGGAGGAGGCGGGTGTGGGGGCAGAGCGGAGGAGGCAGGTGTGGGGGCAAGGTGGAGGAGGAGGGTGTAGGGGCAAGGCGGAGGAGGAAGGTGTGGGGGCAGGGTGGGGGAGGCGGGTGTGGGGGCAAGGTGGAGGAGGCGGGTGTGGGGGCAGAGCGGAGGAGGCAGGTGTGGGGGCAAGGTGGAGGAGAAGGGTGTGGGGGCAAGGCGGAGGAGGAGGGTGTGGGGGCAGGGTGGAGGAGGAGGCTGTGGGGGCAGGGCGGAGGAGGCGGGTGTGGGGGCAGGGCGGAGGAGGCGGGTGTAAGGGCAGGGCGGAGGAGGCGGGTGTGGGGGCAGGGCGGAGGAGGAGTGTGTGGGGGCAGGGCGGAGAAGGAGGGTGTGGGGCAAGGTGGAGGAAGAGGGTGTATGGGCAGGGCGGAGGAGGCAGATGTGGGGGCAAGGTGGAGGAGGAGTGTGTAGGGGCAGGGCGGAGGAGGCGTGTGTGGGGGCAAGGTGGAGGTGGCGGGTGTAGGGGCAAGGTGGAGGAGGAGGTTGTAGGGGCAAGGTGAAGGAGGAGGGTGTGGGGGCAGGGCGGAGGAGGCGGGTGTGGGGGCAAGGTGGATGAGGAGGGTGTGGGGGCAGGGCGGAGGAGGCGGGTGTGAGGGCAAGGTGGAGGAGGAGGGTGTGGGGGCAGGGCGGGGGAGGCGGGTGTGGGGGAAGGGTGGAGTAGGCGGGTGTGGGGGCAAGGTGGAGGAGGAGGGTGCGGGTGCAAGGTGGAGGAGGAGGGTGTAGGGGCAGAGCGGAGGAGGTGGGTGTGGGGGCAGGGCGGAGGAGGCAGGTGTGGGGGCAAGGTGGAGGAGGAGTGTGTGGGGGCAAGGTGGAGGAGGCGGGTGCGGAGGCAGGGCGGAGGAGGCGGGTGTGGGGGCAAGGTGGACGATGAGGGTGTGGGGGCAAGGTGGAGGAGGCGGGTGCGGGGGCAGGGCGGAGGAGGCGGGTGTGGGGGCAAGGTGGAGGAGGAGGGTGTGGGGGCAAGGTGGAAGAGGCGAGTGTGAGGGCAGGGCGGAGGAGGCGGGTGTGTGGGCAGGGCGGAGGAGGCGGGTGTGGGGGCAAGGCGGAGGAGGCGGGTGTGGGGGCAGGGCGGAGGAGGCGGGTGTGGGGGCAGGGCGGAGGAGGCGGGTGTGGGGGCAGGGCGGCGGAGGCAGGTGTGTGGGCAGGGCTGAGGAGGCGGGTGTGAGGGCAAGGCGGAGGAGGCGGGTGTGGGGGCAAGGTGGAAGAGGCGAGTGTGAGGGCAGGGCGGAGGAGGCGGGTGTGGGGGCAAGGTGGAGGAGGCGGGTGTGGGGGCAAGGTGGAGGAGGCGGGTGTGGGGGCAAGGTGGAGGAGGAGGGTGTGGGTGTGGGGGCAGGGCGGAGGAGGAGGGTGTGGGGGCAGGGTGGAGGAGGCTGGTGTGGGAGCAAGGTGGAGGAGGCAGGTGTGGGGCAAGGTGGAGGAGGCGGGTGTGGGGACAGGGCGGAGGAGGCGGGTGTGGGGGCAAGGTGGAGGAGGAGGGTGTAGGGGCTAGGCAGATGAGGCGGGTGTGGGGGCAAGGTGGAGGAGGAGAGTGTGGGGGCAGGGCGGTGGACGACGGTGTGGGTGCAGGGCGGAGGAGGAGGGTGTGGGAGGAGGTGTGGGGGCAGGGCGGAGGAGGAGGGTGTGGGGGCAGGACAGAGGAGGCGAGTGTGGGGACAAGGTGGAGGAGGCGGGTGTAGGGGCAGAGCGGAGGAGGCGGGTGTGGGGGCAGGTTGGAGGAGGCGGGTGTGAGGACAGGGTGGAGGAGGCGTGTCCGGGGATAGGGCGGAGGAGGCGGGTCCGGGTGCAGGGCGGAGGAGGAGGGTGTCGGGGCAGGGCGGAGGAGGCGGGTGTGGGGGCAGGACGGAGGAGGAGGGTATGGGGGCAGGGCGGAGGAGGCGGGTGTGGGGGCAGGGTGGAGGAGGAGAGTGTGGGGGCAGGGCAGAGGAGGCGGGTGTGGGGGCAAGGTGGAGGAGGCGGGTGTGGGGGCTGAGCGGAGGAGGCGGGTGTGTGGGCAGGGCGGAGGAGGCGGGTGTGGGGGCAAGGCGGAGGAGGCGGGTGTGAGGACAGGGTGGAGGAGGCGTGTCCGGGGATAGGGCGGAGGAGGCGGGTCCGGGTGCAGGGCGGAGGAGGAGGGTGTCGGGGCAGGGCGGAGGAGGCGGGTGTGGGGGCAGGACGGAGGAGGAGGGTATGGGGGCAGGGCGGAGGAGGCGGGTGTGGGGGCAGGGTGGGGGAGGAGAGTGTGGGGGCAGGGCAGAGGAGGCGGGTGTGGGGGCAGGGCGGAGGAGGCGGGTGTGGGGGCAGGGTGGAGGAGGAGGGTGTGGGGGGCAGGGCGGTGGAGGCGGGTGTGGTGACAAGGCGGAGGAGGCAGGTGTGGGGGCAGGGCGGCAGAGGCGGGTGTGGGGGCAGGGCGGAGGAGGCGGGTGTGGTGGCAGGGTGGAGGCCACCCGCTGGTCCAGTTGCTGGTGTGGAATGAGGTGGGTGGTTTATGGCTCACACCCTGCAGTCTAGTTGGGGACCCGAGCCTCCTTTTTCAGATGTTGGTCAGCATCAGAATTATCATCGACGCTCTTTGAGGAACATCATAAAACAGCATTGCAGTGAACAGTGCGCTGCTCCCCCCGACCCCGGCCCCGCCTCCCGCTCTAGCCCCGCCTCCCGCTCTAGCCCCGCCTCCCGCTCTAGCCCCGCCTCCCGCTCTAGCCCCGCCTCCCGCTCTAGCCCCGCCTCCCGCTCTAGCCCCGCCTCCCGCTCTAGCCCCGCCTCCCGCTCTAGCCCCGCCTCCCGCTCTAGCCCCGCCTCCCGCTCTAGCCCCGCCCTTCCTGGAGCTGTGGGCGTGGTCTCCCGCTGGCGTAGAGTAGTTTGGGATTATGACGGGGAAAATGGCGCTTAGAGCGGTGCGCGGCCTGCCGAGAAGCGGCATTGCCGCCTTGCGTCTGGCCCGGGCCTCCTTCCTCACTCCTGTCTCCGCCCGGGCTCTCCACAGCTGTATTGATGGTGGGTTGCAGCTGTTAGCGTTGCCTGGGGCAGTGGGTAGAAAATGGGCAAGGGGTCAGGGAAGTGAGGGAATCTGTTTCCAGTTGCAGACGGATTGGTGATAGGGGACACAGATTTAAGGTCATGAGCAAAAGGACTAGCGGGAGGTGAGAATTATTTTATGCTGCGAATTGTTGTGGATGTCGATTTATCAATTTTCAAAATGGGACAGGATAAATATTTGGAAATCATTTCGGGGGTCTGTGGGCAACGAGCAGTGGAGTAAGACTAATTGGATAGCTCTCAAGAGTTAGCACAGGCACAGTGGGCTGAATGGCCTCCTTTAAGATTCTATGAGGGTCAGAATGTTGCCTTATCTGCACTTTTCTCTTGCAGCCTCCACAGGGCTCACAGACGACCAGAAGGAATTCCAGAAAGTGGCCTTTGGTTTTGCTTTGAATGAAATGGCTCCACACATGGCAGAGTGGGATCAAAAGGTAAAGTGGCATCATGTTAATTGCCACCTGCATCATTGCCCAGGAAGAGGTTGATACTGCAACTACTTACAATAGTTTGGTGTCAGAACACTGTAGAAGGACTGAGCATCCCAGGCTTGATTTAGCTTTACACGTACATCTGTCTTGGGAATTAATAATTTTTCCAAACCAGTTGGCCATTAAGGTGCTTTGGGATCCGATTGCCAGGCTATAGTGATAAAGCTAAGCAATCCCATGACCATTGGGTTAGATCAGTTTTGAATGGCAGTGAACAATTGAGCACCTACTGGGAGGAGGAGGCTCAAATGACATCCCCATATTCAGCAATAGCAGATCGTAGCACATGAGTGCGAACACAAGGTTGAAGAGTTTAGTCATAATCAGCCAGAGGTACCGAGTGGATGATCTTTCTCTTGAGGTTGCCACCATCACAGATACCAGTCTTTAGCCAATTCAGTTCACTCCTCATGGTATCAAGAAACATAAATTTGCAGTACATAAGCAGGCTGTTTGGCTCAGCTGGTCCACGTGAGCCATCTCTAGCTTCATCGAACTGTATAAGCATATCCTCTCTCCGTTATTTAGCTTCCCCTTAAATCTATGCCTTTCAGCTTCACTATTCCTGTGGTAGCAGGTTCTGCCTTACCATTCTCTTGGGTAAAGAAGTTTCTCCTGAATTCCTTGTTGCATTTATTAGCGACTATCTTGTATTCATACTCTGTCAAACCCTGTCATAATAAAGCACCATCTCACACTTATCTATATTGAAATTCATTTGCCGTTTACACACCCATTCATCCCACTTTTCGCCAGTCTGAGTAAATACCTTAAAACCCCTACACTGTTTTCTATTTTGTAATCAGCTTGCTATTCTACTTGCCCCAATTCCATCTGCTCTGACTTTAGTCACGAGTCTATCGAAGGTCTTTTGAAAATCCAAGTTTATTACATATGCATTATCTACTGCAATATTTTAGATTGGAAAATTGCTAATATAACTCCAGTATTTAAGAGAGGTGAGAGAGAAAACAAAATTATCGACCTGTTAGTCTGACATCTACTGTGGGGAAGTTATTGGAATCTATAATTAACGGCAGAGTGACTGAGTATTTAGAGAAATTTGAGCTAATTAGAGAGTCAACATGGATTTGTAAAGGGTAGGTCATGTCTAACCAGCCTAATTTAATTTTTTTTGAGGAAGCAACTAAACTTGGAATGTATGGATATGGTTCCAGATTAACTAAAATTAAGCTCACAGAAATGAAGGCAAATTATTCACCTGGTTAGGAGGCTGATTAAGTGGGAAGATGGAAGGAGGTGACTAGTGTTTTCCCCTCGGATCTGTACTGGCCATCATTACATTTATTAATAACTTGTATAAACTAATAGAGTTCCAAAATTTGTAAGGCTATGAGGAAAAGAGCAGTGTACCATGGCTGCATTGTGTACTGTTACACAATGCACTGCAATAATCCCATGACTGCCACTACTCAGGATGTGCATGGCAATACTGTCACCTCCAAGTCGCACACTGTCCTGACTTTGGCTGTATCTTTACCACAAGGACTGTAGCAATTCAAGGAGAAGGCTCACCACCACCTTCTGCAGAGAACTAGGAATGGGCAATAAATGCTGGCAACACCCACATTATGAAGAATGATTAAGGAAATAAGATATAGAAAGGTGCAGATGGGATCCTATGCTTTTCTGACCCTTTCTACTGGATAGACAGCAACAAAAACACCACTTGTCAAACTAGAGTTTTGGCCCATTGAGTCTCTTTGACACTCTCTGAAATTGCATTTTCAAAAGACTAATCGGTATTTGGTGCTTTCCTGTAGCTTGTAGACTTGGATTATTAAGTTTTGAACTGTTGTCAATTACTTTTATTGAGCCAGCAATAATTATGCAACCATTGCTATTTTGTATATTTCTAATCTCACATTAAGCACAGCCACTGGCATCAATTGGGTATCTGTGACTTTCAAATTTAAAATAGAGTATGAACATACGAGTTAGGAGCAGGAATAGGCCATTTAACAAGATCATGGCTGATCTGATTGTAACTTCAACTCCACGTTCCCGCCTACCCACAATAACCTTTCACCCCCTGCTTATCAAGAATTTATCTACCTCTGCCGTGAAAATATTCAAAGACCCTGCATCCGCCGCCACCTTTTGAGGAAGAGAGTTCCAAAGACTCGTGACCCTCTGAGAGAAAACATTTCTCCTCATCAAGCCAAAAGACTTGCAGGTTGGTAGGTAAATTGGCCATTATAAATTGCCCCTAGTATAGGTAGGTGGTAGGGAAATATAGGGACAGGTGGGGATGTGGTAGGAATATGGGATTAGTGTAGGATTAGTATAAATGGGTGGTTGATGGTCGGCACAGACTCGGTGGGCCGAAGGGCCTGTTTCAGTGCTGTATCTCTAAACTAAAAACTAAAATCTCTGTCTCAAATGGTGACCCCTTATTTTGAAACAATGACCCCTAGTTCTAGATTCTCCCAGAAGAGGAAACATCCTTTCCACATCCACGCTGTCAGGACCCCTCATTATCTTATATGTTTCATTCAAGTCACTTCTTCTTGTTCTAAACTAAAGCGGATTCAAGCCTAGCCTGTCCAACCTTTCCTCATAAGACAACCCACCCATTCCAGGCAGTAGTCTAATAAACCTCTGAACTGCTTGCAAAGCATTTACATCCTTCCTTAAATAAGGAGACCAATACTGTACATAGTACTCCAGATGTGGTCTCACCAATGCCCTGTATAACTGAAGCATAACCTCCCTACATTTGAATTCAATTCTCCTTGCAATAAATGAAATCCTATTAGCTTTCCTAATTACTTGCTGTACCTGCATACTAACCATTTGCAATTCATGCACTAGGACACCCAGATCCCTCTACATCTCAGCTCTGCTTTTTCTCACCACTTAGGTAATATGCTTTTTTATTCTTGCCAAAATGGACAATTTCACATTTTCCCATATTATACTCCATTTGCCAGATCTTTTTGCCCACTCTCTTAACCTATCTATATCTCTTTGTAACCTCTTTATGTCTCTGTCACACCTTACTTTCTTACCTATCTTTGTGGGTCAGGGAATAGTCCTTTGTCAACAAATACTGTCTGTTAATTTGCAAAAATGTCTTTCCAGCCAGGGGCCTTGTATCAGGCCTTCTCTTCCCAGCAACAATTTGAAAATTAATGTCCGTGCAGAGAAATTAATATGCCTCATTCTTGGCAGGTGGGGGCCTGCATGACCCCTCCATACCCAGGGGAATGAAATGCGATTTGAAAAAAAGGCACATTTCATTTAAAGGGTTGAGCGAAAATATAAGATACAGGAAAAGACCGTGCATTTCTCTCATTCATTTCCATTCATTTGTAAATCCTAAAGTTTATTCAAAATTGCCTGTCTTTTCTTGGTGCCAGTGCTGCTTTAATTGTCCATTTTTGGCATCCCAGTAACCATGTGGTTCTTTGGGGAAGTTTTTCTTCAGTTTGCCCATTTCTATGACTGCTGAGGTAATTTTTTTTTCCAGGAGAGTTAGTAGTGGGCAGGTCTATTCTGAACACTCTTTCAGTGCTTTGCTGAGTCATGCAAAGGCTTTTGACTTCAGGGGATGGGTGGTTCCCTTTTTCTCTGATTGTGGGAGAGGATTCTTTGTTAATCTCCCCAGACTCTACTGCGCTCCCCTGTGACACTTTGACTAGGTGAGGCATCACCCTCACGGTTTCTCTGCAGCCTAGAGGTCTTTCTTTGTCTCTGCAGGTTCGTGTAAATGCTGTTAGCAACTCTGGTGGGGTGCTTCTAGAGTCTGCATTTACGTAGGAGGCTGTGGGGTCCAACTTTTCAAATTATTCAGGGTTGGCTGATTAGGGGTTTTCATCTGGGATTCCTCCTGGACTTCCTTTTAACCTGCCCTCTTGATCACTTTTTCTCCTTCCCTTTCTAAACTCTTTCCAGCCTTGTGCCTGCCTGTCCCCTTTTGTTCTAGGCGGGTGTCCCTTACAGTTCACCAACCCTCTGCTGGAGGGTCCTCCTAACACTGGTACAGGACTTAGGGTACAGGTTTCACTGTAGGTTGGGGTTTCCCCTCAACCTGGCACATGTGGCAACTCCTGCGCTATCAGTTCATCTGTTTTGTTTTGAATGCTACATGCATTCAGATACAGAGCCTTTAGTTTTGTCCTTTTATTTTTGTAACCTCTAGCCTTGTCTGCTGATTTACTCTGAGATTTGTATTCACTGTTCCTTCTCGTCAGGTCTGTTTATCTTTTCCCATATTAATACCTTTCTCTCTTGCCTTGTCTCTACGCTTTGTCAGGTCTGTTTATCTTTTCCTATGTTATTACCTTTCTCTCTTGCCTTGTCTGTGCTCGCATCTTCCCAAATTTGATCCCTTGTCCTCACTTTTTTTTAGTTTAAAACCCTCTCTACTTCCCTAGTTCTGTGGCTTGCTAGAACACTGTCCCCAGCACGGTTCAGGTGTAGACTGTCCCAATGATACAGCCCCCACTTTTCCTAGTACTGGTGCCAGTGCCCCATGAACTGGAGCCCACTTCTACCACACCAGTCTTTGAGCCACGCATTCATTTCTCTAATCTTATTTGCCCGACTCCAACTTGCACATGGCTCAGGTAATCTAGAGATTATTACCTTTTGAGGTTATGCTTAATTTGGTGCCTAATTCCTCATACTGACTGCAGAACCTCTTTCCTTGTTCTGCCTATGTCATTGGTACCTACATGGACCACAATGACTGGATCCTCCCCCTCCCACTGTAAGTTCCTCTGCAGCCCTGAACAGATGTTCCGAACCCTTGCACCGGGCAGGCAACACAGCCTACTGGACTCTAGCTCTTTGCTGCAGAGAGCAGTGTCAATCCCCTACTACCACTACTTTCCTTTTTGCTCCCCACACTTGAACAGCTTCCTGTGCCATGGTCAGTCTTCTAATCCACCCTGCAGCCCTCCCTCTTGTCCATACAAGTTGCAAGAGCCTCGAACTTGTTCCACTCCTACCTTCTCAATCCCCTTACCTGCCTGACTCTCAGTCACACTCTCCTGTCCCCGACCACTGACCAAAACAGACGACGCTATCCTAAGGGGTGTGACTGCCTTCTGGAACAAAGTGTCCAGGTAACATCCCCTCCCTATTGCATCGCAGTGTCTGCACCTAAGCCTCCAGCTCAGTGACTCCGAGCTGAAGTTCCTCAGGTCACAGACGCTTAATACTGACGTGATTGCCGTGGCATCCAGGTGCTCTCTCATACTGCAGCTGTAACACATCACCTGTCCTGCCATCTTTATTTTGTTAATTTAATTAAACATATTTTTCTTAATTTATTTATAGTTCCCCTCCTTAACAAACTCCCTCACCAAACTCCCTTCTTTATAATCTGCAGCAGCACTCAGTGCAGACAAGCAGCACTGAGTCCCCTGAATTTATACTCTCTGAAAAGAATGATGTGTCAGCTTTGCTAGAGCTCAGAAACCAGTTTAAGCTAGCTACATCTATTCTGAGAGCTTGTATACCTCTGTTTAAAACTATAAGAAACTTAAACTTGCCTATTAATTTAAACAGTAATTTCAGTTAATTGCAAAATATAAACAAAGCAAAAACTAGACTTCAGTGAGATTAACCCTTAAAATCCCCTCACTTACCAAACTCCCTTTTTCACACTCTCTGCCCTCCAATAGCACTCAGTGCAGCCCAGGATTTTGCACCCGAACACATCCCCTTGTTTTGGTGCCAGATTTAAACTGCTGTGGGGAAAGGGGGAATTCTGCCACAGTTTTCGCTAGATATTTTTGGGCAGCTTTCCTCAAGGTCAGCGGTAAATACCCATGCTTTGCCACTGACCACAAAATCCAGGCCAATTTCATCTTTGAGGAGAGGCAGATAACTAACTCTCCTCATCTATCTATCTAGCATTTGGCATCCAGCATCACTCGCTTACCACTATGGTTTTACATTCCTATAATACACCACTTACACCTTAATCATAGTCAAAGCTAGTTTAATTTCAGCTAGATTGACTGTTTGACTAGCAGCACTGATCTAACTTCCACTTACACTTTTCTCAGCAATAGCAGCTTATAGAGAAAACAAAGGAACATCGGAAATAGGAGCAGAAGGAGGCTATTCGGCCCATTGAGCCTGCTCCGCCATTCAAACAGATCATGGCTGATCATCTACCTCAACGCCATTTTTCCACACTATCCCTTGATGTCATTAGTATCCAGAAATCTATCAATTTCTGTCTTGAACATGCTCGATGATTGAGCTTCCACAGCCCTCTGGGCTAGAGAATTCCACAGATTCACCACCCGCTGAGTAAAAAAAATTCCTCCTCATCTCAGTCTTAAATGGTCTTATTCTGAGACTTTTCCCTGGTTCTAGACTCACCAGCCGCAGGAAACATCCTATTCACCTCTACCCTGTCACGCTCTGTAGGAATTTTAAAACTTTCAATGAGATCGCCTCTCATTCTTTGAAACTCTAGAGAATACAGCCCCAGTTTCTGCAATCTCTCTTCGTAAGACAATCCCACCATCCCAGGGATTAGTCTGGTGAACCTCCGTTGCACTCCCTCAATGGCACGTATACCCTTTGAGACCAAAATTGTACACAGCACTCCAGGTGTGGTCTCACAAAGGCTTTATACAATTTCAGCAAGATATCTTTACTCCTGTGTTTAAATCCCCTTGCAATGAAGGCCAACATACCATTTGCCTTCCTAGTTGCTTGCTGCACCTGCATGCTAGCTTTCAGTGACTCATGAACAAGGACACCCAAGTCCCTTTGGACATCAACACGTGCCAACCTCTCACCATTTAAGAAATACTCTGCCTTTCTGTTTTTTCTACCAAAGTGGATCACTTCACACTTTTTCCACATATTCCATCTGCCATGTTCTTGCCTGTTCAGATCCCTTTGTAGCCTCCTTGCATCCTCTTCACAACTTGCATTCCCACCTAGTTATGTGTCATCAGCAAATTTGGAAATATTACATTTTGTCCCTACATCCAAATCCTTTATCTAGATTGTGAACAGCTGTGGTCCTAGCACTGATCCTTGTGGAACCCCACTAGTGACAGTCTGCCATCCTGAGAATGATCCATTTATCTGTTTTCTGTCAACCAATTCTAAATCCATAGCAGTATATTATCCTCAATCCCATGAGCTCTAATTTTGCTTATTGACCTCGTGTGAGACCTTATCAAAAGCCTTCTGAAAATCCAAATAAACAACATCCGCTGGTTCTCCTTTATCCAACAAGTAATATCCTCAAAAAAGTCCAACAGGTTTGTCAAACATGATTTCCCTTTCATAAATCCATGTTGACTCTGCCCTATCATATTATTTTCCAGGTGTCCAGTTATCACATCCTTTGTAATAGATTCTAACATTTTCCCTACTACCGATGTCAAAATAACAGGTCTGTAGTTCTCTCTTTTCTCTCTCGCTCCCTTCTTAAATAGCAGGGTTACATTTGCTACTTTCCAGTCTGCAGGAACCCTTCTCAAATCTATAGAATTTTGAAAGCTAACCACCAATGCATCCACTATCTGTATATCCACCTCCTTCAATACTCTGGGATGTAGCTCATCTGGTCCAGGGGATTTATCAACTTTCAATCCAGTTAATATTTTTGAATACTACCTACCTCTTTATTGATATTAATTCCTTTCAGTTCCTCATTTAACAAGTCCCTTGGTTCCCTAGTATTTCTGGGAGATTTTGTGTCTTCTTTCGTGAAGACAGACATAGTAATTATTTAGTGCCTCTGCCATTTCCCCATTCTCCACCACAAATTCTTCTGTCTCCTGTAATGGACCCACATTTGTCCTTGCTAATATTTTCCTTTTCAGATATGTGAAGAAACTTTTACAATCCACCTTTATGTTTTTAACTAGATTGCATTCATTTTCTCTTTTCCCTTTCTTTATCAGTTTCTCGGTCCTCCTTTGGATTCTAAATCCTTGGGCTTCCCACTTTTTCTGGCGACCTTATAAGCCACTTCCTTTGATCTAACGCAATCTTTAACTTCTTTTGTTAGCCACGGTTGATTCACCTTTCCTGGGTTTTTGTGTCTCAGAAGAATGTATATTTGTTGTAAACTGTGCAATACTACTTTAAATAGTACCCAATGTCTGTCTACTGTCAAAGCTTTTAATGTATTTTCCCAATCCACCATAGCCAACTTGCCCCTCATACCTTCATAGTTTCCTTTGTTCAGATTTAAGACCCTACTTTCAGAATGAACTATATCTCTTTCAATTTTAATGTAAAATTCTATCATATTGTGGTCACTATTTCCTAATAGCTCCTCTACAGCAAGGTTATTAATTAGCCCTTTCGTATTGCATAATACTAAATCTAAAATAGCCTGATCTCTCGTTGGTTCTTCAACATACTGCTCCAGAAACCCATCTCATACACACTCCAGGAATTCATCCTCCACAGCACTAATGCTAATTAGGTTTACCCAGTCTATATGTAAATTGAAGTAATCCATTATTACTGTATTGCCATGCTGCATGCAACTCTAATTTCCTGATTTATACCCTGCCCAACATTACCACTACAGTTTGGTGACCTATAAGCAACTCCCATCAATGTTTGCTGCCCCTTAGCTTGACCCAAACTGATTCTACATCTTGCTCCTTCGATCTAAGATCCTGTCTCTCTCTGATATACTGATCTCATACCTTAATAACAGTGCTACCTCATTTCCTTTTCTCCTCTTTCCTTCTTAAATGACGAATATCCCTGAATATTCAGTTCCCAGTCCTGGTCACTCGGTAACCACGTCTCCATAATGGCAATTAAATCAGACCCATTTACCTCTATTTGTGCCTTCAAATCATCTACCTTCTTGTGAATGTTGCATGCATTCATATAGAGTGCCCTTAACTTGGTCTTAACATATTCCTCTTCTCATCCTATTTGATGTTTGCGTTTGTCTCATCTGCCATCTAATTTCACATTACTTTTCTACTTCCTGTTACCAGTTTTGCTTCCCTCCAGTCTGAGGTCACTCTCAGGTTCCCAACCCCCTGCCAATTTAGTTCAAACCCTCCCCAACAGCACCGGCAAATCTCCCTGCAAGGATGTTAGTCCCGGTCCTGCTAGGGTGCAACCCATCCATCTTGTACAGGTCCCTATGCCTCAGAAATCTGATGCCATCCCTCCTGTACCGGTTCTCCAGCCAAGTGTTCAGTCGTTTAATCCTCCTATTCCTATGCTCACTAGCATGTGGCACTGGGAGTAATCCTGAAATTACTGCTTTTGAGGTCCTGCTTTTTAATTTCTTTCCTAATTCCCTAAACTCTGCTTTCAGGGCCCCATCCTTCCGACCTCTGTCATTGGTACCAGTGTGGACCACAACTTCCTCACTGTTCACCCTTCCCCAGAAGAATGTCCTGCAGCCGCTCTGTGACATCCTTGACCCTGGCACCAGGGAGGCAACATATCATCCTGGTGTCACGTCTACGGCTAATTAACCCCGAATTAACAAATCCCCTATCACTGTTGCCCTTCCACTCCTCTTCCTCCCTTCCTGTGCAGCTGACCCACTGTGGTGCCAAGGGCTTAGCTCTTGCTGCATTCCTGAGGAACTGTTGTCCTCACCAGTATCCAAAATGGAAAGTTGGTTAACAAGCGAGATCGACTCAGGATTCCTGCACTACTTGCCTGGTTCTCTTGGACTGCCTGGCGGTCACCCATTCCCTCCACAAATGAATTAACAGTTCTAAGCTAGGTGAAATGTAGGGAAGTTTAAATTTTTGATTCTTAACTATGAGGACAATTTACACTTTCTACCTCCTGTACTAGGCTGTCTGTTTTACAGCTGCTCTGAAATCTTTCTTTCAGCTCCCTCTCTCTAAGGATTCATCAGTTCCACAATGTCTCCAACTTATCAATTGATCTGACAGTTAAACAAAGCGAAGGTTCCAGTGCGTGATGGAATTGTAATTGTCGCCACCATTTAAACTTCAAGAATTCATGGCAATTGCACATTGTGGCCTGAAAGGGACATTGACCTATTCACTGCTCCACTGTATAATTTTGCTGCCTTTATCGAACGATGGGTCACTGCAAACAGGACAATACCACAGGACATTCTGTGGTAGTTAATGCCTGTTCCTTTGAGAATGGTGCCTGTGACCACTAAACTTTTATCTATTGCTGCCCACACAATTTACTGCTTTCAAACTTTCATGGGTATGTAGGATGGTTCTGCACAGAAGCTGCACATGTATTCCTTGATATATTTGCTGAATCTTCACACTTAGGACACTACTAATATGAGAATGTATTTTCTCAAAATTTTCTTTGAATTTATTGTGAGGTGATGAGTTTTTATTTTTTTTCTGCATTTTAATGTCGAACAGGAAATCTTTCCCGTGGAGACAATGAGGAAAGCTGCACAACTCGGATTTGGTGGGATTTACGTTCGTCCAGATGTCGGAGGATCAGGACTATCACGAGTGGACACTTCGATCATATTCGAAGCATTGTCGACAGGCTGTGCAAGTACCACTGCTTACATCAGCATTCATAAGTAAGTTGATAGTGGAAATGACACCCAGACCACAAGAAACTTTCCTTTCGCTCTTTCGGAGAACTTGGGGCAACAGATCCTCTCCCTGATCTATTATTGCTCATATCACAGCAACAACAGCGGACATTTATGCAATGCCTTTAATAAATGACCTAAGACCCTTTGCAGGAAGAAACATAAACTGAGCAATAGAGACCTAGAGTCAGAGTCATAATGGCACAGAAGGTCAGCCCATCAAGTGTATGCTGGCTCTCTGTAGAGCAGTCCAGTCATTCTATTCCCCGTAGCCATGTAAGCTTATTTCCCTCAAGTTCCCATCAAATTTCCTTTTGAAATCATTCATTCTCTCTGCTTCCACCCCTTTGTCGGCAGTGTGTTTCAGATCATTACTGCTCATTGCATAAAAAGGTTCTTCCTCACATCCCCCCCCCCCACCCCCCACATCTTTTGCGCAAAACCTTAAATTGGTTCCCCTAGCCCTTGTACCATCAGCTAATGAGAACAGCGTTTTTTTTCTGCCTGCATTATTTAAACCTATCACAATCTTTTACACTTCTATTGAATCTCCCCTCAATCTCCTTTCTTCCAAGGAGAAGAACCCCAGCTTCTCCAACCTCATCTTGTTCAAATCCATTATCCCTGGAACCATTCTGGTAAATCTCTTCTGCACCGTCTCATCCTTCCTAAAGTGTGGTGACCAGAATTGGATGCAATACTCTAGTTGTGGCCAAACCCCAGAGCCTTATAAAGGTTTGGCAAAACTTCCCTGCTTTTGTACTCGATACCTCTATTTATGAAGCCCAAGATCCCGTTCACTTTGCTAATTACTCTCTCATTTTATCCTGCCACCGGGAAGGTCTATACACATGAACCCCCAGGTCCCTCTGTCCCTGTAGAGTGTTTAGAACTGTACCATTTAGTCTATATTGTGGCTCCCTATCCCTTTTGCCAAAATGCATCACCTCACATTTCTCTATTAAATTTCTTCTGCTTATGTGCCCATTTTGCTAGCCTGTCTGTCTTGCTGGAGTCAATTGGTATCATCCTCACTGTCTGCTACTCCTCCAAGTTTGGTATCATTGGCAAATTTTGCGATTTTACTCCATTCCGATATCCAAGTCATATATAAATTTAAAAAAAAGTGATTGTAGCACTGAACCTTGGGGAACACCACTGTCTACCACCCTTCAGTCTGAAAAATAACTGTTTACCATGACTCGCTGTTTTCTGTGCTTCAGCCAACTTTTTGTCCAAGCTGACATTGACCCTATTCCATGAATCTCAATTTTGTTCGCCTGCCTTTTGTCAAAGACTTTCTTAAAAATCCATATAGACAACATTCATTGCTTTCCCTTTATCAACCTTCTCTGTTATTCATCAAATTTTACAAATCCACACTGGTTCTCAATTAACTCAAACCTCTCCATGTGCCTGTTGATTTTTTTTTTTCCCCCTGATTATTGTTTCTGAAAACCTACCCACCACAAATGTTAAACTGACCTGTAGCTACTAAGAATGTCCTTACACCCTTTCTTGAATAAGGGTGTCACAGGTGCCAGTCTCCAATCCTATGGCACCACCCCCGTATCTAGGGAAGATTGGAAGATTATGGCAAGCCCTTCCATTTCCACTTCCTTTAGCAACCTGGGATGCAAGCCATCCAGACCAGGCGACTTATCCACTCTTAAACATAACCCAGCCTTTCCAGTACATCCTGCTTATCAATTTTCACCTCATCCATTACCTCTACCATCTCCGCTTGCACCGATATTTTATCAGCATTCTCTTCCTTAGTAAGCACTGATGCAACGTACTCATTAAGTATTCTAGCCTTGCCTTGCACCTCTAAGCATATATCACCCTCTTTATCCTTAACAGGCCCCACCCCACCTGTTACTACCCGCTTACTATTTACATGCTGGTAGAAGATTTTTGGGTTTCCTTTTATGTTAAGTGCCATTCTATTCTCATATTCTGTCTTTCTCAGTCATATTTTCCTCTTCACTTCCCCCTCTCAGCTTATTTTATTTGACCTGGTTCTCGCTTGAATTCACCTGACATGCATCATACAACTTCTTTTGTTTGATCATATTCTGCATCTCCTTCGTCAGCCAAGGAGCCCTGGCTTCGGTTCCCTTGCCTTTCGCCCTTGTTGAAATGTACCTAGCTAGTGCCCAAAATATCTTAAAGAACACCCATTGTTCCGTTACAGTTTTTCCTGTCAGTCTTTGGTTCCATTTTACACTGGCTAGATCCCAACTCATTCCAATAAAGTTAGCCCTCTTCAAATTTAGAAGTTCTACTTTAGGTTGCTAATCTAAACCTCATGATATAATGAGCACTCTTACCCAAGTCTTCTCCCACAGACACTTAGTCCACCTCATTCCCCAGCACCACATCCAGCACTGCCTCCTTCCAAGTTGGGATGAGAACATACTGGTCAAGGGAATTTTCCTGAACATTTCAGAAATTCCTTCCCCTCCTTTCCCTTTACTCTAAATCCCAATTGATGGATCTTGCACATCTCTTGGGATTTCCCTGAACATTGCTCCTCTATCTCCCTCTCACTTTTTGGAAGCCTATAGAATACCCCAAGTAGCGTGATTATCCCCTTTTTGCTTCTCAAGTCCAACCTCAAGGACATCTCTTTCCAACACTGCAGTGACTTCCCTAATCAGTACTGCCACCTCCCTTTTTTTCCTTCCTGATTTTTTCTGAATACTTTGAATACTAAGCGTCTGGTCCTCGCCATTTTTAAACCACATTTCTGTAATTGCTGCTACATTATATTCCCACACAGCTACATGTGCTTGTAGCTTGCTAATCATTTTCACCACACTTTATGCATATATACATGCATTCTAAACCTGTCTTTGTATTCCTCGTAGTCCTCCTTAGTCTACACATAACTAATATGGTACTACGTCCTTCTCTAGTACTATCCAACACACTCACTCCTTTATGCACTGTATTCCTCTTTTCTACTTCTATATGCTGATGCCCATCCACCTGCCAATTTAGTTTAAACCCTCCCCAATCACATTCGTAAACCTCCCCGTGAGGACATTGGCCCCATCCCTTTTGAATAGGTACCTCCTGCCCCAGAACTGGTCCCAATGTCCCAATGAATCTGAAGCCCTCCCTCCTGCACCATATCTCAAGCAACGGATTGATCCTCCCTATCTTCTTATTTCTACTCTCATTAGCATAGGGAACTGGGAGTAATCCAGAGATTACTACCTTCAGGGTTCTTTTTTAACTTCCTCCCCAGCTCCTGAAATTGTGACAATAGGACCCCTGTACCTGTAGTCTCTGTGGTGTTGGTACACATCAGTACCAACAACGACTGGCAGACTCGCCTATGCTGAATAATAGGCATCCTGTTACGACCAGGTGAGAAAGAGGTCTAAGGTTCCCTTTCAGCCTTCACCTGACCTTACTGCAACAGGGTTTTATTTTTAAACAGTGTTTTTTTTAGCTCCTCCTTGGTGAATCCTTGTTCACCACTTTCCACTTATAAGGCAAAGAAACCAGCACAAACAGGCTTTCTTGGGTTTAAAGAAGAAAAGTTGAAATTGATTAAACTTAAACTCTAATTCGGTTAATGCCTACGGATACACAACGCGCGCACGCTAGCATGCATAGGCGATACACATATGCAAATAGAGACAAAAAAGAGCAGAAGAAAAATAAAGTGGAAAGGTTTGAGACAATATTTGAAGAGTTGTTACGGTTCTTCAAGCTCACTGTAGAGTCCTTGATTGTAGGTAGATCTTGCTTTTCGTTGGGGCCCAGTATTATTCTTCAACCTTGTTCGCTGTAGGAGATTTTTCTCTCTTGGGGTTCATGTCTCTTCAGTGGGTTTTGGAGTTCTGTGAGAAAGAGATGGGAGCAGACAGACAGGAGGTCGTCTTCAGTCCAGGAGCATTCTGCTTTTTGCCCAAACTGTTTGTACAAATTCAAAAAAATTGAGGTTGCCCAGCAGGCTAGTCATGTGACTAGCTGGTTTGACCTTGTCCGTTTGTGTATTCGGCCATCTTAGCAGTCAACCTGGAATGCGAGCACCCCCACCTTCAGCGTGTGGTGATCAAAAGTCCATTGTGGGTTGAATGTCAGCGAATGGCTGCTTCATCGTTTCCAAGTACTGTCTGTTAATATGCAAATGTTCTTTTTTCTAGCCAAGGTTTTGGCAGTCCTTGTAACAGGTCTTCTCTGCCCAACAACAATTTGAAATTTTAATGTCCATGTGGTGAAATTAATGTGCCTCATTCTTGGCCGGTGTGGGCCTGCATGACAATGTCCATAGTGAAGAGGAGGCAGTTAGGGCCAGGAAACTGGAAATTGTCAAAATGACATAGGGTGTCCAAAGAGTCATGGATATAGTTGGGAAAAGACTGGACCAGGGAAGAAAAGATAGTCAAGATAGGAAGAAATAAGTTAATTGGGCAGGAGCAGGCTGAAAGGATGATTCTCACAGCACAGTCCTGTTTGTGGATTTTAGGAAGGAGGTAGAAGTTGGCTGTCCGGGGTTGCGGGACTATGAGGTTGGAAGCTGTAGAGGGGAGATCTCCAGAGGAGATGAGGCCATTGACAGTCTTGTAGACAGTAACTTGATGTTCAGTGGTCCAGGGGGAGGTAGGAAGAAGTGTCTGAGACTTGGCGATCAACCTCTGCAAGGTAGAGGTCGGTATGCCAGACAACAACAGCACCACCCTTGTCAGCAGGTTTGATCATAATGGGATTAGACCTGAGAGGACGGAGTGCAGCAAGTTCAGAGGGAGACAGGTTAGAGTGAGTGAGGGGAGCGGAGAAATTGAGATGGGCGATGTCTGGTCGACAGTTCTCAGTGAAAAGATCAAGAGCAGATGAGAGGCCCTAGGGAGGGGTCCAGGTGGAGGGAGAATACTGGAGGCGGGTGAATGGGTCTGCTGGTCAGGGGAGGACTCCTGGTCAAAGAAGTTAGCACAGAGGCGGAGGCGAAATTCATTGAGGTGGGGGGGCGCAAGGAGATAAAACTGAGACCTCTGTTGCATACAGGGGCAGTCACTTGGCTGGGAGTGTACTACAGGCCTCCAAATAGTCAGGGATAGATAGAGGAGCAGATATGTCGGCAAATATCAGAGAGGTGTAAAAATAATAGGGGATTTCAACTTCCCCAATATACACTGGGATAGTCTTGGTGCAAAGGCTTAAAGGGGGCGAAATTCTTAAAGTGCATACAGGAGAGCTTTTTGAGCCAGCACGTAGAAAGTCCGACAAGAGAAGGGGTGGTACTGGACCTAATCCTAGGGAATGAAGCCAGTCAAATGGTAGAAGTGTCAGTGGGGAAGCATTTCGGAGATAGTGACCATAACGCTAAGATTTAGGTAGTTATGGAAAAGGACAAAGATGGACCGGAAATAAAGGTACTGAATAGGGAATTTTAATATGATAAAACAGGATCTGGCCAAAGTGGACTGGGAGCACCGACTTGTAGGAAAGTCTACATCAGACCAGTGGGAGTCATTGAAAAAGGAAATAGTGAGAGTTCAGGGCCAACATGTTCCCGTAAAGGTGAAAGGTAGCACCAACAAGTCCAGGGAACCCTGGATGTCAAGGGATATAGAGGATTGGATACAGGGAAAAAAAGGAGGCTTATGGCAGATTCAGAGGGCTGAAAACAGCAGAGGCCCTAGAGGAGTATAGAAAGTGTTGGGGGGGGGGGGGGGGGGGTGGTACTTAAAAATTAATTAAGAGAGCGAAGAGGGGGCATGAAAAAACACAGGCGGACAAGGTAAAGGAAAATCCCAAGGCGTTTTATAAGTATATTCAGGGTAAGAGGGTAACCAGGGAAAGAGTAGGGACCAAAGTAGCAATCTGTATGTGGAGCTGGAGGACGTAGGTGAGGTTTTAAATGATTACTTTTCATCTGTGTTCGCTATGGAGAAAGACGATGTAGGTATAGTGATCAGGGAGGGGGATTGTGATATACTTGAACAAATTAGCATTGAAAGGGAGGAGGTATTGGCGGTTTTAGCAGGCTTAAAAGTGGATAAATTTCCAGTCCCAGATGAGATGTATCCCAGGCTGTTATGTGAGGCAAGGGCTCTGACACAAATTTTCAAATCCTCTCTGGCCACAGGAGAGGTACCAGAGGATTGGAGGACAGCGAATGTGGTACCATTATTCAAGAAGGGTAGCAGGGATAAACCAGATAATTACAGGCCGGTGAGCCGAACATCAGTGGTAAGGAAACTACTGGAAACAATTCTGAGGGACAGGATTAATCTCCACTTGGAGAGGCAGAGATTAATCAGGGATAGTTGGCATGGCTTTGTCAGGGGGAGATCATGTCTAACAAACGGGATTGAATTTTTTGAGGTGGTGACTAGATGTGTGGATGAGGGTAAAGCAGTTGATGTAATCTACATGGACTTCAGTAAGACTTTTGATAAGGTCTCATGGGAGATTGGTTAAGAAGGTAAGAGCCCATGGGATCCAGGGCAATTTGGCAAATTGGATCCAAAATTGGCTTCGTGGCAGGCGGTGAGTGGAAGCCTGTGACCAGTGGTGCACCGCAGGGATCGTGCTGGGACCCTTGCTGTTTGTAGTGTACATTAATGATTTAGACGTGAATATGGGAAGTATGATCAGTAAGTTCACAGAGACACGAAAATTGGTGTTGTAAGTAGTGAGGAGGAAAGCCTTAGATTACAGGATGATATAGATGGGCTGGTAAGATGGGCAGAGCAGTGGCAAAAGGAATTTAATCCTGAGAAATGTGAAGTGATGCATTTTGGGAGGACTAGCAAGGCAAGCGAGTATACAATGGGTGGTCGGACCCTAGGAAGTACAGAGGGTCAGAGGGACCTTGGTGTACTTGTTCATAGATCACTGAAGGCAACAGCACAGGTAGATAAGGTAGTTAGGAAGTCATATGGGATACTTGCCTTTATTAGCCGAGGCATAGAATATAAGAGCAGGGAGGTTATGATGGAACTGTATAAAACACTAGTTAAGCCACAGCTGGAGTACTGTGTACACTTCTGGTCGCCACACTATAGGAAGGATGTGATTGCACTGGAGAGGATGCAGAGGAGATTCACCAGGATGTTGCCTGGGCTGGAGCATTTCCGCTATGAAGAGAGACTGGATAGGCTAGGGTTGTATTCCTTCGAGCAGAGAAGACTGAGGGGGGACATGATTGAGATATACAAAATTGAGGCACATAAGATAGGATAGATAGGAAGAAACTTTTTCCCTTAGCGGAGGTGTCAGTAACCACCAGGCATAGATTTAAGGTGAGGGGATTTGAGGAAAAAGTTTTTCTCCCAGAGGTTGGTTGGGATCTGGAACACACTGCCTGAAGGGGTGGTAGAGGCAGGAACCCTCACAACATTTAAGAAGTATCTAGATGAGCACTTGAAACGCCATAGCATACAAGACTATGGGCCAAGTGCTGGAAAATGGGATTAGAATAGATAGGTGCTTGATGGCGGGCACCGATGCGATAGGCCGAAGGGCCTGTTTCTGTGTTGTATGACTCTATGAGATCGTTCAGTGTCAGAGAGAGGAAGGTCAGAGGGTATATTGAATACACAGCAAAGGGTCAGATTAGAAGGGATGGGGTCAGAGGGAAGTGAAGGGGAAGAAGGATTTGGAGGGGCATTAGTCCCCATCACCTGATCAAGCCTGCATTCCTTAACATCTGAAAGGAAGGAAAAATTTTTTTGTTAATGCATTGGATAAGCTGAAGGATGAAATGAAACTGCGGAGCAGAACAGCTTTGAGGTAAAGTGAGGCAGTGCATCTGGAGAGAGAGTTCAAGTGTGTACATGTGGCAGCGCATGGCACTGAGTGTGGATCTCAGGATGTGGCAAGAACAGCAATCCGAGAAACGTTGTCTATCTCGGAGATACCTGTAATCCTGGGTGGATTCAAAACATGAAGGATGGAACTTCAGTTGGAATCCAGGTGGAATAAGTCTGAGCCGGAGACAGTTGCTGAGGAAGATGTGGCTGTGAAAACAAGTTTTGTAGACACCTTATCAAACATCAGGAGGGAAATAAAACGCTGAAGGTGAACAAGGTAAAAGAGACAAACGGAAACCCCATCAGAGAGAAGAGCAAAACTTCAAGGTAGGCATTCCAGGAAGAGAAGTGAGCAGTGAATTAAACATTAAAATAAAATCTGAAGTAAAAACAGCATTGGAAATACTCAAGTCTGGCAGCATCTGTGGAGAGAGAAGCAGAGTTAATGTTTCAGGTCTGTGACCTTTCATCAGAACTGGCAAAGGTTAGAAATGTAAGAGGTTTTAGCAAGTAAAGGTTGGGGGGGGGGGGGGGGGGGGTGGGCGTGGGGGGAAGTGAACAAAGGTGTGTGTGATAGGACAGAGGGCCGGACAAATTAACTGATAAGGAGGTCATGGGGCAAAGGCAAAAGAGGGTGCTAATGGTGTTGTGAAAGACAAAGCATTAGTGCAGAGAGAGTGTTAATGACAGAATAATGAACAGCCTTAGCCAAAAGCTCAAACATGAAAAAGCCAGTTTAAGGCAGGCACATGGTTTAAAAAAAAGCAAAGGGCCAGTCATGCTCTGAAATTATTGAACTCAATGTTCAGTCCGGAAGGCTGTAGAAGTTGGCTTTCTCCCAGTTAATTATTCTTACTCTGGGTTGTTCTTTGTCCTTTTCCATCGTCAGCGATTTTGGATTTAATGCTTTTAGAAACTGAAAGTCAATGGAAGAGTGAGTGATGGTCAGTGGAATTTAGTGTAGAGTAGGATTTAGGCAGCAGTTATGGATGTGCTGGAGCATGTTGGGAGGAACAAAGGAGGCCAGTGAGGAGGATGCTTGAGACATTAAGTTTGGAAGTGACAGAAATTAGTTAATGTTGCATTGGGAGTCGGCAAGGACAGAATCGGGCAATGCTATAGAGGTGGAAATAGATACTGCTGGTTAAAGATAGGATGTGGGCTTTGGATGTCAGCTCCAAATCAAATAAGACACTGCGTTTTTATACCTTTTGCTTTAACGTGAGTAGAAAGATGGGGAATTGGGAGATCGGGTGTGGAACCTTTGGCAGGAGTTGAACAGGATGCCTTAAGCCTTGCCGATTAGATGCAGGAAGTTTCCCGTCCTGATGTTTGGCAAGCAGTCAGACAATGGTACAGATTTAGAGTTGGGTATGATGAGTGTAAATATGGAAGCTGACGCCATGCCTATGGATAATATTGCTGAGGGACACTATGTAGCTCAGGGATAGAAAGGGTGAAACCTTGAAACACTCGGGAGCCAAACATATGAGGGCAGGAGAAGAAACCATTGCAGGAGATAAACTATTGTCAGATAGGAGTTGAAGCAGGCAAGAGCTGGCTCATGGAATCATGTGAAGGGAGGTGAAAAGGTTGGTAATATTTAAATACTACAGAGATCACAAGGAAATACACTGCACTGTGCTCACAGAAATAAAGGATGTTATTGGTGCAGTTGACCAGAATGATTTCCACTGCAGGTAGATCAGAAACTAAACTGAAGGGATTTGAACATAATGATGGTAAGGTGTGAAGATTTTGCAGGAATGAGAGGTTAGAGTTTGAGGTGCTGGTTGGAGAATGTGGAACATTGGTTGATGGTTAATAATGGGTAGTCATTGGAGGGGATGTAGATATCTGGTGACTTTAATTAGCAGACCATCTCAAGGTACTTCACAAAGGAGGGCAGAGTAAACATTGAGCAGGAGCTAGGATTTGGATGGCTTGGTGAACAGAAGTTTTGTGCAGACTTAATGCGGTGTTGCAAGATGGAAGAGTAAGGAAGGGAATTCCAGAGTGCAGGGTGATGATACCTGAAGGCTCTTCCACTGAGGGAAGAAAGGGGAATACAAAATAGGTCAGAATCAGGATGTGGAATGTTGTAAGCAAGGACATAGAACCAACAAGAGAATTGGAAGAGTCCAGTCCAGCCTTGAGGTGATAAAGGAACAGATAGATGAATGTTTTCATGATGAGAAGGATATGGGCAGAGGTGGGCTATATTACAGAAGTGGGTGTGGGGTTTGAAGTTCAGTTTAGGATCAAACAGATGCTAAGGTTGTTCACTGCATTCACTCTGAGCCAGCAGCTGGGGGATGGATAGAATTTGGGGCTAAATACAATTTCTACAAGAGCCAAATGGGATGATTTTTGGTTTTGCCAGCTTTACGTTCAAAGAAGTTTCGTGTCATCCATTACTTGATGTCAGAGAAGCAGTGACATGATATAGTAACAGTCATGGTGAAGGGGTAAATCTGCCAATCAGCCTTCATGTAACTCTCAGAGGGATTCAGAAAGCCTGGAATTAGAAACACAATACAAGAATACAATTTGATCAGTTTTGTAGAAGATACTAATCTGGAGTGGAGAGGATATCAGGTTTGAAGAGGTGATCAAGGAACTATGCCCAATTAATTTTATCACAAATAAATGCGAAATGTTACTGAGAAAGGATGGTATACAAGTACTAGGGAAGAGCGTTCCGAGAATCATTGCAAGTTTCAGCACGGAAACTGACCGTATTGCCCATCACGTCTGCTATGTGCTTTTCTCCACATAAACGACTCACTAGTCATTCTAGTCAGAACTTTTATGCACTCTGAGTACCTTGACTATTGCTCTCTTAAAAAAAACTTGTCTAATTTCCTATCGAAAGAATTTATGGACACTGCTTCATCCATCGTTTGTGGTAGTGAATTCGACATTCTGATCAGCTCCTGTCACGAATTTATTCTAACCTGTTTAATTCTTTTCATAATTATCTTAAGTTACTGCTCTTATTACCATCTGACTAGTCAGTGGAAACACCTCCCAAACCCATGATCTCCACCAACTAGAAGGGCAAGGACAGTGGGTGCTTAGGAACAGAACACCTCCAAGTTGTCCTCCAAGTCCTGCAGTATCTTGACTTGGGCATATATTGCTGTTCCTTCATTGCTGAGTCAAAATTCTGAAGCTCACTATCTAACAGCGCTATGGGAGCCCTTTCACCCCATGGACCCACCACCATTTTCTCAAGGCAACTAAGGATGATCACTAAATGCTGGCTATGAAAGCGATGCTCATATCCCGAGATAGTTTTTAAAAATTTCAGTCGCCTCGTAACTTCATAAACTTGAAGGCTTGTGTCAGGTCACCCCTTAACCATCTTGCTTCTAGTGAAAAAATTGTGAGCTGTTAAGTCTTTCTTTGTAGCTGTAGCTCCTCATCAACTAATATAGCAATAAATCAGCACTGCCCCTTTCCATTTTATACCCTGCTTGTAATGGGAGGCCCGAAGCGATGCACAGTACTCCAACTTTCGCTAAGCTGCGGTCTTGTTTAAGTTCACCTCTGATTTTATACACAATGCATCCAAATACAAAACTTTTTTGTGATCTTATCTACTTCCACTGCCATCTTTACTGACCTGTGTATCAGCACACCAGATCTCTTGTTCCATTACTCCATTTAAAATCTTGTCACTTCGTGTATTTCTTCTCCCTTTTCTTTCAAAATGTATTTTTGTTTTTTGACATTATACTGTAGCTGTCACCTGTCTTCATTGCCCATCCAGCCAGCCTATTAATGCCCTTTGCAGTCTTTCAAAATCCACAATTCATGCCCTCACTTTTGTCATCAACAATTTTGATCTTGTTCTCTCAATTCCTAAGTCCAATTCATTTCTGTTTGCAGTTAAAAGTAGCCCCAAAACAGCCCCTGTGGAGCACCACTAACCACACTCCAGCCAAGGAACATCTTTTTATCCTTCCCTTACGCCTTCTGCCCCAGCGGCTTCTCTATTGCACAGGGACCATGCTCCTTTTGATTCCATGTACTGTTGTTTTTGCCACAAGTTATGGCGTATATTTGAGTCTTTTCTACTTCTCTTAATTGAGCTACTCAAACAACTGTATCTTTTTGGTTGCTTTTATGCATAAGTCTTGGCTGAATCCAGAAATGGAAACAAATTGAAAGCCTTTCACTTCAGCTATTGGATCTATTAAGTACCACCAACAGAACTTACTTCATCTTTGAAAAGCAGAAGAGCTTCACAACATCAGATGTCATTTTGGTTTTAAATTAAGGAAATTCATTGAACTAAAAATGGACATGCCGGTTTCTTTTTTTTCTTTGCAGGATATGGGCAACACTGGCAAAGCCATGTTTTTATTACCTGTCCCAAGTTATCTTAAATAGGTGGTGACCCTAAACCAATGCAGTCCTTGTGATAGTGCTCCCGCGATGGAATTCTAGGATATTGAGCCAGTGATGAAGGAAAATGTATGATATTAGATCTCTGAAGGCAGAAGGGCAGGTTAATAGGGTAGTGAAAAAGGCATATGGGACACTTGCCTTTATCAATCGAGGCATAGATTACAAAAGCAGGGCGGTCATATTGGAGTTGTACAGCACTTTGGTAAGGCCACAGCTGGAGTACTGTGTGCAATTCTGGTCGCCACATTATAGGAAGGATGTGATCGCATTGGAGGGGGTGCAGAGGCGATTCACCAGGATGTTGCTTGGGATGGAACATTTAAGCTATGAAGAGAGGTTGGATAGGCTTGGGTTGTTTTCGCTGGAGCAGAGAAGACGGAGGGGTGTACAAGATTATGAGGGGCATGGATAGGGTGGAGAGGGAGCAGCTGTTCCCCTTAGTTGAAGGATCAGTTATGAGGGGTCACTAGTTTAAGGTGAGGGGTGGGAGATTTAAGGGGGATTTGAGGAAGAACTTTTTTACCCAGAGGGTGGTGACGATCAGGAATGCCCTGCCTGGGAGGGTGGTAGATGCAGGTTGCCTCACATCCTTTAAAAAGTACTTGGATGAGCACTTGGCACATCATAACATTCAAGGCTATGGGCCAAGTGCTGGCAAATGGGATTAGATAGACAGGTCAGGTGTTTTAATGTATCGGTGCAGACTGCTCCAGTTATGATGGTGTTACCACGATCTTAATGCTCTTGTCCTCCTTTGTAGAGTTGCACGGCAGGATGTGTTCCTAAAATAACCTGTTGAGTTCCTGCATCCTGAAGTTCATACATACTGTAGCCACACTGCGCTGATGGTGATGGGGTTGAATTTTGAATCTAGTGTCAGGGGCATTCATCAAGCAAGACTGCTCTGTTCTGGATGGTGTTGAGTTTCTTGATTGTAAGCTGCCATTATATCCCAGTCTCAAAAAAACCCACCCCCAACCCTCTGTCTTTTAATCTACCACCTCATCACCAACCTCCCTTTCCTTACCAAAAGTTCTTAAGTGTTGTTGGCTTCATGTCCATCCATCTTGCAACTCCATGTTTAAACCTTTACAATCATGTTTCCATCCCTGCCACAGCATTGAAATGGCCCTTTCAAAGTCATAAACGAGATCCACGGTAACGGTGACAACGATGCTTCATTCCTCCGTGCATTTGACCACACCATTCTCTTCCAATGCTTTCCCTCCATTGTCCAGTTCAGTGGGACTGGTTTCACTTGGTTCCATTCTTACCTATACATTCATAGCTAGAGCATCTTCAACAATGGCTTTTCCTTCTGCCCTGTTAACTCGCGCTCCACAAGGATGTGACCTCATGCCGCCCCTGCCCGCCCCCCCCCCCCACCCACCCACCACCAAATGCTCATCTGTGTGCTGTCCCTTTCCTCATGATGCAAAGACGTGATGTCAGATTCCACATATACGGACGACAACTCTACTTCTTTACCACTATCTCAATCACTCTGCTGCCTCTTATCAGACTGCTCGTCCAATAAGTCTTTGATAAGCTAGTTTCCTCCAGTTAAGGCATCATCTTTGGCCTCTGCTGCAAATCACTGTACTCTTGCCCCAATTTCCATCTCCCAACCCCTCATGTGTAACTCCATATACTCCCTATCTTATGGATTACTGTATGCATCTCTGTAACATTGCTCGTCTCCGTCCCTACCTCAGCCCTCTGATGAAATCCTCCTCCATGTCTTTTTTGCCTCCAGACTTAACTATTCCAATGCTCTCATGTCTGGCTTCCTATTCTAATCCTGAATAAAATTCAGCTCTTTCAGAACTCTGCTGCCCATTTCCTATCCCATACCAAGTCCCGCTTGCCAGTGCTCACTGACCTACATTGGCTCCTGGTTCCCCAAAACCATAAAGTAAAAAAATTCCTGGTAATTAAATAGCTTCATGGCCTCTCCCCTCTCTAATTTCTTCACTCTATTCCTTTAACTTCAGCCTCTTGTTCCTCCTTTCCTTTCTTTGCCATATTGGTCATGCGTACAGCCATCTAGGTTTTGCCATTTTGGAATTCCTTCCCTAACCCTAGTGTTTCTTGACCCCTCTTTCCTCATTTAAGACCCACCTTAAATCCCACTACTTTACCAAGCTTTTGATCCTAATGCCGTCTCCTTTGTCTCAGCATCCATTTTTATCAGAACAGGGCTCTGTGAAGCACCTTAGGATGTTTTCCTATGTGAAAAGTGTTATATAAATGCAAAAGCAAAATATTGTGGATACTGGAAATCTGAAATAAAAATAGAAAATGCTGGAAATACTCAGCAGGTGGAGAGAGAAACAGACTTGACATTTCAGGTCGATAACCTTTTGTCAGAACTGGAAAAAGTTAGAGATGTAACAGGTTTTAGGCAAGTACAAAGGCAGGGAAAATGGTGGGGTGGGGGAAAGAAAGGTGTGTGATAGGGTGGAAGACGAGGGATATTAAATGGCAAAAGGAATGATTGTGCAAGACAAAAGGGGATGCGAATGTGTGACGGAGCTGGCAGTTTGCATGACCAGTAGAGGAGCGTGTGTAAGCTGTTTTCTGCACAGATGACTTGTTGAATGCATTGTTAGGTGCACAGACTCTGGTTTCAAGGCTTGTTTTATTTTTTGGCGACAGTCTCTAACTAAAAATAAAACTAAAACCTTCAGAAGACAGAACTGGATGGAACCAGATAAAACAGACTCAGCCATCCAAGCTCAGATCACAAGATTGCAGTATGTAGGTAAGCTGAAGAGAGTGGAACCTGAATCCAGGAACCAGCCATAGGCAAATATGAGTGGCTGCAGCTATTTTGGTTATTTAAGATAATACTGATGTATCCACACCATCAAGACTGTCGTGAGCAGAACTGAGAAGGTTCTGGAGTAGTGCACTGTTTTTGGTGGAGACTGTACCTGTGGAGTTCAGGATTGAAGGGGAACTGCTGTCAGATGAGAACCGGTGGCTGCATCTTGGAAGACAGGATCTGGAGATCTACCTGAGGAAGTCCAGAGTTTTGAAGAACTTTGTGGCTGTAGTTAGTGCCACATATGCTGAGTGGAATGCCCAGTAAATCCATGAGACCTACCTGTGTATCTATTAGTTAATGTATAATTTGTAATGTATATATTGACTGTGCCTTGTCTGTTAATTCATGTTGAATTTGTGTTGATTCTGGTTTGATAAAATAAAAGTTATAGAAGTAAAATCTTGTCCATTTTGTTTTTCTATCGGTTATTGGTAAATTTGTTTCTTTTGGTTTGTTGGTCTCCATGAGGATCATAATAAATGGCACAAGTAAAGAAACGAAAGATGTGCCTAGAGGAGATGTAAATGAGAAAAGGCGGAATCGTTATCAACAGCTACTGTCCAAAACAGGAAGGGTGGCCCAACTGTGGTTTACCAAAGAAATTAGGGATAGTATTAGATCCAAGGAGGAGAAATATAAAATAGCCAGAATTAGCAGCAAACCTGAAGATTGGGAGAAGTTTGGAATTTAGCAAGTGAGGCCAAAGGTATTATTAAGGGGAAAATAGAGTGAGAGTAAGCTTGCAGAGAACTTAAAAAAACTGACTGTAAAAACTTCTATAGATATGTGAAGAGAAAAAGATTAGTGAAGACTAATGTGGGTCACTTACAGTCAGAAACTGGGGAATTTATAGTGGGGAACAAAGAAATGGCAGACCAATTAAATACGTACTTTGGTTCTGTCTTCACAAAGGAGGACACAAATTACCTCCTAGAAATGTTGGGGAACATCGGGTCTAGTGAGAAGGAGGAACTGTATGAAATCAGTATTAGTAGGGAAATTGATGATCGATAAATTCCCAGGTCCTGATCATCTACATCCCAGAGTACTTAAGGAAGTGGCCCTAGAAATAGTAGTCATTTTTCAAAATTCTCGAGACTCTGTAACAGTTCCAACGTATTGGAGGGTCACAGATGTAACCCCACTATTTAAAAAAGGAGGTAGAGAGAAAACAGGGAATTATAGACCGGTTAGCCTGACGTCAGTTGTGGGGGAAATGCTAGAGTCCATTATAAAAGATGTAATAGCAGAGCACTTGGAAAACAATGACAGGATTGGACAAAGTCAACATGGATTTACGAAAGGGAAATCATGCTTGACATATCTACTGGAATTATTTGAGGAGGTAACTAGTAGAATAGATAAGGGATAACCAGTGGATGTGGTGTATTTGGACTTTCAGAAGGCTTTTGCTAAGGGCCCACATAGATTAGTGTGCAAAATTAAAGCACATGGGATTGGGGTAAGGTACTGACATAGATAGAGAACTGGTTGGCAGACAAGAAACAAAAAGTAGGCGTAGGGTCTTTTTCCGAGTGGCATGCCGTGACTGGGGGTACCACAGGGATCAGTTCGAGAACCCCAGCTATTCACAATATATATTAATGATATAGATGAGGGAATTAAATGTAACATATCCAAGTTTGCAGACGACACAAAGCTGGGTGGGAGGGTGAGCTGTGAGGAGGATGCAGAGAAGTTCCAGTGTGATTTGGACAGGTTGAGTGAGTGGGCAAATACATGGCAGATGCAGTATAATGTGGAGAAATGTGAGGTTATCCACTTTGGTGGCAAAAACAGAAAGGCAGATTATTATTTGAACAGCGATAGATTGGGAAAAGGGGAGGTGCAGCAAGACCTGGGTGTCTTTGTGCACCAGTTGCTGAAAGTAAGTATGCGGGTGCAGCAGGCAGTTAAGAAGGCAAATGGTATGTTGGCCTTCATAGCGAGAGGATACGAGTACAGGGTCAAGGATGTCTTGCTGCAATTATACAAGGCCTTGGTGAGACCACATCTGGAGTATTGTGTGCAGTTTTGGTCTCCTTATCTGAAGAAGGATGTTCTTGCTATGGAGGGAGTGCAGCAAAGGTTCACCAGACTGATTCCTGGGATGGCAGGACTGACATATGAGGAGAGATTGCGTCGATTAGGCTTGTATTTGCTTGAGTTCAGAAGAATGAGAGGGGATCTCATAGAAACCTATAAAATTCTAACAGGACTGGACAGACTAGATGCAGGAAAGATGTTCCAGATGGCGGGAGAGTCTAGGACCAGGGGTCACAATCTAAGGATAAGGGGTAAGCCATTTAGGACTGAGATGAGAGAGATTTCTTCACCCATCACCCTGAGAGTGGTGAACCTGTGGAATTCTCTACCACATAAAGCAGTTGAGGCCAAATTATTAAATGTATTCAAAAAGAGTTAGATATAGTTCTTAGAGCTAATGGGATACATGGAGAAAGCGGGAACAGGTTACTGAGTTTGGATGATCAGCCATGATCGTGTTGAATGGCGAAGTAGGCTCGAAGGGCCGAATGGCCAACTCCTATTTTTCTATGTTTGTGTTTCTAAAACTGAAAAAATACAGTTGTGGGGGCAGAGGTTATGATCTGAAATTGTTGAACTCCTTGTTGAGTCCAGGACGCTGTAAAATACCTAATCAAAAGATGAAGTGCTGTTCTTTAAGCTTACGTTGAGCTTCATTGAAACTACGTAGGAGGCCGAGGGGGTAGAGAGGTCAGAATGGGAGTGAGGGTGGTGGATGTGGAAACGATCAATGATCTCAAGGAAATTGGATTGGTGCTTGAAGGATATAAACTTGCGGGGCTATGGGGATCAAGTTGTGGAGTGGGACTGACTGGATTGCTCTGTGGAGAGCAGGCATAGACTCGATGGGTCGAATGGCCTCCTTCTGTGCCGTAAATGATTATGAAGTGGAGAATTAAAATGACAGGTGACTGAAAGCTCAGTCATGTATGCGGACTGAACAGAGGTGTTTCACAAAGTGGTCAATCCTTGGTTGAGGAAAAAGGAAGACTTATCAGAAGCACTGATACGGAAGGCAGCATCATCAGAACAAATGTCACTGAGAAACTGGGAGAATGGAATAGAATCCTTACAGAAATTGAGTTGTAAGATAACAGTGGGCTATTAGTGAATATTCGGTGATAGCCTATCCCCAGAAGTGAAGGAAGAGTCGGAGATGGACTTCATGAAGGTGAAAGAAGTCTGGAAATGGTAAGCAAAGTTGATGAAATGTTCCAGTTCAGGTGAGAGCAGGAAACAGTATCCATGCAGTTATTAGCGTACTGGAAAAAGAGGTGAAGGTGGGGACCGGAGTAGGACTGAAAGAAAGAGTGTTCCACATATCCAACAAAAAAGCAGGCATTGTTAGAATCCATACAGATCCTAAGGAAGCACCTTTAAGTTCAGCCAAGCAGAGGGGATTGATGGTGGATTGAGGAAAAGATGGGTAGGTAAACTGGAGAAGATGGCAGAATGGCATGGTTGTAATAATGAGTGGCTTCCCTTATACAATGATAGACTGAGGGTAAAGAAGAAGTGGGATTTCTGCAATGTGTGCAGAACGGCTGTCTCCATCAATATGTATTTTGTTTAACAGGGAAGGAGACAGTTCTGGATCTAGGTGCAAGAGTACAAAGAACAGTACAGCACAGGAACAGGCCATTCGGCCCTCCAAGCCAGGTACAATACAAAAACTGAAAATGAGGGGAATGGTCAGAATAAAGTCTCTTGATGGGGAAAAAGCCAATTTCAATGAGTTTTTTTTTAAAAGGAACTAACCCTGAATAATTGGCAGTTAAGACGTGGAGAAACAATGGAAAATGTTGGAGCTGATGATTAGGGTACAGAGCAGGCATATTCCTATAGGAAGACAACATAGTACAATGGAAACTTGCATTCCTTAGATGCCTAGAGAAATTAAGATAAGATTTTTAAAAATAAGTCTGGGTTAAATGCAAAGGAAAGTCAAATGCAATGTAGAAAATAGGATTGGAAAATGCAAAGATGTGAAAAACCAAGATAGATAATGAAAGACTGAGCAGATAAATAGTAAAAGATTTTAGAAACCCATAAAGAACAGTTAGAGAAAGTTAAGATTTTTACAAAAGTGCAGTGGGAGTGAAATTAGATAGGATAACTACAGGCAAGTACAGGGAAATAGCAGAACAGAAAATGCACTAGGCCCTTACAAAATGCATCGTAGAATGCTGAGGGGTGTTCTGCAGAGGACTGGTTGCAGTGCAAAACCTCATCAAAGAAGGAGAAAAGATAAACCAGTTAACTGTAGAGCAGTCAACTTAACATCAGAAGTGGTTAAAATTCTGCAGGCCACAGCAGAGGATAATGTTAATAATCTCAGAGAGACATGATTAATTCAGGGCAGCCAACACGGAAATGTAAAAGGCACATTGTGCCAAATAGATTTAACTGATCAAGGAGATGCAGTAATGTGGATATAGATTTTTTTTTCAGAAAATATTTGATGAGTTGCTGGGTAGGAAGTTGATGAAATTGAAGGGGCACAGTTGAAGGAGACTGGAGAATGAACAGGAAGTGGTTAGTGGGTGTTTTTCAATCGGGAGGATAAAACCGTGTTGTTCTCCAGGGGTCAGTGTTGGAACAATTATTCTTAATGTATATAAATGATGTGAACTTAAGGACATAAGAGGCACAATGTCAAAATTAGCAGATAACAAAAACAGCAACTCAGTATAGGCTTCAGAAACTCTGCCTTTAATTTTAAGAATGCAAACAAAGATGTAAGCTTGTGATTAGCAGCTCCAAACTGGATATGTCGGTACTCTGCATTCCAGCTTTAGCTGGAACACCACTTGGGCATCTAAGTCCCACTTAGTGACTCACTTATTACAGCTTAAAAATACTGTGTCTATTTTAGTTACACATCTGGTTTTGATTGTCTCCCAGGAAGCAGATGCTAACCAGATTAGACACTGTTATGTTCATGATCGAAAGGCAACACAAGCAAATCTCAGACTCAATTAAACCATTTCAGGAAATTGTGTAGGTTCATTTTTAAAACCAGGTATTGGTAAAAATTGCCGATAAAGTGCTTCAGTTGAAATGCAGCCAGTTTCTGGGCAAGTCTGATCAACTTGTGTCTTTGCATATGGGGCAATAACCAATAATCAAACTAACAAACTCTAGGCCCCCAGACACACCAGCCTGAATCATTGTCAAGAGAATACAGCAGTAATATACAACTCACCTGGCTACAGCCAGAAAGTGAGTTGATGCTCAATTACCTGATAGCCTCAGTTTGGTAGGTGCACCTCAAGTAGCCTCCGCACCCTTGCCTAGGCTGCAGACAATGAGCTCTGGTTCCTACTGTTAATCACTGCTGCTGGAAGTGTGGTTGTTTGGATGATGGCTGACCAAGCAGCCCAGCTCATTGACACGTGACGTAACCAATCAGCACTGTCGAGGCTGATGCATGGAGAATGGTCACTTGGAAGACTGCAGCAGGGCAGTCAACTACTAAAGGACTTACTGCGCAGCTCATCGCGTCTGTGCGGCTCTTAGCTAAAGCAATGCAAAACTAATCATACTCTTCAACTCCCCCAGTGTGTTGTGCTTTCCCTTGCTTCAAGTATTTGTGCACTTTTCCCTTCTAAGATGCAATGGTCTCTGTCTCAACCTGTCCCTGTGCATTCTGTTCTGTTCATTCGTTAGTTTGTGTCATCTTCCCAGAAGGCTGATTACCCTTGATCTCCACCTCTCTCTGTCTTGTGCTACCCTTACATATTCTACATAGGTCAACTGCATCCAGTCCAGTATTTCCATCATCCATTTTCTCCTCTGTTACCCTCTTCTACATTTTCCAATGATCTTTCTTTCCAATAATTGTCTCTGTCTACCTCTGCTCTGATGATGTGACAGAAATATTGTATCTTTCTCTCTTTGATGTTATGCACTAATTTCCTCTTTTCTCTAGCCATTTCCAACACTTCCTCATTAGCCTTTGTCTGTTTAGGATATGCCGAACATCCATATGTCCACATCCCGAATGCATTCAGTTTATCAATAGTCTCTTTGTTCGTTGTCCATGTCTCCGAGGTATATAACATAGATGACACAATATAGCATCTCAAATTCAGGTTCAGTTTCTTTCTTACCACTTCCTTCATTCTGACAAAGCTGGTCTTAACTATCTCAATCCTCCTTAGGATCTCACAATCACATCTCCCATCGTCTGAGATAATCTGCCCAAGGTATGTGAACCTTTTCACTTGTTCCAGGACTTGTCCATTTACTTCAGTTTTCACTACCGGGGTTAGAGCTCTGCTTATCATCGTTGCCTTGGTGGTCTTCACATTCATATTTAATCCATGTACCACACACCTTGCTTTCACTTTGTTCACCATTTCCTGTAGTGCCTCTTCTGACTCTGAATCAGTGTAGTGTCATCTGCGTATCTCAAGTTGTTAATGTTCAACCCACCAATGTTGCAACCTGGTAGATTTTCTATGTCTCTGAAGATATCTTCAGTGTACAGGTTGAAGGGGACATAACACATTCCTGACGCACTCCTGTTTTGATTGAGAAGCTGTCTGACAAGCCGTTATTAAATCTCATCACCACTGATTGATTCCAATATAGATTCTGAATTATCCTTTTATCATTTCTGTCAATTTCTAGTTTGTTTAAGTACTCCATTATTTTCTGATGGTAGGGACTCTTATCAAATGCCTTCTCAGTCTACAAAGCATACATTGACAGGTTTTTGCACTTCCAGGTATCTTTCGATGATTATTCTCAAGTTAAAGATGCCCTCCCTTGTTCCTTTCTTTGGTCTCAATCCTGACTGTCTATCTGTGCTTCTATAGACTGGTCATTTCTTTTCAAAATGATTATTAAAATGAGGCTTATTGTGTAGTGTTCTGAACACTCTCGGCCTTTGGGTTTCTTTGGGAGCTTAATAAACACTGACTGCATAAGATCCTAAGGTAGGAATCCTGTTCTGTAAATTTTGTTGCAGAGGTCTGTCAGTATCCCAATGTTAACATCATTCAGGGCTTTCAGGCATTCTGTTGGTATCCCATTGATTTGCTGACAAAAATCTCTCCTAACTTCTTTGCAACCTCTAGTGACAACATCTAAACAGAAGACCCCTCATAATTACCTTTCCAACTAGAGGAAATAGCCTTTCTGTATTCACTATCAAAACCCTTTATTATTTTGAAAACCTCTATTAAATCTCAGCCTTTTGTTATCCAATGGAAATAGACTATCTCAAATTTGTCCTCACAGGACAGTTCCCCATCCCCACTGTAGCCCTAATGG